>NC_141535.1:77450000-77753888 GCF_021556685.1 Rattus norvegicus
CAGCTATGCATCAAGAGCCTGTGTTATTGAGAGCCGCACAAAGAGTAAGAAGACATGGAGAGACTTGGAGAAATGAACAGGGAATAAAGAGAAATGGTGTAATCATTTGAATTTTAAAAGCCAGTATATTTTTTTCTTTTAAAATTTTTAATAGCTATGCAGAAAACTCATTAACATTTTTCTTTCTTTTTTATGGATATTTATTTATTTACATTTCAAATGTTATCCCTTTCCTGGTTGCCTGTGCATAATCACACTATCCCCTTCCCCTCCCCTTCTTCTATAAGGGTGTTCCCCTCCCCATCCAACCCCTTTTACTGCCCTCCCAACATTCTCTTACACTGGGGGGCAAACCTTGGCAGGACCAAGGGATTCTCCTTCCATTGGTGCCCAACAAGGCCTTCCTCTGCTACATATGCAGTTGGAACCATGGTTACTCCATGTATATAGTCTTTGGGTCATGGTTTAGTCCCTGGAAGCTCTGGTTGGTTGGTATTGTTGTTCTTATGCGGTTGCAAGCCCTTTAAGTTCTTTCAATCCTTTCTCTAATTCCTCTAACAGGGGTCCTGTTCTCAGTTCAGTGGTTTGATGCTAGCATTCGCCTCTGTATTTGACATGCTCTGGCTGTCTCTCTCAGGAGAAATCTATGTCCGTTTCCTGTTAGCATGCACTTCTTACCTTCATCAATCTTATGTAGTCTTGGTGAATGTATATGTATGGGCCACATGTGGGGCAGGTTCTGAATGGCTGTTCCTTCAGTCTGTGCTGCAAACTTTGCCCCATATCCCCTCCTATGAATGAATATTTTTGTTCTCCCTTTTAAGAAGTAGTGAAGCATCTGCATTTTGGTCATCCTTCTTGAGCTTCATGTGGTCTGTGGATTGTATCTTGGGTTATTCAACCTTTTGGGCTAATATCCACTTATCAGTGAGTGTATACCATGTGTGTTTTTCTGTGATTGGCTTACCTCACTCAGGATAACATTTTCTTTCTTTTTTTAATAAAAAAAAGATTTATTTATTTATATACAAGTACACTGTAGCTATCTTCAGACACACTGGAAGAGAGCATCAGATCTCATTACAGATGGTTGTGAGCCACCATGTGGTTGCTGGGATTTGAACTAAGGACCTCTGGAAGAGCAGTCAGTGCTCTTAACCAGTGAGCCATCTCTCTAGCTCAGGATGTTAATTTCTAGTTCAACTTATTTGCCTATGAATTTCATGAAGTCATTGTTTTTGATAGCTGAGTAGTACTCCATTGTGTAGATATACCACATTTTCTGTATCCATTTCTCTGTTGAAGGGCATCTGGGTCCTTTTCAATTTATGGTTATTATAAATAAGACTGCTATGAACATAGTGGAGCATATGTCTTTGTTGTATGTTAGAGCATCTTTTCGGTATATACCCAGGAAAGGTATAGTTGGGTCCTTAGGTAGTAGAATTTTCTGTGGAACCTCCAGACTGATTTCCAGAGTGGTTGTACCAGTTTGTAATCCTACCATGGACAAATGAGACCTCATAAAACTGCAAAGCTTCTATAAGGCAAAGGACTCTGTCATTAGGACAAAACGTCAACCAACAGATTGAGAAAAGATCTTTACCAATCCTACAACTGATAGAGGGCTTATATACAAAGAACTAAAGAAGTTAGGCTCCAGTGAGACAAATAAACCTATTAAAAATGGGGTACAGAACTAAACAAAGAATTCTCAGCTGAAGAATATCAAATGGCTGAGAAGCACCTGAAGAAATGCTCAACATCCTTAGTCATCAAAGAAATGCAAATTAAAACGACTTTTCACCAAAATGAGATTCCACCTCACACCTTTCAGAATGGCTAAGATCAAAAACTCAGGTGACAGCAGATGCTGGCAAGGATATGGAGGAAACAAAAAGAAATATCCAATAAAAAAGGAAGAAATGCAACCCTAGCCCCCAAAACAGTTGAATTGATATGATCTCTCTTAACAAAAAAAATTATTTTAATAATGATATGAAGTCATGTAATTTTTGAATGTATGACTGTAGAAGCATTACTATCACTCCCAACTTGAAATAATCCAAATGTCCATCAAATAGCGAATGGATAAACTAACTGTGGTAAATCCCCTGAGCAGAATATTAGCACACAACTGGAAAGCAAGTACTGACTCACACAGGAACAGGAATAGCACACTGCATTATATGAAGTTAAAGAAGCAGATTCCAAAAACTAAGTTCTAGAGAATTCCAGTCACTCTGAAAGGTAAACTATGTGAGCAGAAAACAGATCCACACTGAAAAAAAAGAGCTGGTATAAACAAACAAGCTTAACCTACCTAGATACTCTCTCAGATCAACATCTAAAGCCGAAACTGAGATCCCAAACTCTACTGACTTAGTATCTCTCACAATGTGTTCGTCTTTTCCACACTACAGACAGAAACCAGTCTGTCTTAGTCAGGGTGTCTATTCCTACACAAATATCATGACCAAGAAGAAAGTTGGGGAGGAAAGGGTTTATTCAACTTACATTTCCACATTGCTGTTCATCACCAAAGGAAGTCAGGACTGGAACTCACACAGAGCAGGAACCTGGAGGAGGCAATGAATGCAGAAGTCATGGAGGAATGCTGCTTACCGGCTTGCTTCCCCTGGCTTACTCAGCTTGCTTTCTTATAGAACTCAAAACTACCAGCCCAGGGATGGCACCACCCACAATGGGCTCTCCCCCTTGATCACTAATTGAGAAAATGTCTCACAGCTGGATCTCATGGACGTATTTTCCTTTCTCTGTGATAACTCTGGCTTGTGTCAAGTTAACATACAAAATCAGCCAGTTCATAGTCTATACTCAAATATCAAGTCTATTTTTGTGGAACTGATCTTTATTCTGACTTCTGACCAGCAACTTTCCCTACACTGACTACTAGACACTATAACATTTCTAGTACTTTTTAGAAAGATATCTCATCTTAGTCAAGAAATAAGTGAGGAAGTATGTATTAGTTGGTGTTCTGTTGCTATGACAACTACATGGAGTAAAAAAGAGGGGAAAAAAGACAAATGTATTTTAGACAATGGCTATGTGGCCAGCCAATGCCATTGCTTTCACATTCAGGCTAAAGCTATGGTTCACATGTGCAGTGCACATGACGGACTAATACCCTCACTTCATGGCAAGTAAAAGGATTGAGGGGCCAAGATATGCTCCTCAATAACAGACTCCCAGTGGCAGATCTCTAACTAGGGTCCCACTGCTAAAACTTTACCATCTTTGATAGATGCTTTTGAACCATGATTCTAGGAATAGATTAATCCTCAGGATCCAATCACTTCCTGTAATGCAAATGTGTAGCATGAGAGACTTTGTGAGAGAGTTCATCAGATTCAAGCCATGATAAAATAAAAAGTTTTCTGTGTTAGATGTGTTAGAAAGGTGTGTGTGTGTGTGTCTGTGTCTGTGTCTGTGTGTGTGTGTGTGTCTGTGTGTGTGTGTGTGTGTGTGTGTGTGTGTATTTGGGGAGGGAGGGGAAGGAGAGAGACAGAGACAGAGACAGAGACAGAGACAGAGACAGAGAGAGGGAAAGAAGAGAGGCTATTGTGAGTTTGTTGTCATTGGCATGGTAAAGACAGGCTAATCCCTGGGACTTGCAAGGCAGCCAGCCTAGTCTACTCCAGGCTACTGAGAATCCCTGTCTTAAAAAGAAAGTATTTGGTAGACAGTGTTTGAAAAATAACAGCTGGGTTTTCTTCTGCCCTGCACATTATTGAATTACCTGCATAAACACAAACTCAGACACATATGCACAAACACATGTGACAGGCTAGATATAAATATCCACTATATTTCCAAACAGCATTGCTCATATAGATCACATTGACCAGGACGATGGGTGTGGCTTTTTAAAAATATACCCTAAATATTCAGGAAGCCTTGCTTTCCCTGTCAGTAATGTGTATAACAGACTGGTAAATCCATGAGAGGTCATTCTGTCTTATAATAAAAAAAGTTAGCATTATTTGAACTAGCTATAGGTCAGTGTCTTAGAAAAGACAGCCAGCACTATGGTTCTACACTCCAGCAACACATCTGAAATATCTAAGGTGAAAACTTAACGTTTCAAAATGTTAATACCTGAGTTATGTTTAAGATCAATAATTTTTTTTATTAACTTGAGTATTTCTTATATACATTTCGAGTGTTATTCCCTTTCCCGGTTTCCGGGCAAACATCCCCCTCCCCCTTCCCCTTCCTTATGGTGTTCCCCTCCCAACCTTCCCCCCATTGCCGCCCTCCCCCCATAGTCTAGTTCACTGGGGGTTCAGTCTTAGCAGGACCCAGGGCTTCCCCTTCCACTGGTGCTCTTACTAGGATATTCATTGCTACCTATGGGGTCAGAGTCCAGGGTCAGTCCATGTATAGACTTTAGGTAGTGACTTAGTCCCTGGAAGCTCTGGTTGCTTGGCATTGTTGTACATATGGGGTCTCGAGCCCCTTCAAGCTCTTCCAGTTCTTTCTCTGATTCCTTCAACGGGGGACCTATTCTCAGTTCAGTGGTTTGCTGCTGGCATTCGCCTCTGTATTTGCTGTATTCTGGCTGTGTCTCTCAGGAGAGATCTACATCCGGCTCCTGTCGGTCTGCACTTCTTTGCTTCATCCATCTTGTCTAATTGGGTGGCTCTATATGTATGGGCCACATGTGGGGCAGGCTCTGACTGGGTGTTCCTTCAGTCTCTGTTTTAATCTTTGCCTCTCCCTTCCCTGCCAAGGGTATTCTTTTTCCTCATTTAAAGAAGGAGTGAAGCATTCACCTTTTGATCATCCGTCTTGAGTTTCGTTTGTTCTAGGGATCTAGGGTAATTCAAGCATTTGGGCTAATAGCCACTTATCAATGAGTGCATGCCATGTATGTCTTTCTGTGATTGGGTTAGCTCACTCAGGACGATATTTTCCAGTTCCAACCATTTGCCTACGAATTTCATAAACTCGTTGTTTTTGATAGCTGAGTAATATTCCATTGTGTAGATGTACCACATTTTCTGTATCCATTCCTCTGTTGAAGGGCATCTGGGTTCTTTCCAGTTTCTGGCTATTATAAATAAGGCTGCAATGAACATAGTGGAGCACGTGTCTCTTTTATATGTTGAGGCATCTTTTGGGTATATGCCCAAGAGAGGTATAGCTGGATCCTCAGGCAGTTCAATGTCCAATTTTCTGAGGAACCTCCAGACTGATTTCCAGAATGGTTTTACCAGTCTGCGATCCCACCAACAATGGAGGAGTGTTCGTCTTTCTCCACATCCTCGCCAGCATCTGCTGTCACCTGAGTTTTTGATCTTAGCCATTCTCACTGGTGTGAGATGAAATCTCAGGGTTGTTTTGATTTGCATTTCCCTTATGACTAAAGATGTTGAACATTTCTTTAGGTGTTTCTCAGCCATTCGGCATTCCTCAGCTGTGAATTCTTTGTTTAGCTCTGAACCCCATTTTTAATAGGGTTATTTGTTTCCCTGCGGTCTAACTTCTTGAGTTCTTTGTATATTTTGGATATAAGGCCTCTATCTGTTGTAGGATTGGTAAAGATCTTTTCCCAATCTGTTGGTTGCCGTTTTGTCCTAACCACAGTGTCCTTTGCCTTACAGAAGCTTTGCAGTTTTATGAGATCCCATTTGTCGATTCTTGATCTTAGAGCATAAGACATTGGTGTTTTGTTCAGGAAATTTTTTCCAGTGCCCATGTGTTCCAGATGCTTCCCTAGTTTTCCTTCTATTAGTTTGAGTGTGTCTGGTTTGATGTGGAGGTCCTTGATCCACTTGGACTTAAGCTTTGTACAGAGTGATAAGGATGGATCGATCTGCATTCTTGTACATGTTGCCCTCCAGTTGAACCAGCACCATTTGCTGAAAATGCTATCTTTTTTCCATTGGATGGTTTTGGCTCCTTTGTCAAAAATCAAGTGACCATAGGTGTGTGGGTTCATTTCTGGGTCTTCAATTCTATTCCATTGGTCTATCTGTCTGTCTCTGTACCAATACCATGCAGTTTTTATCACTATTGCTCTGTAATACTGCTTGAGTTCAGGGATAGTGATTCCCCCTGAAGTCCTTTTATTGTTGAGGATAGCTTTAGCTATCCTGGGTTTTTTGTTATTCCAGATGAATTTGCAAATTGTTCTGTCTAACTCTTTGAAGAATTGGATTGGTATTTTGATGGGGATTGCATTGAATCTGTAGATTGCTTTTGGTAAAATGGCCATTTTTACTATATTAATCCTGCCAATCCATGAGCATGGGAGATCTTTCCATCTTCTGAGGTCTTCTTCAATTTCTTTCCTCAGTGTCTTGCAGTTCTTATTGTACAGATCTTTTACTTGATTTGTTAAAGTCACACCAAGGTACTTTATATTATTTGGGTCTATTATGAAGGGTGTCGTTTCCCTAATTTCTTTCTCGGCTTGTTTCTCTTTTGTATAGAGGAAGGCAACTGATTTATTTGAGTTAATTTTATACCCAGCCACTTTGCTGAAGTTGTTTATCAGCTTTAGTAGTTCTCTGGTGGAACTTTTGGGATAACTTAAATATACTATCATGTCATCTGCAAATAGTGATATTTTGACCACTTCTTTTCCGATCTGTATCCCCTTGATCTCCTTTAGTTGTCTGATTGCTCTGGCTAGAACTTCAAGAACTATATTGAACAAGTAGGGAGAGAGTGGGCAGCCTTGTCTAGTCCCTGATTTTAGTGGGATTGCTTCAAGTTTCTCTCCATTTAGTTTAATGTTAGCAACTGGTTTGCTGTATATGGCTTTTACTATGTTTAGGTATGGGCCTTGAATTCCTATTCTTTCCAGGACTTTTATCATGAAGGGGTATTGAATTTTGTCAAATGCTTTCTCAGCATCTAATGAAATGATCATGTGGTTCTGTTCTTTCAGTTTGTTTATATAATGGATCACGTTGATGGTTTTCCGTATATTAAACCATCCCTGCATGCCTGGGATGAAGCCTACTTGATCATGGTGGATGATTGTTTTGATGTGCTCTTGGATTCGGTTTGCCAGAATTTTATTGAGTATTTTTGCGTCGATATTCATAAGGGAAATTGGTCTGAAGTTCTCTTTCTTTGTTGTGTCTTTGTGTGGTTTAGGTATAAGAGTAATTGTGGCTTCGTAGAAGCAATTCGGTAGTGCTCCATCTGTTTCAATTTTGTGGAATAGTTTGGATAATATTGGTATGAGGTCTTCTATGAAGGTTTGATAGAATTCTGCACTAAACCCGTCTGGACCTGGGCTCTTTTTGGTTGGGAGACCTTTAATGACTGCTTCTATTTCCTTAGGAGTTATGGGGTTGTTTAACTGGTTTATCTGTTCCTGATTTAACTTCGATACCTGGTATCTGTCTAGGAAATTGTCCATTTCCTGAAGATTTTCAAGTTTTGTTGAATATACGTTTTTATAGTAAGATCTAATGATTTTTTGAATTTCCTCTGAATCTGTAGTTATGTCTCCCTTTTCATTTCTGATTTTGTTAATTTGGACGCACTCTCTGTGTCCTCTCATTAGTCTGGCTAAGGGTTTGTCTAGCTTGTTGATTTTCTCAAAGAACCAACTTTTGGTTCTGTTGATTCTTTCTATGGTCCTTTTTGTTTCTACTTGGTTGATTTCCGCTCTGAGTTTGATTATTTCCTGCCTTCTACTCCTCCTGGGTGTATTTGCTTCTTTTTGTTCTAGAGCTTTTAGGTGTGCTGTCAAGCTGCTGACATATGCTCTTTCCTGTTTCTTTCTGCAGGCACTCAGCCCTATGAGTTTTCCTCTTAGCACAGCTTTCATTGTGTCCCATAAGTTTGGGTATGTTGTACCTTCATTTTCATTAAATTCTAAAAAGTTTTTAATTTCTTTCTTTATTTCTTCCTTGACCAGGTTATCATTGAGTAGAGCATTGTTCAATTTCCACGTATATGTGGGCATTCTTCCCTTATTGTTATTGAAGACCAGTTTTAGGCCGTGGTGGTCCGATAGCACGCATGGGATTATTTCTATCTTTCTGTACCTGTTGAGGCCCGTTTTTTGACCAATTATATGGTCAATTTTGGAGAAAGTACCATGAGGAGCTGAGAAGAAGGTATATCCTTTTGCTTTAGGATAGAATGTTCTATAAATATCCGTTAAGTCCATTTGGCTCATGACTTCTCTTAGTCTGTCTACATCTCTATTTAACTTCTGTTTCCATGATCTGTCCATTGATGAGAGTGGGGTGTTGAAATCTCCCACTATGTGCAAATCTCCCACTATGTGTGAGGTGCAATGTGTGTTTTGAGCTTTAGTAAGGTTTCTTTTACATATGTAGGTGCCCTTGTATTTGGGGCATAGATATTTAGGATTGAGAGTTCATCTTGGTGGATTTTTCCTTTGATGAATATGAAGTGTCCTTCCTTATCTTTTTTGATGACTTTTAGTTGAAAATTGATTTTATTTGATATTAGAATGGCTACTCCAGCTTGCTTCTTCTGACCATTTGCTTGGAAAGTTGTTTTCCAGCCTTTCACTCTGAAGTAGTGTCTGTCTTTGTCTCTGAGGTGTGTTCCCTGTAGGCAGCAGAATGCAGGGTCCTCGTTGCGTATCCAGTTTGTTAATCTATGTCTTTTTGTTGGGGAGTTGAGGCCATTGATATTGAGAGATATTAAGGAATAGTGATTATTGCTTCCCGTTATATTCATATTTGGATGTGAGGTTATGTTTGTGTGCTTTCATTCTCTTTGTTTTGTTGCCAAGACGATTAGTTTCTTGCTTCTTCTAGGGTATAGCTTGCCTCCTTATGTTGGGCTTTACCATTTATTATCCTTTGTAGTGCTGGATTTGTAGAAAGATATTGTGTAAATTTCATTTTGTCATGGAATATCTTGGTTTCTTCATTAATGTTAATTGAGAGTTTTGCTGGATACAGTAACCTGGGCTGGCATTTGTGTTCTCTTAGGGTCTGTATGACATCAGTCCAGGATCTTCTGGCCTTCATAGTTTCTGGCGAGAAGTCTGGTGTGATTCTGATAGGTCTCCCTTTATATGTTACTTGACCTTTTTCCCTTACTGCTTTTAATATTCTTTCTTTATTTTGTGCGTTTGGTGTTTTGACAATTATGTGACGGGAGGTGTTTCTTTTCTGGTCCAATCTATTTGGAGTTCTGTAGGCTTCTTGTATGCCTATGGGTATCTCTTTTTTTAGGTTAGGGAAGTTTTCTTCTATGATTTTGTTGAAGATATTTACTGGTCCTTTGAGCTGGGAGTCTTCACTCTCTTCTATACCTATTATCCTTAGGTTTGATCTTCTCATTGAGTCCTGGATTTCCTGTATGTTTTGGACCAGTAGCTTTTTCCGCTTTACATTATCTTTGACAGTTGAGTCAATAATTTCTATGGAATCTTCTGCTCCTGAGATTCTCTCTTCCATCTCTTGTATTCTGTTGGTGAAGCTTGTATCTACAGCTCCTTGTCTCTTCTTTTGGTTTTCTATATCCAGGGTTGTTTCCATGTGTTCTTTCTTGATTGCTTCTATTTCCATTTTTAATTCCTTCAACTGTTTGATTGTGTTTTCCTGAAATTCTTTCAGGGATTTTTGTGTCTCCTCTCTATGGGCTTCTACTTGTTTATTTATGTTTTCCTGGAATTCTTTCAGGGATTTTTGTGTCTCCTCTCTATGGGCTTCTACTTGTTTATTTATGTTTTCCTGGAATTCTTTCAGGCATTTTTGCGATTCCTCTCTGTAGGCTTCTACCTGTTCTCTAATGGAGTTCTTCACGTCTTTCTTGAAGTCCTCCAGCATCATGATCAAAAATGATTTTGAAACTAGATCTTGCTTTTCTGGTGTGTTTGGATATTCCATGTTTGTTTTGATGGGAGAATTGGGCTCCGATGGTGCCATGTAGTCTTGGTTTCTGTTGCTTGGGTTCCTGCGCTTGCCTCTTGCCATCAGATTATCTCTACTGTTACTTTGTTCTGCTATTTCTGACAGTGGCTAGACTGTCCTATAAGCCTGTGTGTCAGGAGTGCTGTAGACCTGTTTTCCTCTCTTTCAGTCAGTTATGGGGACAGAGTGTTCTGCTTTCGGGCGTGTAGTTTTTCCTCTCTACAGGTCTTCAGCTGTTCCTGTGGGCCTGTGTCTTGAGTTCACCAGGCAGCTTTCTTGCAGCAGAAAATTTGGTCTTACCTGTGGTCCCGAGGCTCAAGTTCGCTCGTGGGGTGCTGCCCACGGGCTCTCTGCAGCGGCAGCAACCAGGAAGACCTGTGCCGCCGTTTCCGGGAGCTTCAGTGCACCAGGGTTCCAGATGGTCTTTGGCTTTTTCCTCTGGCGTCTGAGATGTGTGTGCAGAGAGCAGTCTCTTCTGGTTTCCCAGGCTTGTCTGCCTCTCCGAAGGTTTAGCTCTCCCTCCCACTGGATTTGGGTGCAGAGAACTGTTTATCCGGTCTGTTTCCTTCAGGTTCAGGCGGTGTCTCAGGCAGGGGTCCTACCTCTCCTGGGCCCTCCCCCACGGGAGCCCAGAGGCCTTATACAGTTTCCTCTTGGGCCAGGGATGTGGGCAGGGGTGAGCAGTGTTGGTGGTCTCTTCTGCTCTGCAGCCTCAGGAGTGCCCACCTGACCAGGCGGTGAGGTCTCTCTCTCCCACGGGGTCTGGGAGCAGAGAGCTGCTGCGGGCCGGGATAGATCTATAATTTTTTTAAAAAATTAGCAGAACTGAGACAAACACATCTCTCTTTTTAAAATTCTTCAAGAAATTTCATTCTGCAGCCAAGTCTGGGAGTCACTGGAGAATTCACAGATCTTAGATTCAATGTATGTGGCACTGAGTCCTGCATCATACAGGATTTTACTTGATAAACGTGGATACATTTCCTTATAGATCCCTATCTCAGCCTCCTACTAAAAATGATGAACTTGTAGCCTAACGATTGTGAGCCAGTGTGTAAGACGTGTTAGTAGTATGCTCACAATACACATGAGAAGGCTGCTCCCATTCTTTGGTGGACTAGAGCATAACACACTAAACCTCCTGTGGCAATAATTCTAACTTCCATGAAAAACAGAAAGCCACTGTGTGAAAACGTGTGTACAATATGAGGTAGTCAGAAATTCCCAATCCTTCCATCGCTGAAAGCTCACTAGGCGAACGCCTAACTCCTGACTTCTCTGATGATGTTCTTGGATCCTCACAGGGATGCATGGAGAATATGGCGGTCTTAAAGCAATTGTCTCATTGAGATGATGAAGTGAAGTTGGAGTTCAGGATCTTAGCAGAACAGAAGATTGAAAATATAACTTTAGAGGAGGGAGTCTCAGAAGGCCCACTCTATAATCTGTGTGGAAACTATCCTCAACCCTTGGCTTTCACCTGACTTGCGTCTTTTCCTGGTGGTAGACTTGTAGAATTAAAACTCAAAGAAAAACTCTCAGCAGCTCCCTCATGGTGGGAGCGCCTACAGCTTAAGTCAGGTGAGGTTGGAGGACTTCCATAACTCCATTGTTTGACACCAAAACTTTAAAAATGAACAAACTTTAGCAATAACACTGCCTTAGGGTTTATAGCACAGGACTAGGAGGAAAACTAAAACAGATACCCATTTTAAACCATAGGACCAAGTGTCCAGAAGACTAATGTTAGAAAATATTAATAATGTCACAGCCTTCCAAAGACCCTAACACCTTAGTAGACAGAAAGACAATCCAGAAGGGTTTCAATAAGTCCATCATGGAGCCCAAAACTTATGGGACAGAATAACATCACAACTTAACTACACCAACCAAAATAATTTGGATGTTGACTCTAGCGAAGTCCAAAATAATCTTCCTCAGGGAAGACCACAGCAATTGGCCATCCCTAAAAATACACATGTGAGAAGCATTATACAGACAAAGCAGGGTATATTTAGGAAGATGTATATGCATATCCATTATGCATGTGATAACAATCAATAGAAAAGGAGGTTACTAACTTGTAAGAGAGCTATGAGGGTTATGTGTAAGGTCTGGAGGGGAGGGAAAGGAGGAGAGGTAGGATGTAGTTATACTATAATTTGACAAACTAAAATAAATCATTTAAAATTAAAACAACACATTTGTAGAAAATTATCAATAAAAACTGAGGAAAAATGAACCAAACACAAGTGAAGAATCTTAGCACATAAGTGGAAATTAGTAATAAAGACCTAGACAAGCCAAAATAGCAAAATCCAAAATACTACACTTATATAAAAACAAAGTCAACTTAACTTAAGACTAAACCTTGGGAAAACTAATCAACTTACAGAAAGGAGGAGATGTCAGAAAAAACTTTAATAATGTAGATATATATCATATTATTTATATACTTATTAATATATAAAACTTGTGGGACAGTATTCTAAGACCTAACAAAATCTGTAACTAGCTACAAGGAGATAATGAGAAAGAACCGATACTTGAAGAAAGAATAGGGACACATTCCTGAATCCTGATGAAAACGCAAGCAGCCCTCCAAAATAGAAATGCAAACCTCAAGCAGGACAAAGACAAAGATATTAAGTGTGTGTGTGTGTGTGTGTGTGTGTGTGTGTGTGTGTGTGTTTACAGAACTGCTGAAACCATTGAAGCCAGTTCCTCTGAAAGAGTGTTAAGGACTCTTAATCCCAGAGCCAACACTCTTGACCTCAAGGGCATGAGTTTCAGAAGGACATTTTTTTCATTCAAGTATATCATGTATGTTGTCATATTCAGCACCCTATTACCCTCTCTTGTCCCTCCCCATCCACTAGTCTCATTCAGCTGATTAGTGTGTCGTCAACTTGGCACAAACTAAAGTCATTTGGAAAGAGCAAATGAGAAAATATTCCCACCAGGTTGAACTATAGCAAAGTCTGCAGTGCATTTTCTTAATTAGCAATTGATGTAGGGAGGCCCAGACTATTGTGGGTCCTGCTATCTTTGGGCTGATGGTCCTTGGGTACATAAGAAAACATGCTCAGCAAACCAGGAGGAGCAAGCCAGTAAGCAGCACTCATCCATAGCTTCTCCTTCAGTCCCTGCCTCCTATTTCCTGACCAGCTTGTATTCTTGCCCTAACTCCCCTGAAGGATGGTCTATTAGCTGGTAGCCTAAGAAAAAATAAATAAACCTTTTCCTCTTCAAGTTGGTTTTGGTTATGGTGTTTTATCACAGCGATAGAAACCTTGACCAAGCTCCTGAATCATCTTCCTTCAAACATACATGCTTACCTTTTTTCTTGGTTTCTTTAGACAAACTTCTCTTGCCTAGTACTGTGAATGTGGCTGTAAGCTTAAATCTTTCCTAGAGTGTCCAATAAGTGTTTATATTTACACCAATCTGATGCTCCACAGACTGGTTACAGGAACAGAGCACAGTCCGTACCAAATCCTTCCTAGTCACAGTCTTACCTACAGTGCAAAACCTAGAAAACCAGAATTGAATAAAGCATTGTGCTTCCTTGCAGTTGTCTGTTGGTGGTGCTGGGTTCTCTGTGTTCTACAACCTGAGGTCACATAGATGCGAGAGGACAGTTTGCAATAGTCCAGTCTGTTCTTTCCCTCTATCATGTGGAGTCTAGGGATGCAATAAAAGGCACCAATCTTGGCAAGCCTTTTGCTTTTCCCCCCATCTTGGCAGCCCTGGAGTAAAGCTCTCAGAAATAATAAATGTAGTGAGGTATTCTGTGTTTGTTTGTGGATGAGACCTCTTGAGACTTAGTGCTTCCTATGACAGTGGACGTTGGGAAAACTCACAATTTATTGAATTTAATGATGAAAATAGCATTAGTATATTGATTTAAAATGCTAACTGATTCAGGTACACATTATTCTGCTTCTCTTCAGATCTGTGCAAAGTATACCATAAACTCCTAAAATAAATATTAGACTGGGTAGTAATGGTATGGTAGTGTAGGCTTATCACTTGTAGTATTGTATACCACAATAGCGGAGGGTGCTGACAGCAGGGGAGGCACAGAGGGAACCACAACGTTCTCTGCACTTTCCTTTTTATTTTGGTGAAAACCAAAAACTACAACAAAAAAAAACTTTAAAGCCTTTTCATTTCTGTTACTTTGATTGTGCCATTTTCATTGAGAGGGCAAGTTCAAAAAGAAACGGAGAATGCAAACCCCCTGTGGGTTCCTGCATAGCTCGCTCTACCTGAGCCCTCCACAGGCAGAGGTCAACTAGTCAGAAGTACACACTATATTTTTATATTATTATATTTGCATATTTCCTCACTCAAAATATGAAGAAAAAAATCCTTCATCTGTGAAAACTGGAAGGATGGAGGGGTGGTGTGAAAATCCTAGGTGTTTCATTTGGGCATCTCATTTTATAGGTTTCCAGTTATAGACATTTTGTCCTACTTAGATAGAGAAATAAAAAGAAAAAAAACTATCTTGCACCCAAATTTGAAAACAAAGTTTCATTCCCATGTAAATGCCAGAAGACAGAGGAGTCTTACAGTGCAAACCATAAATCATATAATGAACGGGAGCAGTAACCAAGGGCATCCTTTAGCAGTATTTTGTGGCTGGCATTACTTCACCCTCCACGTACCAATAATGCTGTGGGAAAATTTGCTCTGGATTTCTGTTCACATCCTCAAATTCGAGAGGTCTCAAGACAAATGTCATGTTGATACTGCCAAGAGAAACACACTACTGAAAATCTATCTTGAGTTCTGAAAGCCATGGTTACAGTGCCAGATACAAACAACTTGCAAAAGGCTTCCTAGAAAGTACATCGATTACTCAGAATGAAAAATCCCAAACCAAAACATGATTAATAGGAAGAAAGAATTATTTACTCCTTGTATATACAATTCATCAAGTAATGTATTGAATTACAATTTTCATTGCCCATATAATCCATTTTATACTTTACACTACCACCCATTTTCTTCCTATGTTTTTTTTTGCTCCAAGATGATTTATTACTGATCTGTTATAAATTCATACTTGTTCACATCATTTATATGTGCTCATGAAAATACTGTTCAGTCCTTCTGCTCCAAGAAAGAGAAGAAAATACGGCACTAAAGGAATTCTGAGCAAATAGCTTGGATTAAAAAAAAATCAAACATAAATGTTGCTTCCACATTAGCCTCAAGAGTTACCTCAAATCCCAAGTAGTAAAGATTCAGTAACAGGCAGCAAAAACTTTAAGATATAGGCATACTGGAAGGTTGTCTGGTGAGTGGCTGTATGATCCAAGAAGATTTGAGGCCTCTGTTTCTTTCTCTCTGTTTTCCTCCCCTACCCCTCCATTTTTTTCTTCTTCTTCTTCTTCTTCTTCTTCTTCTTCTTCTTCTTCTTCTTCTTCTTCTTCTTCTTCTTCTTCTTCTTCTTCTTCTTCTTCTTCTTCTTCTTTTCTTCTTCCTCTTCTTCCTCTTCTTCTTCCTCTCCCTCCTCCTGCTCTTCATACTCCTCCTCCTGCTCCTCTTCCTCTTTTTCTTCTTCCCTTCTTTCCTCCCTCCCCATCCTTTCTGTTTCCTCTCCTCTCTTTTTTCTGCATACGTGACAGATTACTCTGCTCTACACATACCAGGAATGGTATGCAGCTATAACCCTAAAGCCAAGGAACTAGTCATGGATTGAAACCTCGCAAACCTATGAACCTAGTTAAACTTTTTTATTATTTCAATACTGAGTCCATTGCCTTATGTGTTTAAGATGTTGCTGATAAGCTAACAAAAATATTTAAGGTGGTTAAAAACAGGAAGTAAAATAGACTTTTGGGCAACAATCAACACAAATTATCCTTAAATGTCCCAGTTTCAAATGTCTTTTATGCCAGGCTTGAAGTTACTCATATCTAATCCTGTCACTTGGGAAGCAGAGGCAGGCAGATCTCTCAGAGTTTGAGATCTCAAACATTATGAGCTCCAAATCAATCAGGGCTGCATAGTGATAGCTTGTCTCAAAAATTAAAGTTAAAAACAAAATCTTTTGCATGTTACAAATGCTCCTGTTAGGGTCACAGGAGCCCGTGAAATACTTTGGGATGATGATGCTACTTTGTGTCTAGATTATGATGGTGGTCCTACAGGCATGTACAAAGCGTTGTCAATACTCACTGAAGTTTACACTTCACTACGGTGCATATAGTGTGGCAGGTTTGCGCATAAATTAGACCTTAGCATATTTTACTATGAAGAGAAAACAAATGCTTCCTTCTGGTGCTTAGACTAGTTAAGCATTCTGACAAGAAATGAACTTTAATGATAGTAAAAAAAGATAAAAGATATTATTCCTTTGACTATTCTGAGTAACACATCTCTTCTGAAGTTTTAAAATTGTGGTGAATGATAAATATTGATATAAAAGACTTCACTTTCTTCGAATCAAAACAAGAATTACAAGTAAAACGTGGTTGTAGTGCCTGATCCTTTTGTTACTCGATCTTCATTTATAGTCCTGCCATAATAAAGGTGAGAAATTTGAAATATTTTATGGTTTGTGGCATAATATAGAATCAATGGGTTGGAAAATCACTCTGCAATGTAGTAACATTCATGAACTGAGAAGTGTTTGAGAAGTCACTCTACTTTCAAGCTACCAGGCAAGCCTGCCAACAGTGAATGGTAATGCTGGTAGAAGACACAAGGTTCCTGGATCCCAGATCCCAGACAAGGGACAGTTGATACTCTTGACAATAGCATTAGGCAAAGAATCAGCGTTTCCAGGGCCAGTAGACAGGTCTGTATTCTGGGAGGTCATGTAAAGAGGCACAAGTTGCATCCATATGTGTAGCATTGTGTAAGAGCAGAAGAATCACGAATTTAGAGACCCTAAATTTTTACAATGAGAGGTGCGCATGCTTGGCCTTCACTGCAAATAGAGATATTGGTTCTATCTTCCAACACTGATTAACAAATCAAGTACTCATAAGAATATAGTCCTTCCTTGGAAGACAAGCAGGAATGTGCACTCATATTTAATGTTGTTAGGTAACAACACTACTGTTATAGGAAGCACTGTAGAGTGCTCTAGATTCCTTAAGAAAATTGGTTATTTAAAATTTGTGTTTCTATAAATCCCAATAAACCTCTATTGAAGTATGCAAGCATGCACTTAATTTGAATCTAAATAATAAAAATCACATAATGAAATTTATTTTAATAACCAGAATTATTATGACAGGGATTAGCCTTCTATGCCAGTCAGGCATGAAAGTTCTTTGTAAAACACCTCATATAACTAATAACAATCCAACTGTCAACAGCTCTTACAAGTAACAAGTTCTTACTTGTGAAATTCAAGGCGATGAGGGAAGAAATGAATCCAGTCTTCAAACCAACTGCTCAGAGTTACAAAGTACATTTCACTAACTGCTAAAGGGGTCAAAACTGAGGGGTTTAATCTAGTTTTCAGCCTAGTAGCATCATCAGATATAAAGCATATATATATATGTATATATCCATCATATATATATATATATATATATATATACACATCGTCTCAATGACCCTTGTCAACAACAATGCCATCCTTGATCCTACTCTCCTGATCAACTCCTCACACCGAGCCAGTTGCTCATACCTGTCAGTTTCATTAATGTATAGATTTTTTACTATAATTCTGCTTTTATTCAGGTGTTAACACATTTTTTACTATGCCAAATACATAGTAGGTCCACTAGTGGCACAAAGAGATCAACTGCACTATCAACGTTGGAAAATCACATGCAGTTGAAATTGAACTCCAGTATTATTTATAGGACACATGCCCAAGGAAAGGAAATCCGTGGTAGGAATCAGCAACCTCAATCCTTTGACCAATATCTCTCCTCTTACTGATCCCTACCATTCTACCACGCAGTACCTTGTCCTTCTGAGTCTGATTTGCTTCTCTCAATATTAAAGTTCATCTACGTTAGTATGAATGACAGATGTTCTTTTGTGATGCTGAGTATTACATTTTCTTTATACATCTACCCACCTGTTGATGAATATTTCACTTTACTCTGCCTGAGATGCTGTGGTCAAGGCCGTACTGAATAGGAAGCCAATGATTCCTGACACCGATTTCCTTTCTTTGGGCATGTGTCCCGGGAGAGGCAACACTGAAGATGCCCAATAAGGCACCAATCTACAAGTGATTTTTTGTTCTGGTTTTGGGTTTGCTTGTTTGTTTGTTTGTTTGTCTGTTTGGATTTACCCTAGGTCTCTGAATCCTCTGGACTCTGGTTATTAGTCACACAAGCAGCATGAGGCATGGGTTCACTTTCATGGAGTGGGTCTTCAATCAAATCATACTTTTGGTTGCTTGCACAAGGTCTGTGCCACCATTGCCCAGCGTATTTTGCAGGTGGAGCAGATTGTAAATCAAAGGTTTTGTGGTTGGCATAAAGTTTACTTGTCTTTTTTTTTTGTAGCCTAAGGGGTAAGTCTCTGAGTCATAGACACTAGAACATGGGTAAAGGTTCTACAAAGACACCACCTCAGCCTCCCCATTTTCAATGAGTGCTGTCTTCAGCAATGGGGCCTTACTATCAGTTTGTGGAGACCAACCTATTACCTTGGCAACAGCCTGAGCTGCTTGGGGATTTCCATGGGACCCTTTCAGCCAACTACTGGATCAGATGAAACCCAGTCCTGGCACTTGAAGCTTAATTTGGTGGCAAGGGATGGCCACTAAAGGAAACTTCATAAGGATCACCTTTTGGCTCACTAAGTTTCCACACTGCCCTTCAAATGCTCTTCAATTCTGTCTCCTCGTTCCTTCTCTCCATTTTATCCCCCTTCTCACCTGATTCTCCTGTTCTTACCCCCAACCCCAGCCCACTTCAATCCACCCATAAAATCTCTTCTATTTCCCCTTTCCAGGGAGATTTATGTGTCCCCTCAAGTCCTTTGTTCTATGCCTGACCTGTCTGGGCCAACAGCTTAAAGCTTGGTTATTTAAAGGCCAATGTCTACAAAGAAGTGAATACATGTCACATTTATCTTTCTGGATCTGGGGTAACTCAGGATGATTTTTTTCTAGTTCCATCCAATTGCCTGCAAATTTCGTGGTATCATTTTTTAGGAGTTGAGTAATATTCAGTAATAATATTCTTTGTACAAATATACCATATTCGCCATCCAATTCTCTGTTGAGGGACATCTAGGTTTCCATTTTCTGGCTACTATGAACAAAGCTGTTATGAACATAGTTGAACAAATGAGATGAAGTGTCCCTTCGGTCTATACCCAAGAATGATGTAGCGGGATCTTGTGGTAGCTTGATTCTTATCTTTTTGAGGAACTACCATACTGATTTTCATAGTAACTTTACAAGTTTGCACTCCCACCAGAAATGGAGGAATGTTCCCTTTGCTCCACATCATCACCAGCATGAGATGTCTCTTGTGTTTTTGATCCCAGCCATTCTGACAGGTGTAAGATAGAATATCAAAATGGTCTTGATTTGCATTTCCCTGATGGTTAAGAATGTTGAACGTGCCTTTGGTTCTCAGCCATTTGTGTTTCCTCTATTGAGAATTCTATTTAGATCTATACCCCATTTTTAATTAGGTTATTCGGCTTTTGATATCACGTACCTTGAGTTCTTTATGTACTTTGGATATTGGTTTCCTATTGTATATGGAGTTGATTAAAAAAAACTTTTCACATTCTGTAGGTTGCTTCTTAGTCCAAATAACAATGTCCTTTGCCTTACAGAAGCTTTTCAGTTTCCTAAGGAACCACTTACTAATTGTTATTAGTTCCGTGTTAATGGTTCAGAAATCTGTTCAGAAAATCGTTTCCTGTACCAATGTGTTCAAGGTTAGTCACCACTTTCTCTTCTTTTAGGTTCAGTGTATCTAGTTTTATAAATACTTATTTTTCAATTAGAAAATATATGAATATTGCCAAACAGGCATGAGAATCTAGACTTATATATCACCAAGAGTATAAAACAAACAAAAATACTGTTATAAAACAAAGGAAAGTACTATTAAAATAAGAAGAGTCCATAAAGAATTTTTCATTTTCTTAGTAATCTTGAGTTCACTTTTTACAACTACTTTATATTTTTCATAATTTCTAATAGAAGAATACATCTTACAATAAACTAAATATTTATATTTTAAAAACAGCTTCACATCTTCCTCTATGACATGGTCGCATGTCATTTTTATATTTCTGTGGCCTAGAAAAGAAGCTGCCATGAATTCTGTCATCTGAACATTTTCCATGGATCCTAGCTCAACCCTGAGACTTCAGCTTTAGGATTTGGTGAGCATCTCAGAGCAGTGGGGCACCATGTAATCTGAGAGCACACAGAAGATGTCTATTTATCCTAGGTTTTAACTGTGCACTTTAGGATGATTCACTTGAATTCTCCCAAATACATATCTTTCGCAGATATCTCCCAACTATGCAGCCTCTGCTGGAAGAGGAAATACAAAATCAAAAGTTATTCTCCAGTTCGCATTTGACAAGCTTCATAAGAAAATACTTTCCATTAGAAAACTTAAGTATTGTTTTTGAAAACATATCCTCATTGCCCCTCCCCATTCTCCATCTCTCCTTTTAGCTGAAAATTGATTTTCTTCTCCCACGGCCTTATCCTACTTTGCTGTCTGACTTTTGGTAACTTTATGAACCTGCTTTGCTTGATTACGGTTGCTTTGATGAACATGAGTAGGAGACAATTTACTGGAAATGGACAACTCAGCAATGGCTACACCACTGAATACAATGTTACTCCTTCCCATGTCATCACCCAGAAATGAAGAGAATTTCAAAGGAATGACACTGTGATGGGATGGCAATGCCCCTCCTGGACAACATAAGCTAACACATTTTTAAAAAGCACAGTCAACAATGGGTTACTTTATTTAGACTTCTTGGCCATTGAAGTTTCATAGCAAACATCGCAGGCCATTGAAATGTTCTTGGTTGCCTCTAGAACTTGATACTCAGACACTGTGGTTGAAGACACCACACACTTAAGTCACGGAACATGGAGAAACCAAGCTAATATGGACTCGAGAGTCTCATTGTCATTGGCTAGCTTTCATAGTGCTGAAAGATATGGTGCATGATACTGCAGAAGAAGATTGCTAATCGGCCTTTTCTAGCTGCAGTTTATTTAAAGTTCATTGAGTTCAATTGTTCCAATTATTCCAGCCTTGGGTGTGTGATCAATCGACCACACCCTTAAAGAAAATGAACTCCCCCTCTTCTCCAAGCTACCAATTACCAATAGATCCTCAGCTAAGGATACAACTCATGACTACATTCCTCCTTTCTGAGAGACAAAATTGACCAGCCTCATTAGACATGTTCACTAGTACAATAGTTATAGGAATCTCATCAATGTAGCCAACCACTTCCTGATTCGGTTCAATGCCTGCTTCATAACATAGATCTCATACCTGGTCCTGTTTTTACAGTCAATAACCTGTGGCTACATACTCTAGGGAAGAATCTACTATTACTCTGCTAAGTGAACATAATACTAAACTTACTTCTAATGACTAATCCTTATACTCATATATTAATATAACTCTCAAACTTCATTAGAAATGCCTATTTTTGCAATAGATGTCAATTAACATGGAGATCCACATCTGGCCAACATTCAGAGAATGCAGAGTGCTCTGCCCTAAATATCGAAGCTATATCATGCCCCTCCTTCAGAAGGTCAGGGGTTATTATGGAAGAGGGCACATAAAGATTTAAAGAGCCACATATAAACTTATAGTGGTTCCAAGAGCATGTACAAGAGCTACATAATTTCAAATCAGACAGATACAACATGAAGTGGGAGGGTGTCACAAGACTTAACTCTAGCTCAAGAGCTATTAGCAATTGATAACTTCTAGGAGAGGGTGAGTTATTTTCTGTTAGGGGTATGGACCCTGATACATTGACCAATGTAGTGGCTACACACCCAAGTTATAAAGGCAGCACAAATTGGACTCAATGAGCTTTTTAAAAAAATGAGGACATAGGGGCTGGAGAGATGGCTCAGTGGTTAAGAGCACTGATGGCTCAGTGGTTAAGAGCACTGACTGCTCTTCCAGAGGTCCCAGCAATCACACAGTGGTTCACAACCATCTGTGATAGGATCCAATGCCCTATTTGGCATGTCTGTAGACAGCTACAGTCTGAAAATGAACTACAGTGTCCTCATATACATAAATAAATCGTTTTTAAAAATGAGGACACAAAGTAGCATGGATATTGAACCAGGTGGATATAGGAGGAGTTGAGAAAGAAATATAATCAAAAGGAAATGTATGACATTTTCAAAAAATAATAAAGTGTTTTAAATTATTTTTTAAAACTAAAAGAGCCTTTCAAATACAGAGGCAGATGCTTGCAGTCAGCTATTAGACTGAGGAAGGGGTCCCTAATGAAGGAGTTACAGAAAGGACTGGAGGAGCTGAAGAGAACCCCATAGGAAGAACAGTACCAACCAACCAGACACGCCAGAGCTCCCATAGACTAAACCACCAATAAAAGTACACATGGAGGGACCCATGGCTCCAGCTGTATATGTAGCAGAGGATGACTTTGTGGGGCATCAATGGGAGGAGAGGCCCTTGGTTCTGGGAAGGCTCAATGCCCCAGTGCAGGGGAATGCCAGAGAGGGGAGGCAGGATTGGGCGGGTGCATGGGGGAGCATACTCATAGAAGCAGGGGGAGGGAGTATAAGATAGGGGGATCCCAGAGAGGAAACTGGGAACAGGGATAACATTTGAACTATAAATAAATGAAATATCCAATAAAAAAAAGATCAGATTCAGACATGTTAAGACAATTTAACTGTTTTAATCTGATGCAAATAACTATCTGTCAGCTATGTACTGTAGTTATTACAGAATAAGGATAAGAACTACCAGTTTTGTTTTGTTTTGTTTTTTTCAGAAAATGGGCTATAGCTATAATTTCCACCATGTCAAAAGTATGTAAAATCATTTCTTCAGACTTTGAAGTACTTTTCAAAACATGAATGTGTTTTTCATTCTTGAAATAACTTTCCGAAAATGTAAATAAAATAACCTTTCAGCCTCCCACCCTTCCCACGCATCCCCTCTTTCTTCTACACACTTCCATAGAATGTGTTAGAATGTTCTAATGTCTACGATATTCTGCATCTTTTTTATCTGATAGAAAAAGCCAACAAAAGTGAAGCAGCCTGATTGGGAAGTAGTGATTTAACTGTTGCTGGATCATTTCACTCTCCTTTGGGAGGGAGTGTTTTGTTAAAAATTCGAAGTTTGGATGAGTGCCTGAGGGATAGAATTGTAAAGCGATCTCTTCATATCCTCACCTATATGAATCTAACACACACACACACACACACACACACACACACATTTAAGTTTGCTGTGACCCTATGTCCCTTAAGGATTCTGCTTCACCTCTCAAGGGATATTTTCTGTCAACTCCAAATATCCCATGCAATGTCTCTGTGACTATGGAGTGCTACCTTCATTAGACTGCTCCATTGAGTTGTCATACAAAAAGCTAGCTAAGCAAGCCATTGAGAGCAGATAAGCAGCATTCTTCCATAATCTCTGCTGCTGTTCCTGACTCCAGGTTCCTCTCTCCACTCTTGCTCTGACTTCACTCTGTGAGGGGAGTATGCTTGCGTAATATAAGCCAAATAAAATATCTCCTCTACAGTTGTTTTTGGTCAATGTTTTTTTTTCCTTTTTTTTTTTTATTAACTTGAGTATTTCTTATATACATTTCGAGTGTTATTCCCTTTCCCGGTATCCGGGCAAACATCCCCCTCCCCCCTCCCCTTCCTTATGGGTGTTCCCCTCCCGACCCTCCCCCCATTGCCGCCCTCCCCCCACCAGTCTAGTTCACTGGGGGTTCAGTCTTAGCAGGACCCAGGGCTTCTCCTTCCACTGGTGCTCTTACTAGGATATTCATTGCTACCTATGAGGTCACAGTCCAGGGTCAGTCCATGTATAGTCTTTAGGTAGTGGCTTAGTCCCTGGAAGCTCTGGTTGCTTGGCATTGTTGTACATATGGGGTCTCGAGCCCCTTCAATCTCTTCCAGTTCTTTCTCTGATTCCCTCAACGGGGGTCCTATTCTCAGTTCAGTGGTTTGCTGCTGGCATTCGCCTCTGTATTTGCAGTATTCTGGCTGTGTCTCTCAGGAGCGATCTACATCCAGCTCCTGTCGGTCTGCACTTCTTTGCTTCATCCATCTTGTCTAATTGGGTTGCTGTATATGTATGGGCCACATGTGGGGCAGGCTCTGAATGGGTGTTCCTTCAGTCTCTGTTTTAATCTTTGCCTCTCTCTTCCCTGCCAAGGGTATTCTTGTTCCCCTTTTAAAGAAGGAGTGAAACATTCACATTTTGATCATCCGTCTTGAGTTTCATTTGTTCTAGGCATCTAGGGTAATTCAAGCATTTGGGCTAATAGCCACTTATCAATGAGTGCATACCATGTATGTCTTTCTGTGATTGGGTTAGCTCACTCAGGATGATGTTTTCCAGTTCCAACCATTTGCCTACGAATTTCATAAACTCGTTGTTTTTGATAGCTGAGTAATATTCCATTGTGTAGATGTACCACATTTTCTGTATCCATTCCTCTGTTGAAGGGCATCTGGGTTCTTTCCAGCTTCTGGCTATTATAAATAAGGCTGCAATGAACATAGTGGAGCACGTGTCTTTTTTATATGTTGGGGCATCTTTTGGGTATATGCCCAAGAGAGGTATAGCTGGATCCTCAGGCAGTTCAATGTCCAATTTTCTGAGGATCCTCCAGACTGATTTCCAGAATGGTTGTACCAGTCTGCAACCCCACCAACAATGGAGGAGTGTTCCTCTTTCTCCACATCCTCGCCAGCATCTGTTGTCCCCTGAGTTTTTGATCATAGCCATTCTCACTGGTGTGAGGTGAAATCTCAGGGTTGTTTTGATTTGCATTTCCCTTATGACTAAAGATGTTGAACATTTCTTTAGGTGTTTCTCAGCCATTTGGCATTCCTCAGCTGTGAATTCTTTGTTTAGCTCTGAACCCCATTTTTTAATAGGGTTATTTGTTTCCCTGCGGTCTAACTTCTTGAGTTCTTTGTATATTTTGGATATAAGGCCTCTATCTGTTGTAGGATTGGTAAAGATCTTTTCCCAATCTGTTGGTTGCCATTTTGTCCTAACCACAGTGTCCTTTGCCTTACAGAAGCTTTGCAGTTTTATGAGATCCCATTTGTCGATTCTTGATCTTAGAGCGTAAGCCATTGGTGTTTTGTTTAGGAAATTTTTTCCAGTGCCCATGTGTTCCAGATGCTTCCCTAGTTTGTCTTCTATTAGTTTGAGTGTGTCTGGTTTGATGTGGAGGTCCTTGATCCACTTGGACTTAAGCTTTGTACAGGGTGATAAGCATGGATCGATCTGCATTCTTCTACATGTTGTTGGTCAATGTTTTGTCACACCATCAGAAACCCAAGTTAGGACAGTGTCACAGTTAGTGTCATCTGTCAGCTTGACAAAACTCAATCAGCTGGGAAGAGGGAAAATCAACCTAGACATTGCCTAGAGAGACCAACCAGGGACCAAGCTTGTGAGTCATCTTCTTAATCAATAATTACTGCAGGATCCAGCCCACCATGATGCTGTCATCCCTAGGCAAATGGACCTGGGTGAATAGTCGAGCCAACCCAGAGGACAAGCCAGTGAACAGCATTGCTCTGACCCCTTTGCCTCGGACCCTATCTCCTGGATACAGCTTGAGCTCCATTCCTGGTTTCCCTCATGATGGACTATAACCTTTAAGCGGAAATAAGACCTTTTCTCCCCCTCGTTGCTTTTGGACATTGTGCTTATCACCCCAACAGAAAACAAAGTAGGGCCAAAGGAAGGGAAAGAAGGAAGGAAGGAAAATGAGAATTTAGGAATCAATTCAGTCCTTTTACCCAGTTCGTGTCACCATGGTAGCATACCACCATTGGAATTCAACATCACATGAATGCATCAACACTTCAGCCAGTCCTCCCTTATACTTAACAACCTCATCTCTTCCTCTCACACATCCACTTCCATGGCCCTAAGTGAACTTAGTCAGCACTGGAACTCACTCCAGAGCATTCCACAGCAGTTCTGGTCAGCACTCCACCCCTAAGCACTTCTGGCAGCCTTCTCCATTCCTCACACTGCTACCTGTCTTCCACACCCATTCAGTCACATTGCTCTCCGTCCATCTTCTACCCATGCTCTCCCTATTATAACAAGCACTGACCTCTCTGCACTCTCTAGTCCCAGAGGCTCCCTCCTTACTTCATTGGGTCAATCATCCTAAGTCTTATCCAATATACTTTCTTAGAAGAGCCACCCAGTGTTCTGAGCTAAATGAGGCTCCTGTGCTAGGCCATTCTATGTGGATCATATACTCTCCTTTAAATACAAGAAATACTTTATTGTAATCATGCAATTGCAGATTTGAATTAGAAGATTTATTTTATCCTACAAATTCATAGAGGAGAGAGACTATAGTTAACAGAGTCCTCCTATAAGTCACCTAGCCCCATGCCAGACATACAGAAATATGTGAGGTAAAATTTATATACACATATAAACAAATACACAAACTTACACACTTACACAATTTTTAATAAGTGAATTTATGTGTTATGAAAGCAACCTTAAATTAAAAAAAACCACTTGGATTCTTTTCTGCCTAGTATCAATACAAATTAAATCTATTTTTTTATTTAAAAAGTACAACTTTATAAACAAGATCTTCCTGTCTAATAGGTTTTTTTAAAGATTTATTTTATTTATTATACATAAGTACACTGTAGCTGTCTTCAGATACACCAGAAGAGGACATCAGATCTCTTTACAGATGGTTGTGAGCCACCATGTGGTTGCTGGGAATTGAACTCAGGACCTCTGGAAGAGCAGTCGGGTGCTCTTAACTGCTGAGCCATCTCTCCAGCCCTCTAATAGGTTTTTTTTTTTTCTTTTTTTTTTTTTTATTATTAACTTGAGTATTTCTTATATACATTTCGAGTGTTATTCCCTTTCCCGGTTTCCGGGCAAACATCCCCCTCCCCCCTCCCCTTCCTTATGGGTGTTCCCCTCCCAACCCTCCCCCCATTGCCGCCCTCCCCCCATAGACTAGTTCACTGTGGGTTCAGTCTTAGCAGGACCCAGGGCTTCCCCTTCCACTGGTGCTCTTACTAGGATATTCATTGCTACCTATGGGGTCAGAGTCCAGGGTCAGTCCATGTATAGTCTTTAGGTAGTGGCTTAGTCCCTGGAAGCTCTGGTTGCTTGGCATTGTTGTACTTTTGGGGTCTCGAGCCCCTTCAAGCTCTTCCAGTTCTTTCTCTGATTCCTTCAATAGGGGACCTATTCTCAGTTCAGTGGTTTGCTGCTGGCATTCGCCTCTATATTTGCTGTATTCTGGCTGTGTCTCTCAGGAGCGATCTACATCCGGCTCCTGTCGGTCTGCACTTCTTTGCTTCATCCATCTTGTCTAATTGGGTGGCTGTATATGTATGGGCCACATGTGGGGCAGGCTCTGAATGGGTGTTCCTTCAGTCTCTGTTTTAATCTTTGCCTCTCCCTTCCCTGCCAAGGGTATTCTTTTTCCTCATTTAAAGAAGGAGTGAAGCATTCACATTTTGATCATCCGTCTTGAGTTTCGTTTGTTCTAGGGATCTAGGGTAATTCAAGCATTTGGGCTAATAGCCACTTATCAATGAGTGCATACCATGTATGTCTTTCTGTGATTGGGTTAGCTCACTCAGGATGATATTTTCCAGTTCCAACCATTTGCCTACGAATTTCATAAACTCGTTGTTTTTGATAGCTGAGTAATATTCCATTGTGTAGATGTACCACATTTTCTGTATCCATTCCTCTGTTGAAGGGCATCTGGGTTCTTTCCAGCTTCTGGCTATTATAAATAAGGCTGCGATGAACATAGTGGAGCACGTGTCTCTTTTATATGTTGAGGCATCTTTTGGGTATATGCCCAAGAGAGGTATAGCTGGATCCTCAGGCAGTTCAATGTCCAATTTTCTGAGGAACCTCCAGACTGATTTCCAGAATGGTTTTACCAGTCTGCAATCCCACCAACAATGGAGGAGTGTTCCTCTTTCTCCACATCCTCGCCAGCATCTGCTGTCATCTGAGTTTTTGATCTTAGCCAATCGCACTGGTGTGAGGTGAAATCTCAGGGTTGTTTTGATTTGCATTTCCCTTATGACTAAAGATGTTGAACATTTCTTTAGGTGTTTCTCAGCCATTCGGCATTCCTCAGCTGTGAATTCTTTGTTTAGCTCTGAACCCCATTTTTTAACTCTAATAGGTTTTTTAAGGGTCTGCTTTGTTGGCTGAATATTAAGCAGCTAAAAGAGAACTTCCCATGAGGCTTAGCATTCTCTAGAGCAGACAGCATAAGGAGAAACAGCAGGGATTAAAGAATATGTGAGCTTATTCTTTAAAATATAGTCTAAAAATGTTTGAATGCTCCCAGGGATGGACAATGCTCCTCCCAGAAGTCAGGGGTTATCAGAAAAGATTCTTTATAAGTTGTTGTCTAAGAAGTTCCCATAGGCCATCAGAACAATACGAGCTATTGTTGCTCTTGATTGCCCCCCAAGAACTTGGTGGAAAGACATGATTTCTGAAGACACCCACACACTTTGGTCACAAAACACACTGGAGTTGAGATGCAAGCTTCTTCCATGCTGGCCAGTCCTCATCGTGCCAGGAGATGCTGTCTAGGCTGCTGCTGGATGAGGCGGGGAGGAGAATATCAATATTCTTGTTCAGGTGTTTATCCTACAAGTGAGGGTAACCACCTACCAAGCATGATGTGCCCTTATATAGTCACATGATTGTAGTGAGAATAACTGGCCACTATTAGATCAGATTTGAGGTCCTCTCCATCGGAGTGAATTCATTCCTGGTTTTAAACATGATTAAAAGCCTTTTACTGGGGAGGCTGATAAGGCCATAGGCTCTGGGGATGGGAGAGATTGCTCCACTGCCTTAGTTAGGTTTTCTTTGCTGGGAAGAGGCACCATAACTAGGGCAACTCTTGCAAAGGAAACCATTCCATTTGGGCTGGAGTACAGTTTCGGAGGTTTGAAACACAGCAGCATGCAGGCAGACATGGTGCAGGAGGAGCTGAACATTCTATGTCTTGATCTGCAGGCAGCAAAAGGAGGCTATGTACCACACTGAGTGTAGCTTGAGCATATAAGACCTCAAAGCCTGCCCCCATCGTGATATCATACTTCCTGTAATAAAAGCCACACCTCCCAATAGTGCCATTCCCTGTGGGCCAATCATTTAAACACAAGAGTTTATTCTTACTCAAACCATGACATCTGCTAAATTTTCATGCTGTCAAACAGCTTCTAAAGATTCAAGTTCATACCATAGAATAGTGCTCCACCCAGACTTCATCAGGGAAGCATTTCCTATTGCAGAAGGACAGCATAACTGGTCAAGTGCCTGGAGTACATGATAGTAGAAATCTCAGCCTTAAATGGGGGAACAATCTTCCTCCCCCCATCTTATCCAGTGTTCTATTGCTATGAAGAGATACCATGACTATAGCAGCTCTCATAAAGGAAAGCATTTAATTGGGGTTTGCTTACAGTTTCAGAGGTTTAATCCATTATCAGCGTGGTGGGAAGTATGGTGGCACTTAGGCAGATTAGTGCTGGAAAAGATGAGAGTTCTACATTGGGAAGCTGGAAAAGAGAAGCTCTAGGACTGGCTTAGTCTTTTGAAATCCCAAAGCCCACCCCCATAACGCATGTCCTCCAACAAGGGCACACCTAATCCTTTCAAATAAGGTCACTCACTAGTGTTCAAATATATGAGCCTGTAACAAGCAGTCATTCTTATTCAAAAACACCACACCTTCCAAGGCTCAGGGAACATCATAGAAAGCAGAACAGAAAGAATGTGGGTACAGAGATTGGAAAGGTATGTGGCAGGATGGGGTTTTCTCCACATGACATAGTAATTGCACTCATTATCTCACTTCAGCTGTGGTCATCTGAACATCACCTACACAAAATTAGACATGGCACCATCTCAGCATGCATGGAGGAGGGACTTTGGGGGTCCCATACATCCCAAGGGACTATTCCAATTAAGGGCTGTCAAAAGAAGGAGTGTAATGCATAGCCCACTAGATACACTAAGTTCACTGTCCACCAAGTAGCCTCTCATCTACACTCAGATAAGCAATCCTTTATCGAACTCAGTGAGAACCATTCCTAAAGAGACATAAAAGTAGAAGAACTTGTTGAGAAGACACATTTCAGAAAGAGAAGGTTGGGAAATGAGATAAAAGAATATGGGGTGAAAAACAATTGCAATTGACAATTGATTATCTTGAACATTTTTTTAATTTAAAAATTAATCTGGAGGGGAATGGCTGCACAAAGGCTGCAGCAGCTCCAGAATGCTGAAAATAAACTCCCAGTCACATGCCATGCAGCAGAGGAGGGATGCGGGGGACCCAGGTTCTGCTACAAATAGCAGAACTCTTTATAGATAGAAGTGTTAACGAGCCTATCCCAGAGATCTTTGAAACTACAGCACATCTTAGAAAGAATAAGTCCCATTACCATCTACTTAGCAAGGAGAGTTCCAAATAAGCCAGCCAATTCTGTAGTGTAAAGACCAACCAACTGAAATTAGTTTGTATGAAATCAGATGTCTGTGTTTAGGCGGTATCTGATTTCCGACCAGTTATTCGGAGCAACACAGAAAATCAGGGCCTTGGGTTAGTTTATATAAACAGTGTACTGCAGACAGTCTAGAAGGAAGGATTACAGTGTAATTTGATGGTGTATGAATTTGAAAGCAAAGAGACTTAAGACAGGTTATGGTAACCTAACACTGTTTACTTTTTAAAGTTGTAAGGATAGGGAAAGCATTCTACTCTGGTAAACATTTTTTTTTAATTTAAAAAGCAATACCTAACCATCTCTGAACTTCTTGAACTGAACACAAGAGGTCTTATGTGTGTTTCGCTTTTATTTTGATTTTAAGAATTTCTTCCTTGGATCTGAAAATTATGATTTTAAAAATAGTTTCATGTGTTTCTCAATTCTGTTTGCTCTCTACAAATACGTTTGAAATGCTTCATTATGGAAAAGCTATTTCATGCTTAGCTTTTATCCATCATAGAGTTTCTCTACTGACTTTACATCAAACTGCCACATCCTACACTCTTTGATAGAAACAGACCTTGCTAAAAATGAAGCTGTACGTGTTTTTAAACTCACACCAGAGCTCACAGAGGGAAAGAGTAGTGCAAAACTCAGAAATGAGGAAAAGACTGGAGGCAGATCTGGAAACATGGAGTTGGCCCAGAGATAGCTCTAAGATAGGAAAATGGCAGCATTGCTTCAGTCGCCAGTGTAGTACCCCTGACAACTTCTGCAGGTCAGGCACCAGCAGCAGCCTTCACATAACAACAAACATAAAGGCTAGTATGTTATACCCTCAACGAATAGAAAATCATGGTCGAGCATTTATGTGTTCAAGTATCTTCTGTGTTATAGATAGAGCATTGTATTTTTCCTTAGTTTTCTGTTGATTCTTTGTGAATTTCACATTATGTACCCCAATCCCACTCATCTCCCCATTCCTTCAAACCTTCCCTCCGATCTCCCCCAAAGAAAATAAATAAACAAAAAAACAAACAAACAGACAAACAAACAAACCAAATTGTTTTTTAAAGCTACACCATGGAAGCTGCAATGTGCCATGGTGTGTCACATGGTAAATCCTTCTGTCCAATAATCTTGCAAATGTTCATTGCAGTGAGTTATTGGTCTGGTTAGAAGCCTCTGGCCTCTGCTACCCTTTCAATACTAGACCCTCACCCAGGCTCCAATTGGATATTCTCTTGTTACCCTATGTTATGGAAATCCTGCAGCTCCAGGTCCACAGGACAGGCCCCTTTATGTGCTGTAGCAGTTCCTAGATGGGGTAGATGTTGGGGTGGGCCAACTTAAAGCCCTGGATCTGAACCTGGGCTGGAGGTAGCTGAGTTCGTCAGTCTAACAGCTCCCCTGTACACCATAAGAACTTGCTTTCCAGCACTGCCCACGCTAGATCATCTAGATCACTGACGTGTTTCAGTTGGCAGCGGGGGAGAGGGGGTCAGCTCTCCCACTCTCATGCCCTCAGAACCAGTTCAACTGTGCTGCTCAGAGAAGGTGTGGGGTTGCTCTCCTGAGTCCTGTAGGAAGCCAGGAGGTAAGGATCCAGCAAAAACTATCCAGAGGCCTGCCAGGTGTTATGTGGCCTACCTGCCTTGAGTACCACTATGATGTGCAAGTATGTGGTGGCGACATGGGAGAGAAAGAGAAGCTGAATGGTTTGAGTACTATGAGAAATTCATAACTGGAGACGGGACGATGGTGAGGAAAAGCCTGTTGTGAGGAGCCTGTGCTGCTACCTGAGGCCACGGTGAGGTCTCAGCCCATACTGCCACTGATGTTTGGGTAAATGACAATGCAGGAGTAGAGGTCTTTCTTCTTGTCCATGACCCCTGTTGCTACAAAAGGCCATTTGGACATCCCTGATCTAGACTCCAGCCTGAGACCATGTTAATGTCCAAGGGCTGTGCATTGCCCTTCTAAAGCATGCATGAACATAACAGAACTTCAGTCCAACAGTCATTATGTAACTGAAAACACTCTCTGCAGCCACAGTGCTGCAATCTAATGCATGACTTATCTCTCTGTGGTACAGCACCATGGTGAAAACAAACTGGCCAGGTACATATGAAATTATGTGCAGGATACAATTCCTGATAAAGAATGACTTTTATGTATTGGGTACAAAATACTTTATCATTACTTCTGAATGCATTATTTCTAACAAAAAAAAAGAGTCAACCATAAATTATTGTCTTGTTATACTAGACACAACCCCATAGGGCTTACTTATCTTTATTCAGCCTCATGAGTAGGTTACATTCTCCTGTGTTGATTTATTTCTTGTTATTTTGTTCACTTGAAAAGCAATAAATTTTATACTTACATAGACACACAGGTATGCACACACATATACACAAACACATGAATGCCCATTCACACATACACACACATGCCTGCACATACTGGGACTAGGGGCATAATAGATTATACCATCTTGTTTTGTCTAGGTTCAACTTATAAGAGTCATGCAATAACAGCATTGCCTAACTGCATTTCTTTGAATTGATCCCACTCTTGTGGTGAATGGCTATGTAGAATTTACACTATTAAAAATTATTGCTTCTCCAAAGAATCAAATAATCCTATTAAAAAAAAATAGGTTACAGAGCTAAACAAAGAATTCTCAACTGAGGAATACCAAATGGGTAAGAAACACCTAAAGAAATGTTCCTTAGTCGTCAGGGAAATGCAAATCAAAACAACCCTGACATTCCACCTCACACCTGTCAGAATGGCTAAGATTAAAAACTCAGGTGACAGCAGATGCTGGCAAGGATGTGGAGAAAGAGGAACACTCCTCCATTGTTGGTGGGATTGCATACTGGTACAACCATTCTGGAAATAAGTCTGGCAGTTCCTCAGAAAATTGGACATTGAACTGCCTGAGGATCCAGCTATACCTCTCTTGGGCATATACCCAAAAGATGCCCCAACATATAAAAAAGACACGTGCTCCACTATGTTCATCATAGCCTTACTTATAATAGCCAGAAGCTGGAAAGAACCCAGATGTCCTTCAACAGAGGAATGAATACAGAAAATGTCATACATTTACACAATGGAGTACTACTCAGCTATTAAAAATCAATGGCTACATGAAATTCTTTTTGTTGTTGTTTTGTTTTTGTTTTTTATTGGATTTTTTAATCTACATTTCAAATATTATTCCCTTTCCCAGTTTTCCGACCATAAGCCCCCATCCCATCCCCCTCCCCCTGCCCAGCCACCCCCTCCCCATAACCCCCAACATTCCCCTGCACTGGGGTGTCCAGCCTTGGCAGGACCAAGGGCTTCTCCTCCCATTGGTGCCCAACAAGGCCATCCTCTGCTACACATGCAGCTGGAGCCATGGGCCTGTCCATGGACTACATGAAATTCTTAGGCAAATGGATGGAACTAGAAAAGATCATCCTGAGTGAGGTAACCCAGTCACAAAAGAACACACATGGCATGCACTCACTGATAAGTGGCTATTAGCCCAAAAGCTCAAAATACCCAAGAAACAATTCACAGACCATATGAAGCTCAAGAAGAAGGAAGATCAAAATGTGGATGCTTCGTCTTTCTCAGAAGAGGGAACAAAATACGAGAGGAATTACAGGGACAAAGAGTAGAGTCGGGACTGAAGGAAATGTCATCCAGAGACTGCCCCACCTGGGGATCCATCCTATATGTAGCCACCAAACCCAAACACTCTTGCTGATGCCAAGAAGTGCTTGCTGACCGATATATGTCTGATATATGTGTTTCCTGAGAGGCCTCTGTCAGAGCCTTACTGAGACAAGGATGCTTGCAGCTAACCATCAGACTGAGCATGGGGACCCCAATGGAGGAGTTAGAAAAAAGACTGAAGGAACTGAAGTGGTTTGCAACCCCATAGGAAGAACAACAATATCTACCAACCAGACCCCACCAGAACACCCAGGGACGAAATCACCAACCAATGAGTACACATGGATGGACCCATGGCTCCAGCCGCATATGTAGCAGAGGGTGGCATTGTCCAGCATCAGTAGGAGAAGAAGCCCTTGGTCCTGTGAAGGCTTGTTTCCCCAGTGTTGGGGAATGCCAGGGTGTTGTTGAAGTGGGAGTGATGGGTGGGTGGGAATGGGAGCATCTTCATGGAAACAGGAGGAAGGGGGATGGGAGAGGGTGGAAAAGGTATAACGTTTTAAATGTAAATACATAAAACATCCAACAGAAATAATACAAAAGTATTGCCTCAAAAAAAAAGAAGTTATAGAATCAGGTTGAGTCTTATAAAATTGCAGCTATTTCATTATTTATGTGACTCAAATTATGTCAGAAAATAGCACGGCATTGAACCATTTGCCTTTCCCTGTACAACTTATCCTTGCCCTCAGGAAGTCTCAAAACCTGCCCTCCTGCCTCACTTCCCCATGATGCTCCCCTCCTCATAGCCTATCAGAGATGCATCTCCACCAGGAATCCCCTCCTTTCTCAACCAGTCTCAAGTTTGCACTAAATGTTGTGGAAAGATAAGAGTATCACACCCATGACTGGTTACATCTGAAGGAGAGAGAGGAATGTATTTAGAATTTACAAGAGTGCAATTCAGATAGGTCACTTCCAAATAAACAGGGTTTGGACACTTCAGAAGATGGTCACCTCGGCCTACACAATATCAAGTGAGCCTCTCTAACCTTCTGTCCTTGAGCTGTTACATAGGTCCCTTTTCTTAGTGAGTCCCAAGCCCCCAAAAGGAAGTTGAGGAAAAATGTAAAAATTCCTTGCATAATTTTTGGGCATTCTTTTTCATCCATGTGCCAGATGTAAGGAAGCATTCCTCCTAGAAAGCCATCTGTCCCCTCTGAGCTACAAGAGATTTACATTAGATTGATGACATAAAAGAAGTCAATTGACCTGAGTTTAAATCATGTCACCTGCTGTTACTAGACATGCTTAAATTCTCTACCTACGGTAGTCTTGCCTGCCAGGTGGAACTTCCTCTCACCATCAGAGTGAAATGAAACAAAGTTGGTTAGGTAATGTTTAATGTGAAGTTACAAGTGAGAGGCCAAGGAAGTCTGTATGGAGAAGAGACTTGAAATGGCAAAGAACTAGAAAACCAAGTAGAACTCAGAGTAGGACAAAGTTCAGAGCTCTGAAAATTCAATTGCCAAAGATGTTTTATTCTTGTTACATCAAGAGGATCTGGGCCTTTTGGCTAAGATCAAGTGAAGATAATAAATATTTCAACTATCTGTAAAGACAATGAGAGCTTAGACATAGGCACTCTATGTCAGTGGACATCTCCTCAGCATATTCCTCAATCCGCATCTAAAGTATCAACACCTCTCCCACTGATGCTCTGAAAGACAGCTGCATGCAGTTCTAGCACTCCCTGGACACTATGTAGAGAAGAGGGGACAGTCGAACATTTCATTAACAAAGAACTCTTACCAAGACTACTATGGACTCAGAATAGCCTGTGAAACCTAATCAGATTATTGCTCTGTTTATATGAAAATCCTTGAACAAATATATGCCATGTTGGAAAATAAATGAATGCCAATATGACTATTGAAATATAACTTTCAATAACATATTAAAATGAGGTTGAGATGGGATGGAATAAAATCATGACAACCTTCCATTTATCATGTATGTATACAGATTGGGCACATATGTGGTGTGTGTGTGTCTGTCCCTTGAAGCTCCTCTTAAACTAGACAAAAATGTCTTTATAGAAAAATAGCTTGGAAGAACATATCTGCATCAAACTCCATATAAGTTCATTCTATGAGGACTTCTGATGACACATAGGGTGCAAGTCATTGAATACACACACACACACACACACACACACACACACACACACGCATGCCTGCACTAAATAAATAAATAAGGATATTTATAGAAATCAGTGAATTAGACAAAGAAATTTAAGTTAAAAAATTTCATAGAGCAATGAAAATGAGCTGTCTTTTAACAGCTCTCTTCTCCCCAGGAGCACTTTCTCTGGCACATTCCAAAGATCAAAGCTAGTTCATTCAGAAGGATCACATAAAGGGAACAAGATCCCAGCAATGCTTAGGCATTCAAACGAGTGGCCACAATCTAGATGTTTGGTTTCCTGAGGAAAGCATTTGCTGAATTCTGAATCAAGCACAGCGTTAAGGAGATTCTGTGACACAGATTAAAATCCCCAGTGGTCTCACAGGAATTTTGAGGAACAGTCCACATAATGAAAGTGGCAAGGCTCAGAAATATGGTGTATGTGGTGGTTTGAATAAGCTTGGCCCCAAAGATTACTGTGTTTGAATACTTGGCCATAACAAGTGGCACGATAAGGCAGTGTGACCTTATTGGAGTAGGTTTGGCCTTGTTGGAAGAAGTGCATCACTGTGTAAGAGGTCTCTTATACTCAGGTTTCACCCAGTGCCAGAAGAGAGTCTCCTCCTGGCTGCCTTTGGATCAAGATGTAGAACTCTCAGCTCCTCCAATACTGTATCTGCCAGCAAGATGCCACGCTTTCCACCATGATGATAATGGACTAAACTCCTGAAACTGTAAGCCATCCTGAATTAAAAAGTTTGCCTTTACAAGAGTTGCCTTGGTCATGGTGTCTCTTCACTGCAATGGAAATCCTAAGAAATAAGCTGGCACCAGGAGTAGGCTATTGCTGTGATAGGCCTGACAATAACTTTTGTTGGGGGGAATGTAGACTTTTAAGACTTTGGAAAGCAGTGCAATGTTTTAAGTGGGGCTTAATGTTCTGGACTAGTAGAAGCATGCAAGACACTGGTGCTGAGGGATGATTTGAACTGTGAGAGCCATGCTCAAGAGGTTCCAGGGGAGAATAATTTTAGTATGTGGCCTAGAGACTGTTCTTATAATATTTTAGTAAAGAATGTAGCTACTTTTTACCCTTGACCAAAGAGTCTGCTTAAGACTAGGAAATCTCAAAAAAACCTAGCATAGACTTTGTCCAGTGGTTCACTTCTATGAAGACGTTTGATCAAACACAAGCTGAAAAAGAAAAAATAGAAAATGTGTGGTTCAAAGATTAAAGAAGCACCAGATATGCTGAGTTCAAGGATATTAAGTACAATTAAAGGAGTCGAGACCTCAGAGCAAAATTGTTCATGTGTTTATAGTTGAACAAATGATAGTTATATTATGTTTGTCATTATTATGACTTGGATAATATTTAATATTTGGACCTGAGGAGATATGACTATGTCAAATTGACACGGAATAGATTGTGAGGGATAAACCTGAAATCCAGAAACAGAGGCCGTACCTGTGATCCAGACAAGCCTGGGAGACACATGCTTTTGATCTGGATATTGAGACATAGTGACCATGATTATAAAGACCTTGTGAAAAGAAATTAAAGAAAAACTTAGATCCAGGCATGGTGGCACATGCTTTTAACCCTATGAGACAAAGACTAGCAGATCTCTGAGTGTAGCTCAGCCTGGTACAGAGCAAGTTTCAGGTAAAGAAATCTTTAAGTCCAAGAGAGGTAGTACATGCCTTTAACCTCAGCACTCAGAAGACATGCATACAGACCTTTGAGTCCAAAGTCAGCCTACAGAGCAAGTTCCACAACATCCAAGGTTAGGCAGTAAAGGAAATCATCAAAAACAGAAAACTTGTAAAGATATAATATGACAAGGGGGGCATATTCCAGCCCCAGCAGAACCTGGCAGCTTTGGCCGCATGGCTCTGGCTTTAGAGTCAAGAATAAAACGGGTTACTGGGACAATAAGAGACCAGCATCACTGAGTTAAAAGTTTCTGTGAAGTATTTTCAGGAGGCACAAAGAAGCTGTGTTCCAGAGATAGACATTGTTCTGGCAATTGAACTTGTAATGTGTAAGAGTCACCCAAGTGGAACTAGTTCTGAAGGCATGAAATGGTCATGAAAAGCAGGTGAGGTTAGGCACTGTGAGAGGCTGGGAAAGGCATAGTGAAGGTGCAGCCTCAATGTCAGTTGAAGGCCCCAGACTGAAAGGGTCATGAAAGAAGTTGAGGTTTGATGCCTTGAAGAGAACCTATGAGATGCTATTGGTGAAAGTGCAGCCTAGTTGCAGTGGAAGACCCCAGTGTATTGAAGATGCCGGTATTACAGTATGACCAGCAAGAATAGCAGCTGTAAGTGGATAAGGTCAGCCAGAACCTACAGTACAGAGGACAAAGCTGAAGATGTGATCCAAGCCCTTTGGAGGAGCCCAGAAGATGATATATGGATCTCAGGCACTGGAACAAAAAGCTGTGAAATTGAAGTTGCCTGGAAAACCCCAAGACATTAGAGCCATGGGATACCTATTGATAATAATAATAATAATAATAATAATAATAATAATAATAATAAATAATTGTTGATGTTTGATGTTGTAGTCATCAAAGCTGGAAACAGGTAGACTTCAGACACGGAGATGCAGAGTTTGGAGTTCACCCAGCTGGATTTTGATCTTGCTTTGGTCCAGTATTTCCTCACTCTGACATTATGGAATGGTAATATATAGCCTGTGATATTGGAAATATGTGATCTGGTTTTTTATTTTTATTTTATAGGAAACTAAAGCTGCAAGAATCTCAGAAGAGACTTTGAACTTCAAAGTTATAAACATTTTTGAGACTGTGATAGAGTATGGAAACTTTTTAAGTTGAACTAAATGTTTTGTATATCATGCTATGACTACAAGTCTATGGGGACTAGGGAATGGAATATGGTGCACATGGTGGTTTGAATAGTTTTGATCCCCATAATTCATATGTTTGAATGCTTGGACATATTGAGTAAAACTATTGGGGATATAGCCTCATCGGAGTAAGCTTGGACTTGTTGAAGAAAGTGCATCACTTTGAGGTCTCCTATGCTCAGGCTCCACCCAGTGCAGAAGAGTCTTCTCCTGGCTGTCATTGGATTGAGATATAGAACTCTCAGCTCCTCTAGCACCATATCTGGCAACAAGCGGACATGCTTCCCACCATGATGATAATGAACCAAATCTCCGAAACTCTAAGCCACCCCCAATTAAATGTTAACCTTTATAAGAGCTGCCTTGGTCATGATGTCTCTTCACAACAATGTAAATCCTAAGACAGCGGGTCTCCCCAGTATGTTCATAATATAAATATACTTTGTGCCAAAGTGCTAAGGGATAGACTAAATATTTCCCCAACTTCCAAATCTCATAAAAATGTTTATGAGATTGAAGACTAAGAGAATAGGTAAGACTAGAGACTGAGAGGTCTTCTAACATCTTAGCCCAGGCTTGCTCTAGCCTTAACTCTAAGAATGAGGTGCTGAGCCCTTAGCTTTATCAGGTTCCCAGAGCTAAGGGTGAGCATTCTCCACTGAAATCAGGTTCCTGCAGATCTGTGACCCTAGCTTTGTAGTGATATTTGACATACAGTAGCAGATCATTAGCAGACAAGGAACAAGAAAACACAACCAATTCCCAAGTGAAACCAATGGAAACAAGCATAAGATAAAAGCATGTGTATTATTATTCCACAGCTGCCCCTTGGTTGATTATGGTGGTACACACCTATAATCCCATTATTCAGAAAGCTGAAGCAAGAGGATCACAAATTTGAGGTGCCCCTGGGCTACATAAAAGATTCTGCAAAAGGAGAGGAAAAGAAAGGAAAAGGGGAAAATAAAAACAAAACATGTAACCAATAGAAAACAATGCTTCATTTTGATTTAGTAATTATAACCATGTTGTAACAATTACTATGTTACAGAAACTAGAAAAGCTACTAATGAAAGCAGTGGAAATATGTAGATTGTAAAGACTCTGAACCTGCAAAAAGCAATCATTCTAAGCCTTAAAATTATCGAAATGAGACCTCACTGGGTGAGTTTGACAAGAGCCAAACATTGGCTAATGATCCTGCCTTAGTAATTGTTCTATTGCTGGGATGAGACACCATAACCAAGTTAACTCTTGAAAAGAAAGCAGTTATCTGAGCGTTTGCTTGTAATTTTAGAGGGTTAGTGCATGATCATCATGATGGGAATCAGACAGGCATGTTACTAGAGTTGTAGTCGAGAGCTTTCTATCCTAATCCACAGGGGAGGGGAGAAACACTGGACCTGGCAAGGGATGATGATGATGATGATGGTGGTGGTGGTGGTGGTAATGATGGTGGTAATGGTGGTGATGATGACAATGACAACAATGATGATGATGTAGTTGTGGTTGCTGCTGTTTATTGAAAACAGCTATTTTCACACAATATATTCTGATTTTGATTTCCTTTTCCCAGTTCCTCCCACACCTCCCCTCCCATCCAAATCCACATGTTTTCCGAATCTCATTAGAAAGTAAATAGTCATCTAAGTGATGATTAAATAAACTAAAACACAATAAGATAAATCAAAAACCAAATAAATCAGAATGTTATGAATCAAACAAAAAAAGAGCCAAAAATAAAAACAAAAAAAAACACAAGAAACCCATATATATGGGGACACACATGTTCACACATAGGGATCTCATGAAAACACAAAACTGGAAGCCATAATATATACACACTAAGGACCTGAAACATTAAAAAAATGCCCGGGGGTTGGGGATTTAGCTCAGTGGTAGAGCGCTTGCCTAGGAAGCGCAAAGCCCTGGGTTCGGTCCCCAGCTCAGGAAAAAAAAAATGCCCCTGCTTAACATTATATCAGACCTCCAACATGCCTTTGTGTCCATCTTGTGTTATCCATTTACTACTGGGGTAGGCTCTACACTTAACACTGGTTTTCTTTCCCCCAGAAAGTCTCCCTTGGAGAAAACTCATTTGCAAATGGTTATCAGCTGGAAACCGATTCTGGACTAGCAACAGAGATATTTTGTCCACTTCTCCTTTCTGCTCTAGCACAGGTCTGTGCAGGTTCTGCTCATGCTGCCACAGGCTCTGTGAGGTGAACTGTACACCTGCCCTATCATTTCTGTAAAACCTTGATTCCTTGGCGTCCTTGTCCCTTTTGCTCTCACACTCTTTCTACTTCCCTTTCTGCAGAGTTCTCTGAGTCTGGAGGGGAGAGATTTGATGCACACACCAAGCTTAGGTCTGAGTGTTTCAAGGTCTCTTACTTGGTGCATATTGTCAGGCTGTGGCTGTCTGCATTTTTCCCATCTGCTGCAGGAGGAAGCTTCTATGATGATGACCAAAGCGCCAAGCTGTAAGTATAGATGAGTGTCGTTGGGAGTCATTTTATTGCTATATTTCTTTAGCATAACAGCAGTATCTGGTTTTCCTCTAGGTCCCTGAGCAAACCAGTCTCAGGTTCTTAATCACTCAAGCAATGTTGAATATGGGAGCCATCTCATGGAGTTAGATTTTACATCATATATTGTTGGTTACTCCACAAACTTTGTGGCACTCTTGGCACCAGGGTATCTTGCACGCAGGTCACTCTTGTGAACGGAACTGTTTGACTGACGTTTACCTTTCTCCTTTGGTGGTGTGCAGAGTACATTCCAGTACCATGAACATGAGTCCACAGGGGCGAAGGCCACAGGCAGGCACCAATGCAGCTTCTCTGTGTTCAACGCATTATAGAGATGTGGTCTTCAGCAGTAAGGTCTTATCAACACTTGGAGTTTCACCACAGCCTTGGCAACAGCCTGGATTGTTTGGGGGTTCCCATGGGACCCCTTTGACCAAGAACTGTATTAGATGTAACCCATTCCCAGTATTGGAAGCTTTATTTGGTAATGAGAAATAGCCAGTTGGGCTCTGTCTCTCCGGTTATTAGGCAATTTTATGTATGTATATGTGTATATATGTATGTATGTATGTATGTATGTATGTATGTATGTATGTACAGCCTTCTATTGTATTTTGTTTCCATACAGCCCCTCAAATGGCCTTTAATTTTAGATGTTCTTCCCTATATTCCCTCCCTCAATCCCCTCTTCCTCTCCCCCTGTATTTGATCTTCTCATTCTAGTTCCCAACCTCATGCATCCTGGTATGGGCATTTGAAACCTCAAAGCCCACCTACAGCCGCAGACCTCCTCCAACAAGTCCAAACTTCTTTCAACAAAGCCACATCTGCTGACCCTTCCCAAACAGTTCTAATAACTGGGGTCCAAGCATTCGAACATATGAACCAATGGGAGCACTTGTGATTCATAGATCCTAAAGATCCCAGAGATAGAACACAGAAAATTTTAAACCACAGCCCCAAGACAAGAAAAGAATAGGCATAAAATTTATTTTCACTGAGCATCTTACTGAAAAGTCAAAATCTTTAGTGTGTGTATATGTGTGTATGTGTATATGTGTGTATATGTATGTGTGTGTGTATGTGTGTGTGTGTACGTGTACAGATGATCATGTCCACACATATGCAGAGAAGCCAGAAGAGTACTCTGAGTATAATCCTCTATCATTCTCTATCTTATGCCTTTTATACTGACTTATGGATTGATGCAACCATACCCAGTTTTCTCTACCAGTGCTGGGATTAGGAACTCAAATCCTGATGCTTCCCCCATCAAGCACTCTTAACCACTGAGCCATTTCCCTAGCATCTTCTGCTCCCAATAGCTTTCTTGGTGGAGTTTCTACAGAAGGAGGGAAAAAACAAGTCTTCCAAACTTCTTTTTATTGAGAAATATCTCTTATTCTTTGAAAGCTTAATATATTTATATAATTGCGTTGATCTTATCCACCCATGGCTACCTCCATCAAACTCCTAGTGTTCTTTACCCTATCCCTCTCCCAACTTTGCATCTTATTTTTAATTTGTCATGCCTTCGTGCTGATAACCCGAGTCCAATTAGTGCTGTACAAAACTCTAAAAGAAAGGCGTCCTCACATGCAAGAATCTCAGACAAATCCACAGTGTAGACACAAAGAAAACCATAATACGGCGTTTCAGCATCCTACTATGGAAGACAAATGACTCGATTTCAAAGGACTGAGTGTTCAGTGTGCATAGACCTTGTTTTAAATGCACACTGAGTTATCTCTTGACACTGCTAATTTTAAAGGACAATTTAATTCCAAACAATGAGCAGGTAAAAGATAGATAAATTGCCTATTGTTTTGGAGGTTATAGTAACCTTAAAAATGAACATAAACTTCTTGCTCTTAATTGTTTTATAACTGAGATAAATAAAACCAATTGTAAAAAGAATCTGTGCAGCTAACTCAATAAACCAATTAAAATGTTGAGAGAGTAATTGAGAAAAGTGAGTTTGGAGTATTCATTTTCACTTCATAGAGGTATTTGCTCCAGGAAGCCTGACTAAAGTTGTTCATAGTGAGTAACAATGGAGAGTCAGGCACAGGATATGAGTTGAATTAGAGACAAAGAGCCAAAATATATTGAGCCCTTAACAGTACCAGGCATTTTTCTCAACTCCTTACAGAGATCATGTGGATATGAAACAGACTTTATATAGATCATAAATGGATGTGGAAGACAGCCTATTTACTAACCAGTGCCTCCAGAATATCTCATTTAATGTTATACAATTTAGGAAGTCCCATATTTTCAGTCCATTTCAACTCCTTTCCCTTCTTTCCAAAGATAGAAGGCTGCCTACATCTGGACTGACCACAGAAGGTTATAAATGCCGATAGATCAGCCTTGTTTCCTGCTGAGCTTTCTCTCTGGACATCAGCTTGCAGCCCTTCCTCCCTTCCCCTCTAAGTCCCCCTCACCAAACTGAGCCACCTCGCTGACACCAAACCTACCAATGAAGAGACACAGCCTTCAACATGTTCCTACCCATCCAGCAGCCCAGTGCGCACATCCATTGTACCCTACCTTTGTTTTTGTTTTTATTTCTGCCAATCACTTGAGGAAACAAGAACAATTAAATTTATAAACAAAGGGATTAGAGAAACTCTCATAATAGGCTTGGAGCCACTATTTCTAGAACACTATTTTATAACAGAAATTGTAAATATGTACAAGCGGGATTCTTATCTCCCAACTCCACCTCTCAACTGTCACTCAATCTGCTCTCTCTCTCTGGGCCCTATTGTTGATTTAATTGGAGCCTGCTGATGTTGTGAGAACATCTGGCATCTCTGGGCTACAATGCTCAACACCTAACTCTACGCTCTATGGTCCCCGCTAAGGGTCTCTGCTGACTCTGTAACCACTTCCTGTGTGACATGGGACCTTCCAAGATAAGGCTCCATAAATAGCCAGCACAGCTCATTCCCTAACTCCTTGAAGAAAGAGCATTTGGAGGAGGGGGAGTGTCAGCACCAGGTGAAGGTGCTTGCTATAGGTAAACCTATAAAACAGAGTTATCTGTTTAAAACTCCAACATCCCTAACTTTCCAAACAATGACATATTATGCCCTGCTTCAAATAAATAGCTGAGCCATTAATTTTCCAAACTATATGCCTTTCCCTGCTTCCGTGTCCTTTGATGTTAATCTAAACCACGACTCCTTCCCCTGCCTGTTTTACTTTCTCTCTTTTCTAATTGTTTCTAAGGTATCTCCTGGTTACCCTTGACTTATCCCAAAGGGCATTATTCCAAGTCACCCTTAAAATGCCTTGGAAGACAGGGACACCAGTTAATAGCTCAAAGAATTGTTTTCTATACTGCTATGGAATTTCCCTTCCACAAGTGCTCACTCTATGTTCTAGTTCAGTACTTTCCTCGTACCTGAAATGCCAGCATCCCACAAAGTGGAGTTTCCTCCACAGCTACCATTTAACTGTTCGTAAACAGTTGGTGGGAAGGGAGGCTTCCTCTGTTTCTTCGTCCTCCGCTTCAGCTTTGACTCCTGGTCTTTAACATCAGAAACAAGCAAAGAGTCACAGAAGCTAGCCACTTTTGCCCCCTCATCTCTTCCTTCCCATTTTCAAACCTTGTCTCTCTAGCTTGCTGGGAGATGTCAAGACTCTGAAAGGAAGTTAAAAATTATGAAATAAGTGAACTCAGTGACCTCGATTTCCTTGCCTTTTTGGTAGTTTGTGGGCTTTCTTGAAACTGAAAACATACTTTAGAGTACAGACAAGCTTGGTGGTGAAACATCCCAAGAGTGATGAGAGCAAACACGTGCAGCCTGCCTTTTGCAGTCCCCAAACCAAGCAGTGAAAGTGGAGCTAAAGCCAAACAGGACGGGGTCCATGTGTGTACCTATCACCATACCTCTGTCCCCAAACCACAGACGGGGCCACGTGCCCTCTACTACACACCACGAGTGTTAAACAATGGTAGCTAAATGATTCAAGGTACTTTTTAAAACCTCAGAATATCTCTAACACCTTGTTTTAGCTGCTTTTTTTGGAAAACACAGGTTACAGGTTGCAAGCTAGAACCTCAGAAAACACTAGAGCACAGCACAGTCACTCTCCCCACCTCTTCTTGGCATGTGCTAAATGACTGTGAGGAGGCCAGACAGGGCTGGGACTTAGAAGACTATGAGAGCAGAGACAGAAGTCCCTCTGCCACCAGAGGATTAGAAAAGTAAATCAGGGATCCTAGCAGGTCAGGGAACGAGAATTTGGCTCAGACATGAACACTGACTATTCTCGTTTAGTTCCCTTTTAAAAAAGCATTAACCACAGCAAGACTCTCCATCAGTCAGTGGGAACTTCCCAGTTAAGAAGCAGGACTTGAGACTGTAAGTCCCTGCTCAACGTACATACTCAGGACAAAGTCTTATCACTATGACTCCCAGCATTTACCTCCATCCCTCAAAGTTGGTTGTTTGCTTTGTTTTGGTTTTTTGTTTGTTTGTTTGTTTTGTTTTGTTTTGTTTTTTTGTTTTTAAGCACCTGTCAGAATGATCTCTTTTTTTAAAAAAGGAAGTAGATCAAAAGGCATGCTTACACTCTCCCCCTAAAATTTATTCAAAGGACTTTGAACACCCACACAGACCTGAGACCTCAGAGCAGCCAGCATGCCTACTACCACGTGTGAGCCCTCAACTCCCGTTCTCATCCTCCGTTTCTCAAGACCCTTTCAAGGCATCCTCTTCACTTGTTCTAAAGACATGGGGCTGCTCGCTGCCTGGAGGCTGTTGTATTTTCTACTCCTCCCCCACCTTGTTTCCTGGCCTGTTTCCGCTCCTTCCTTAATCTTCTGCTCAGCTATCCCTTTCTCTGAGCACCCTGTCTGAACTCATAAACTGGGACTGTCCACAACTGGCAACCCTGTGCCATTCCTCCTGCGTATAATATTGACTGTCATCTTATATCCTGCATAATTTAATTTCTTATTTTTCTCCTCCACTGAGATGTAAGCTTACGAATTTTCCCTTCTTTTTCCTGCTGTTTAATTGTATCATCCATAGTAATGTCTGGTGCACAGTAGGACAAATTAACAAAATAGACGACTATCTTCTTCCTATGTCAGTCTGACCTCAAACGGTTAACCAAGGAGCACCGGTCTCTTATGATTGCCATTATCTTATTTGAAGGCAGTGCATCACAGAAGCACTCTGAGGATGATCAAATGCTGTATCATTTAAGGTATCCTGGGAGAAGCCATTGGTTTAATTAGTGGATTTGCCTGTGGGCAGAAAGAAATAACATATGGGAGAGCTATAGATGAATGTTAATTTTAGACCTGTGATTCACGATTGCTATTTATGTTACTTATGCATATCTCGTGTATATATGGAAGAGAAGGGAAGGGAGGAAAAAATAAAGGTAAATCATCCATGGCTAACTTTGAGAATGGGTTTATTTAAAGATGCCTGCCCCACCCCATCCCCCAGTTTAAAAAGATAATGAAGAAAACAGAAGCTGACAAGTCCAAGCACCAGTCAGAATATTTTACTTAATTCAGCCATTTTCTGTTAACTTAAGAGAGTAAAATCGTTGACTTTTTTTTTTTTTTTGTAATTAGTGATTTGGACAAACTCAAGTTGATTAAGAGCCGGAGATTCATGCATACTCAAGCACTCTGTGTTCTGAGTCTAAGGGAAAGCTCCTTACTCAAGGCTGTGGTAGTGGAGCAGGGAGCAGAGAAAGCCTGGGGATGCAGCCTCAGAGGACCAAAAGGCACAGCGACCGGGGCTGTGCTTGAAGTGGCCGGCTTATCTGAATGTCATCTCTTCCTTCGTCCTTCCTTTCCAGGCGAGTGGACACTTGAAAACGGTACACGATGGTTCCATCCCAGATCAGTACAAAGTCTTGGTAGACTCCACTTTTTCTAAAGCACAGGAGTCTTGTGAGTGGGTGGTCCAGGAGTCGGAGGATGAGGCTGTAATGACCATCTAACAACTTCAGAATTATGGTTTGGTCCGTGTATGCCCCTTTAAGATTCCTCCAGATAGGCATTGTGTTGTCTATTCAGTCATTTAAACCTCAGTGGACGTTGGGGGAAATGAGGTGTTTCCCCCAACGAGTGGACTTCTTTAAAAAAAATAAGTCAAAATTTTAAAGTACAACAAAGTTAAAGACTATTGAAAATTAACCTAGGAATTCAGATATTTCTCTTTATAAAAATCAGCTTCATGGGGACTGCACAAGGTGGCAGGGAGACTCAGCATCCCTGCATCATTGCGCTCTTTTGATCTTTCCGCTGCATCTACTTCATTTGAGTAATGTGTCCAAAGACTGATTCAACCGCTCTCTCCCACTTTAATAAAGGCTCATTAGTGGATTAGAGGAGATTTGAAACTGAGCCCAGTGCAGTCAGCAGAGACAAGTTCCAAACAACCATTCAGCGTATTTGAAAAATACCAAGCTAGCAACTTGGAAAAGAGCCACCAGTAAGATTGTGCCTGAGCAGCCCAGGTCCACAAAATGTCCCTACTTCTAAGTGCGCAAGAGTGATAACCTGGCCCAGTGAAAAGGAACAAGACAAAGGCTTGTGTTTAGTGTGAGCCAATCTTAACAAGATGGATGCAGCAATCATGTGGAAAACGGTGAGGGAAAACTGATGAGAGACTAAAGCAAGTGGCCCTGTAGCCTGCTTTGGGAAGCCGTCACTCTCCTTGAAAGGTACGAGATGCCTCAGTGCAAGCATGATCTTCTCCCCATCCCTCTGATTGCTTTGCACCAACTCTAATAGGACCTTAGCGTCAGCAACTTCCCCAAAAGAGCTGGCCTTTCTGCTCCATTCTTGTAGCCAATTGCTGTGCCACAGCCACTGTGCTCTCCCATTTAAGCTGAGGCATGTGATGCTCATTAATCCCTCCCAGGAACCCATCCCACCACTCCTCACCTACAGTCCCTTCCCCCACTCAAGCTGATACAGGTGACTGGAAACCAGGGCTGCAAGTGAGACAGGAAAAGATAACCAAGTTTAGTGAGGAAAGAAAAAAACATAGTAGATAGAAAGACACACTGTAGAAAATGAACTCCGTGGTATTTATGTTGGTTTTTTCAGTTTTGTTTCCTATTGCTTTATTGGGGTGGGTTTTTTATTTTTAATTTTATTGGTCTTTTACTTGTATGTTATGCTTTCCAATTGTGTGTGTGTGTGTGTGTGCTATTTCTTTGTGACTTTTTAAAAATTCTAATGTGTTTGTTTGTTTTCTAAGGAAACAGAAAAAGAACCAGGTAATGGTGGTATGCACTTTTAGCCCAGCACTGGATGGGCAGAGGTAGGTGGTTCTCTACGTGGAAAGGAAAGTTGTATCGCTGAAGATAACACCATTTACTGACTTATTTTCTCCTCCTTTGATAGAGAATGAAGTAGAAAACATATCAGAGTACCTGCATATCTTATCATCCTTCAAATCTATAGCAAATAGTACTTCTCAAAGGGATATGACATTTTTATATATTTCTCTAAGCATTTTTAACAATATAAATATATTTTGATCCTGTGTTTCTTCTTCCTCAACTCTTCAGAGACCCTCCCTCACTTTCCTTACCACCCAGTATGTTTTATTAGAGGAAAGCACGCCAAAATGACAGCTCTTTGAAACATACAAATGGCACGGGGCAGTTGTGGCACAAGCCTTTAATCCCAGGACCTAGGAGGAAGAGGTAAGTAAGGATATCTCTAAGTTCAAGGCCAGCCTGGTCTACGGAGGGAGTGCCAGGGAAGCCGAGCTTACTTAGAAGCCCTGTGCAAAATAAAGACAAGGGCGCAGTGGCTCGGTATTGGATGAATGTGACCCAGAAAGGATCTGGAAGGAGGGAGAGGAGGGGAAACTGTGATCAGAAGAAAAATTATTTTCAATGAAAAAGAGAAAGTATTTTTTGAAGAAAGACATGTTGTTCTATATTATACAGTAAAGCTCCTAAACTAAATCTGTGGTGAACATAACATGGATAGTGGTTTACATTCTCCTGACTACACTGTAGATTTGCCATTATCTTCAGAGACATGGGAAAACCTTTAGAAGTGGCATTGGGAGCAGGAGGGATGATGCAGGAGGGATGGTGTCACTCAGCAGTGTGACACCAAGGCCTTGCAGGACTTCAGGGCAGGAACTACAGGAGGCCTGCATAATGTCAGCCTTGACTGTGCTTCCTCACAGCTAAAGACCCAAACTTACCCAGTGAGAGCAAATCTGACAGTGAAGGTTCTGAGGAGATCAAGCCAGATCTGAAGTGAAGAAATGGATGGGCTCCTATAAAGCACCCGGTCCTACAGGGATCAAATGCATCACTGCCCTTCCTGTAGCCTCCATTCTACGCGCTTAGTGAAAAATGCCCAGCGTCTTTAAACATTTTACAGAGTATTCTGAGTGGGATTCTTTATGTGCACAAGGGAATCATTCGAAATATTTTGCTTCAGTCCCCCAAATTCCAATAGTGACCCTACAGAAAGAAGCAGGGCAGAGACACCTAAAAAATTATGGCCGAAAACTAATCTTCACTTTTGAGGAATCACAGAAGTAAAGAGTTACGACTGGAGAATCTGTCTGGCACGTAACTCTTGAGTTGTGTGACAGGCAGAAGTTTCCCTGAGGAGAACGTAGGGTTTTCTGACTTGGGACCAAAAGGGTCAGTCTCTCCAGCACCTCTGATGAGAACACAGGCAGAGAAAGGGTTTGCAGCTGTACAGCTAAGAGATGGGTCTCTGAGGAGTGAGGTGGCAGACTCGCAGAGGGATCAAGGAAGCGAAGATGTTACTGTTGTTGTAAGATATTGAATAGCTCTATTCATTCTTATTATGACCAGCCCCCCAGTAATCCAAACTGAGTCCTATCGATTTACTTAATCAGCTTTAGCACGATTACTAGTCGATCATCCCTACTCTATTTCCATACTAGATGGGCCGTTTCCCTGCTGAGCTCCCCAGTTGCACAGTCTGGGTCTCACCTGGGCTGTTTTGGCTCCATCAGTCTGACCTCAGGGTACACTTCTCTTCGTCACATGCTCCTGGTCCACCCTGTCTAAGGAAGACCCATCTTCTATATCCTCCCTGCCCGTGTGTATGTGTGTGTGTGTGTGTGTGTGTGTGTGTGTGTGTGTGTGTGTTTGCCATGCATGCATGACAACCTGAGTTTGATTCCCCAGAACTCACACAAAAATGCCAGGCAGACTTGGTAATGCACACTTGTTTGTTTGTTTGGTTGGTTGGTTGTGTTTGTTTATTTGTTTTTAATTCTTTTTTTTTTCTGGAGCTGAGGACAGAACCCTGTTTTTAATTCTTTTTAATTGGATATTTTTACTTACATTTCAAACGTTATTCCCTTTCCTGGTTTCCCACCCATAACCTCCTACCCCATCCCCCCTCCTCCTGCTTCTATAACTACCCCACTTCCCAACTACCCCTGTTCCCACCTCCCCACCCTGACATTCCCCTACACTTGGAAGTCCAGCCTTGGCAAGACCAAGGGTTTCTCCTCCCATTGGTGCCCATCAAGGCTATCCTCTACTACATATGCAGCTGGAGCCCTGGTTCTGTCCATGTGTACGCTTTGGGTAGTGGTTTAATCCCTGGGAGCTCTGGTTGGTTGGTATTGTTGTTGTAATCCCACCATTGGGGAGGCAGAGACAGATAAATCCCTGGTGAGTAGGTGGCTAGCCAGCCTAGCATTACTTCATGGGTAGTTCCAGTCTAGTGAAAGACTAAAAACTAAAACAAAATAAAATGAAAAACCAAGGTGGATGGTATCTAAGGAATGATAGTTAATACTAACTGTTGGCTTCCATACACATGTGCATACATACACTTATACTACATGTGTCTGTATACTGTCACACATGCATGCACACACAGAAAGAGAAAGAAAGGAGGGACAGAGAGAAAAAAAGAAATTAAATGTTGGGAAGGAATAAGGACTAAGTGTTCCAGAGACATAATGTATAAACAGAGTAAAAATGGACCTCTTCATAAGCATCCAAATTAATGGACACAACGTCATTGTCCAGTTATCCACTTGTTCCAGATGTCTATTGTCATAACCAGAAAACCAAAGTTCACATTCCTAGGCAGATGCTGGAATCCTGCACAAGTCTTGCCCATTAATAGCCTCCCAAGTTCCTGTTAAAAACTCTCATAAGGCTGCTTCTGTCGTAATCATCTCTTAACTGTCTCAGTGACAAAGGTTAGGAAGTCACTGTGGGTTTACTCAATATTAAAATTTGTAGAAATAAGTTGACCTACCTTAATGAGAGCTTGTGTCCTTATCAGCTGTTCTTTGTCAGTGGCCTTCTTTTTCTCTCTCTAATGACTCTGTTCATATGCATGCACAGTCCGTTGGCACCAAGTCTACTGCTCTGCACTGTTAGAGCTCACTCAGCCCAATGCAGCACATGCTGTTGCGCAAAGCCTGCAATGCTTCTCCATCTAGGGCTGCTGGCTAGATGTGGCTCCTTCTAATGCCATTCCCACTATTCTGAACATATAACCTGTTCCTGGCTTTGTGAAAGTTATGCCTATTGGTATCACCAATCCCTTCTCCAAAGAGGAATAAGGATACCACAGAGCAACTACCCACTACTATTTTTGGAATAAGAGCAGAGGGGCCTGTCTCAGGCTAAGGTCAAATGATCAGTTCCAATATTTGTAGTCAATGAGGAAGAATTACAATGTAAATAAAACTCTGAGCTCTGTAGAAACCACGATTAATTCAAACAAAGGATATGCAGTGAGTAACATTTAGAAATGCCAACTCCAGCCTCTTAACATTGCTAATCTCTGCAGTTCTGATTCCTAGCCGGTACCTGAGGCTGTAGCTGCGTCTGTCAAACTTCAGACTGGATGGGGGTAATGAATGAAAATAAAATGTATGATAAAAAGGAAACTGTGGAAGAGAAAGGAAAGGAAAAATAAAAGGTAGAAAGTGGAGCATCCCTGGAAGGAGCCACACCCACACGTATCAGACACAGGCCTCTGGGGCACGGCTAAATGTCATGGGTCAGAGCAGGCACAAAGGGAAGAGCAGCAGCAGAGGCTGTGTCTGAAAATGAATTAAATGACAGATTTACGGCATGTCTATCTCGATGCGTATGTAAAATGTAAAGCCAGTCATTATAAATCAGTATTATCTCGCATGATCACATTCTAGTACCCCTCTTTAAATCAAAGTGAGCCCTGTGCTACACTGAAAGAGAAGCCTAGAATCACCCTTCGTTCCCTCGGCTCTATTCCCATAATAATTGTACAAATGCAGTGACACACATGCCAACAGACTTTGAACACATGGTTTTTGTTCTGGACAAGTGTTTCTTTCCATTCATGGGGACATTTTCTTGCTGACACATTCTCTGAAGGTTTAAATAAGAGCTGCTGGTGAGAAGCGAGTTTTGGTGATCCTCAGATTCCTTGAATGCAAGTAATCACTTATGTAATCTTCACGGCAACCTCATTTCACAGAGGGAAATGGAGGCTGAGAGGGACCAAGAAACCCTTGAAAAGTGTCACATTAATAAATGCTGAATCTGGGTTATAATGACAAACTGTTCATTGCAGTTTTGAATTCTTAGTCATTCCAACTCATTAAAGAAGTTAGTTTTAGCATCAGCTAAGAAATAAGTGGCCTTCCTTGATGCATCTGCCATCAATGTCATTCTCCTTTGGAAGATGTGTGGTTCTGCATTCTCCCTGATCTGTAGAGGACTCTGTTCCCACTTACCTGAAAGAAACCATGAATAGTCATTCAGAATATCGATAATGGGAAATTCAAATTTTCTACCACTCATAAATGCTATGGGTATGAAAATGTCATGGATAGTTTAGTAATTGCTGAAAATTCATAAGACCTTTAGAAATGAATGTAAAAGAAAAGACCGTTGCCTTGGATTTTAAAAAAGCCAAAGAAAAGTCAGCTTGCTTTCATCTTGAGTACTGAGAAAAATGTGGGTTTTTTTTTCCTATCCAAGGACAAGGGCCCGTATTTCCTGGGCCTCCCCCACTTCACTGGTTCCAATTAGCCAATCATATCAGATTGTGGAGTCAAGATTACACCAATGGGAGTAGATGCAGTCACTGTCTATATCAGGGATAAGAAACAGAGGCCGTTTTGGTGGGTTCCTGAGTCCAGTGTGGGTTCCATCCCATCCTTTTTACAAATGGAAATCACCTTGTCAAATTACTTTCTCTTCTTTCCTTTGTGCAGCACTGCAATCACGCTGTTCTCAACAATTCCCACCTTAAAAGTTTCCTGAACAAGTGTCTCTGTGGCAATGTTTTAACAGGACAAATGGAAGAAAGCTCTAGTTTTATGAGTCAGCATAGAAAGCCGCCTCTGCAAAACCATACCTCTGCAGTAGCTCCATGTCAGTTGCATAGCTTTCAGGTGCCTGGAAAACTCACACTTTCTGATATATTTATGAGTTAATATTACAAATATTATACATGCATGAAAATGACCACTACAAAAAAAATAAAACAAACAAAAGCAATCAGCAACAGCAACAACAAACCAGCTACAAGTACAATAGCCTGAAAACTCAAGGATGAACTACTCCCACACAATCCTATGTATGTCTATTACAATAACCCCCTGCCATTTCTTTTTTTTTTTTAGTTTGCCTTTAAGGCAAAGGCAAAATCCAGAACCTAACGCCACATATCTTTTTACTGAGATCGCCAAACTCACCTTGTTCTCAAAAAGGTTTCTTCTTGATAATAGTATTCAAATGAGTGTAAAAACGGTCTGCATTTGTTGGGTTTATGGTCTGCAACATTCTATACTTTCTTATAGCAATCCCAATAGCTCTGTGTCATCTCAGGGCATATGAGTCCCAACATGTCACACCTACGAGTATTGCAAATGGAAGGGTGATTTAACCTGACTGCTGGTCCCTTGACTCTGATGACAGCTCAGTCAAGATTCATACCTCAATTTTCTAAAGCAGAGGTGGTCGTCAATAAATCCACTTCTATATGAATTGTCCATATTGCCCAAAGTTTTATGAAACCAAAATCAAGAGCATATTCCACCAGTAGATAGTAAGTGTTCCCTTGAGATGTGCTCTTTAAACCTGAGCATGCCATAGCTTACCACCACATAAAACACCAAGAAGGGGAAACGGACTCAACATGGAAAACCAATGTGACTGGTCTTATTGCCTAGACTGTAGCTGAGAGAAACTGGAAACGCCTGGAGATCAAAGAACAAAAACTAAATCTGTCACTTCATCAAAGGATTACTAAATTCTGGTGCCTTTGCCCCTCTTCCTCTCTTCCTCCCTTCCTTGTTCTCACCCACCTTTCAATCACTACGAAAAAATGAATGATCTGTTTCTTTTAACTAATGCATGACTCTACATCAGCTCTATAATTCTCTCATTCTCTTCCATGGCTACTAATTTCCAAGGAGTTCAAGGGAGACCCAGAGTAGTGAGGAGTCAGGTAACATAAAAATATTATAACTTAACAGCCCAAGAGATGCAGAGTTGCACACAAAGCCACTCTGTGCTTGCACTTCACATAATCTATAAAGCATTGTGGCTAGGTCCTAGTGCTGTCCCCGCCCACGTTTAGCCTTCTGATGTCACAACAACAGTCAGAAGTTGTTCCCTACAAGATGACCCATCTAGTCTGTGTTTTTGAATGACAGAGAATGAATCCTGTAGGTCAGGAACACAAATGCCATTGGCTTGAGAAGAGACAGCACAGTCAAACCCATCTGTACTGAGGTGATCCCACACCTCTGGTCCCACAGGAGCAGAACCTTGATGAAGCAAGCGCTGAGGCATAATTTGCTTGGCAGAGACTGAATTGCGGGGCCTACTCTGGACACCCAAAAATCCATCTGCCCATGCCAGCAAATCATGGCTAACAATCAAACTAATCACAGTCTTGTGTAGCTGCAGCAATACCAACTACGCCTCAGGGAACAAACGTCAGGGGGCTTTCTGTCAGCATGTATTGCAGCTTAGCTGCCTTTCCCCTACTGCCTGTGGTATCATAAACAAACTATCGGGAAAGACTTCAGATAGTTGCCATTTGCATTTCAGGTGCTATTTGACTCAGGCCCAGGCTACATTCATTACATTCACAGTAAATTGAAAGTATCTTAGGTTGACTGAACCGACTGAACAGCAGCATAGCTTAGCGGAACAGTCTATTCTAGAACACCTGCGGTTTTCCGCATAGCTCACTGCCTGAATGGGGACTGCAGCAGGCTGGACTGCCCAGCATCATGAAAGAAGATTATACTGTGTCTTGCTAGCCCCAGTAAACAACATAACTCACATTTAAGGTACTCTGAATGTCTGTAGCTCTTGCAAGCATCAACATATATAATCAGTTGTAAGACAAACCTCTTGAAGGGGGGTGGGATCTGGATATAATTATTTAACATTTGAACCTTTTCAATAAATAGCAGATATCATTATCAGGAAAAAGAGATAACATACCTAGAAATTACTCAGAGGTCAGTATTCCTCCAAATCACTGCTAAATCTAAATAGGAGATGAATCACGGACATTTGGGGCTGAGTTGCTTCCCAGAACTGCTAAAAGGGAGCAGCCTTTCTATTTAAATTCCTCAGCCTCCTCTGCTTTCCCACCCTACCATTGCCTTTCCCCACAGGACTGCCTCTCGCTAGGATAGCATTTGCATTGTTCACAGATTGATTATGTTTATTGCTTATTTCTGTCTTTGTTCATTTGGTTCACTCCTGCACCTCAATAAATATTTGTTTGGCTGGATGAGAAACTAGCACAGAATGAAAGTGAGGAGTTCCTCTTTGAGAACAATAACTTTAATACATTGCCACTAAGAAATACCGAGGCACGTTCCCTAATGATGTAATCCATTGTGAAATTGGACATTTCTTCTCTACACTCAGTTCTTAATTTGAATTTGTATCTCTGACACAATTACCAAAGGAATAAGAAAAACTTTCAATCTCTCTCTCTTCAAACTCTTACCAGATTTCATTTTTAGGACAGGCAAAATGCTAAGCTGAGAAGGGAACTCTCCACATCTGTGCACAAATGTCGGCCAGAGTATTAGAAAGAGCTCACCAATTGTTGATAGCAGAGACTAAAGGACTAAAATGAAGAATCCAGGATCCAAATAAATATCTCTAATATTCATCAAAATTGTAAAGTTTTAAGACCATGAAAAAATACAACCCCACCCCCACCAAAAAAATCCAGAGGGAGCTGGAGAAGTGACTCAGAAGTTACAAGTTCTTTCTTGTAATTCTGGAGAAGCCTCTAACTCCAGCTGCAAGAGGCCTGACCCTGGCCTCTTCAGAATCCTGTACAATATGTGCACACACCCACGTGCGAACATATTATTTTTTAAATATGTATTTGTTAAACATTAATAGATGTTAAAAATTATAATAATTTAAAATATTTAAATACATTTTAAACAGTTTGTACTGTTTAGAAAAATATAATTCTAAATGTATTAAAATTCTTTCATTAAAAACACAAAGTGAGTTGTTAGGAAAAAACAGCAACCAATAGATTGGGAAAAGATCTTTACCAATCCTACAACAGATAGAGGCCTTATATCCAAAATATACAAAAAACTCAAGAAGTTAGACCGCAGGGAGACAAATAACCCTATTAGAAATGGAGTTCAGAACTAAACAAAGAATTCACAGCTGAGGAATGCCGAATGGCTGAGAAACCTAAAGAATGTTCAACATCTTTAGTCATAAGGGAAATGCAAATCAAAACAACCCTGAGATTTCACCTCACACCAGTGAGAATGGCTAAGATCAAAAACTCAGGTGACAGCAATTTCTGGCAAGTATGTGGAGAAAGAGGAACACTCCTCCATTGTTGGTGGGATTGCAGACTAGTACAACCATTCTGGAAATCAGTCTGGAGGTTCCTCAGAAAATTGGACATTGAACTACATGAGGACCCAGCTATACCTCTCTTGGGCATATACCCAAAAGATGCCCCAACATATAAAAAAGACACGTGCTCCACTATGTTCATTGCAGCCTTATTTATAATAGCCAGAAGCTGGAAAGAACCCAGATGCCCTTCAATAGAGGAATGGATATAGAAAATGTGGTACATCTACACAATGGAATATTACTCAGCTATCAAAAACAATGACTTTATGAAATCCATAGGCAAATGGATGGAACTGGAAAATCATGAGTGAGGTAACCCAATCTCAGAAAAACACACATGGTATGCACTCATTGATAAGTGGATATTAGCCCAAATGCTTGAATTACCCTAGATGCACAGAACACATGAAACTCAAGAAGGATGACCAAAATGCGAATGCTTCACTCTTTCTTTAAAAGGGGAACAAGAATACCCTTGGGAGGGAATAGGGAGGCAAAGTTTAGAACAGAGGCAGAAGGAACACCCATTCAGAGCCTGCCCCACATGTGACCCATACATATACAGCCACCCAATTAGATAAGATGGATGAAGCAAAGAAGTGCAGGCCGACAGGAACCAGATGTAGATCGCTCCTGAGAGACACAGCCAGAATACAGCAAATACAGAGGCGAATGCCAGCAGCAAACCACTGAACTGAGAACGGGACCCCCGTTGAAGGAATCAGAGAAAGGACTGAAAGAGCTTGAAGGGGCTCGAGACCCCATATGAACAACAATGCCAACCAACCAGAGCTTCCAGGGACTAAGCCACTACCCGAAGACTATACATGGACTGACCCTGGACTCTGACCTCATAGGTAGCAATGAATAGCCTAGTAAGGGCACCAGTGGAAGGGGAAGCCCTGGGTCCTGCCAAGACTGAACCCCCAGTGAACAAGATTGTTGGGGGGAGAGTGGTAATGGGGGGAGGATGGGGAGGGGAAGCCTATATAGAAAGGAAGGGGGAGGGTTTAGGGGGATGTTGACCAGGAAACCAGGAAGGGGAATAACAATCGAAATGCAGATAAGAAATACTCAAGTTAATAAAGATTAAAAAAAACACACACAAACACACACAAAGTGAGAAACTATAATATAGGCACAAACACCCTGTAAGGTAAATTAAAAATAAATAAATAAATAAATAAATAAATAAATAAATAAATAAATAAATAAATAAATAAATAAATGTCTCACAAAGCACTGTGAGACATGAACCTCCAAAACTGCCATGTACTTTGTTTTGTGTTAGGCATCTCTGCCTGGGCGTGGCCCCTGACCTTAAGAGAGCTTTTTATATCTAGTGAGACTTCCTTGAAGAAAACCAATTTTTCATTTGCAACCAGGTAACCATTGGAGATCACTTCTGTGTTAGGGATGGGGACATGAGACTACTGATCTCAGCCCTAGTACCCCCTCTGACACAGACCTGTGCAGGCCCAGAGCATGCTGCCACAGTTTCTGTGAGTCCATACATGGAGCAGCACTGACGTGTTTACAAGGCCTTGCTTTCTTGTTGTTCTTCATCCCCTCCAGCTCTTACCATCTTCCGGCCTCCGCTTCCACAGCTTCACTGAGCCTGAGCAGAAGGAATTGACTGAGCAAACCCATTTAGGACTGAGTGTTCCGCCGTCTCTTACTCTGTGCACATTGTCCAGCTGTGGGTCTCTGTATTTATTCTCATCTCCTGCAATAGAGAGCTATCCAGGTGGTGTCTGAGCAAGACACTAATCTATGAGTATAGCAGGATGTCATTAGGAGTCATTTTATGGCCATGTCTGAGCAATAGTATTGGGTTTTCCCCTAGGTCTCTGATCTATCTAGTCTCAGGTACTTGACCAGCCGAGCAGTGTCAGGGAAAGGTCCTATCTCATGGAATGAGACTTAAATTTAATCAGATATTGTTTGGCTTGTTTCTACTATTGTGCTAGTACATCATGCAAGCAGGTCAATGTTGTGGATTGAAGGGGTTTGTAAGTGGGTTGGTTTTGGTTCTCTCTCTCTCTCTCTCTCTCTCTCTCTCTCTCTCTCTCTCTCTCTCTCTCTCTCTCTTAGTAGCATGTAGAGTATCTTCCAGTACCATGAACACTAGTCAGCAGGGGTGAATGTTCTAAGTAGGAACCAGCTTGATTTCTCATATCCAATGAATTGAGTAGGTGATGTCTTCAAATGATAGGGTCTTGCCATTAGCCTGTAGAGAACAATGGACAGCCTTGACAGAGGGACTTCTGAATGCATCTGTGCATCTATGTGTGTTTATTGAGCTTTATTGCTGACACTTCTCCTTCTATCTGTTTTGACCTTTTCTTGTTTGTTTGTTTATATAGTAATATTTATTATTATTAATTATTATTATTACTTAGATGCCTATTTGACTACTAATAGGAGAAAAAAGGGTGTGGATTTGGGCAGGTGAAAGATATAAAGGATCTGGAAGACGTTTGGGAAGGGAAGACCACAATCAGAATACATTTTTTTTTAATTTTTATTTTCAAAAATAAATAAACAAGTGAAATGTGCTCACTAAAAAAAGAAGCAGGTTCTTCTCAAACCTTTTCAAAAAAATTATAATAAGTTATCATTTAAATTTTTAATTTAAAAATTATTTCAATTATCTTGAGAGTACAGTGATCTTAATAAAGAAAAAATTCATTTATAAATCATATTAACTTCAAAATGTAAAGTTCTATTAAGTGATCAAAAAGGATGGAGCTTGAAATTTTCCACAGATAAAAAGAATTAAGGAATGTATATATAACTCGAAGCCAAGTATATTAACTATACAGTCAAACCTGGACACTTATTTCAGTTTTCACTTATGTGTATAGCACACAATGATAGGCTTCCTCATGGCATTTTCATCCATGTATATCAGGTACTCTAGTCTTACTCCATTACTTCCACTTGCCTTCTTCACTGCTCTGTATTGTCCAAAGAATAGTTATGAAATTGATGATTCGGGTTTTGAATTAGTTGGGTTTTTTAAGTATATAACAAGCAAAAGTAAAAGACAAAATAGAAAACAGCAATTATACAGCTATATATCAATCAAGTGGAGCTCTTCACACATCCTAGTAGTTTAATTGGGAGAAACATGCAGAGAAAACTAACTAGGGATGTCTAGAGAGGGAATCAACTAGCGCATCCAATCAAGAGAGGCCTGGGCCAAGCTGTGTCCTCTTGAGTAAGGTTTCCAAGTGAAAGGCCAGCTGAAGGAAGAAGGCATCCTCACATAGAGTGCCTCGTCATCCAGAGGAAACAGAATGGAGACTCTCTGCTGAAACAGTTATGCTACAGTTCCTAGTGAGAGTTCGGGGCAGAGAAGAACCTTCTTTTCATAGATAAGTTTCCTGTTGCTCTTTCTACCGATAGGCATTTTGTATCATTGGATGAGTATCTGTTGAGAACAGTTTACCTTCTAAGTGTCCTCAAAGATTTGGAGTTTGACTCATATTATTTTGATGATATCTTTCCTACTTGTCACATAGTTAAGGGGCCAGCCCATTCCCAGACAAGGAGTCTAAGAGAGGACATTTTGAGCTAAATATACTTGGGTTTGAAATGGGAGGGGCAACCTGACAAGAGATCAAATTTCCCAGTGTGCATGAAGCACAGGTAACACTTCCCAATGTCCACTATGCCACACATGAACCTCCCATCCGCTCCTAAAACTGCCTTCCTCAGCAGCCACGGGTTACAGATTATTATTTTTATTATATATTATTTTGAAATTATATTCCTTAGAAAGAAAGGGTGTATGTCATTTGTCTTTTGGAGTTCAACTTCTTTCACTTAATCTAGTGATCTCAATTCTATCCACTTTCTTGTAATGATATAATTTTATCCCTCAGGGCTTAATCGGATTGCATTGTGTACATATACATTTTCCTCATCTGCTCACCTGTTGGTGGATACCTGGGCTGATTCCACAAGTTGGCCACTATGAATGGCGAACTATCCTCAGGGAAAACTCACTGGTGCCAAAACATAGGGAGTAGAACCTTATCACCTTCTATACTCTAGAATTACTCATAATTTTAACATACTAAGTGTGTATTTTAAATTGACACTATAAGGATCCATTTCAATAAACCTCATCATTTGAAATGTCTTAGCATTACTTTAGAAATTCATTACACGTATACATTTAACATAAATAACATGCTATTACAAGCATGTATGTGCAGCTATCTCTGTTGTATGCTGACTGCTTTCTTCACATAAACACCCATATTCTCTAATGTTTAAAGCTCAAAACATAAAAACTCTAATGCATGGTCCACAGAACTTGTCAAATTCATACAGAAGATCCTCAACTGTCAGTCGGCTAATCGACAGGAAAACTATTGCATTCCATAAAAAAGAAGCATCATTTTGACTTGGGAAAATAAAATTAATAAGAGAATATTTAAGAGCATCAAACCCCTAGGATATTATGTTAGAATGGAATTGGCATGTATTTAATGTGTTCATTACTTGAAATAATGTGACCTGTTGCAATGATAACCTTATAATGTCAACTTAAAGTACACAGCTGAGTCGTTGGTGCGGCAAGTTAAAATCATGCAGGGGATTAGAATGTTTGTTAAAAGGGCTCGTCCAGCTGGTATCCCAGTACTAGGGGAGGAAAGGCCCAACCTAAGACCTTGGACAACTACAAACATGACTGAGGCTCTCTAACTCTAAACCTATCCTCTCCATATGAAACTTTTGTTCGAAGACCATGACATGTCATAATGAGCATAGTCACAAGCAAACCAAGAGACACTGTCTAGCCTACACCAAGGAGCAAAGATGCACATATGTTATTTTCTGTAACAAGATTAGTTTCTAAAGCAATTCAGGAAGGCTGAGTTCTGAACACTACAGGCTTGAGGCTGTTTCAAACTTTGAAAGCCACAGACAATGTGAACCCAATAAAGTGCAGTTGATTTTTTTTAAGTCAGACCACGTTAGACATCTAGTTACACATTATGATTGCTCCATGCACACATCATTTTGAAGACGTTTTGCTACATCCTTTTCCCAAATCTAAGAATGATTCATTTCTCAGGTAGAAAAATTAGGCTACTCTTAATGTCATTTTGACATGCCAGTTGTATAATTACACACACACACACACACACACACACACACACACACACACACACACCATCATTTTTGCCTCACTTTTTGTAATAGAAACTGAATGACCTGTGCTCTGATTGTCTGTGTGCGAAGGGAGTATGAGCGGCTAAGAGAGACAGCCACGCCTATCTGTGTGCTGAATTTAGTGAAAATTGCACTTAGGTGATTGCATCCTAGGCCTCTGCCTAAGACAGTTACTCCTTACTTGGATTTCATAAAATATAGGATTCTTACCTTGTGCTAATACAAAACCATGACCAAAACCAACTTAAAGAAGAGTTTATTTGGGCTTACCATTCCATAGGGAGAGTCCATAACAACAGGGCAGGCACGACCACAGATGACCAGAGCAGGAAGCTGGTTGGTCACATCTTATCAGCACATGCAAAGCAGAGAGGGCCAGCAAGAAGTGGGAGGCTACACACTCTGAAAACTAGATCTCAGTGATGCACTTGCACCAGTGAGGTTCCACATCCTAGAAGTCTCACTGCCTCTCCAGATAGCACCTCCAGGTAGGAATCAAATGTCAAACCCGTGAGCCTGGGGGTCATTTCTCATTCAAACCACACCACCAAGATGTAGGGCACCTCTCTATCTAGTCATGGCACCTACCTCAGGTGACCTCAATGCCATGGTCTCCTATAATATATAGATGGAGAGATATTATTTCTACATTTCAGTGCAGTGAAAAGACTGGGAAATTTGGGTCCTGTCTTTGCTTCTATTCACTGGCTGAGAGGTTTTAACTACCCACTCCAACTTAGGTATGTTTACCCATGTGTAAGTATAAATATATGAAAATTCCCATTGGGCACATTTATAATTATGAACTATTCTACTATTATAGAATCATGAGTATTGGGCATAAGAGAGTAACTCACAAACTCTAGACTGTTTTGGGATTACCTGGAGAGAACTTGGCTAAGATATAGATTTCTGGACTTGCCCCGAAAGTTTCCACTCAGTGGCTCTGATGTACAGTGGGTAGGGTGGATGTTTATAAACTACCAGTTGGCAAAGCTGTTGTTCAATGAGCACATTTGGAGACCCACTGGGCTGTGTAATTAATGTAGTACCTCAGTCAATTGGTTCGAAGACCGCATTACTGGAGTTATGCAGAAAAGGATTCCTGTTATTGGTACCTATTTGTGAAGAATACTCTTTATTTTCTTAAGGAGACACTCCTCCCAAAAGGATGATGCACACATCTCCCAGGGACCAGAAGGCAGCATGGCAGTGCCCAGCCCTTCTCTGTTGCCGACTTTATCCCTTCACAGGGATAAAGCCACAGGGTGGCTTCTGAGCGGGCACAAGGAGAAGTCAATGCTGGTGAAAAGTCTCTTAGCTACCCTCGGGGAATCAAAGCACATTAACACTCCCAGTTTGAGACAAAATGATCAAGGTCTCACTGGTGAGTGCGAGCTACTATGGCTGGAGAGAAACACACTGGGGATTCAGAGAAGTGGCTGCTTCAGGAGCCAGCAGTGCTCAGCACTGCTTTGTGTGGGGTCCCCTGAGACCCCGGTCCCTTGTGGTTACAGCTGTCCCTCCATCTGTCAGTTAGTTCTCAATGCATTTGGGGGCCATAATAATACGAATGCCAAACCTAAGAGATTTCATTTTCTTTTTCCTCTTTTATTTTTTTCACCAGCTGCTGATGGTTGACAAAGAAAATATTAGCATGTCCTCTGAGATCGGCAAAGAGGAAAGGGGGTATTTTATAGGAACTACCAACAGTTGTCAGATAATTATGTTCATTCCCCTTGAACAATGAGCCCACTTGGACTCCCTCTGCTCGGCCAGTAACTGCCTTCCCTGTGCTTTTCCTATGCTGCTTTCTCATGAGGCCTATTTTCCTATTTTCTGTTTAGTGAGATCCCAGTGCTTAGAGTTCAGGAAAGAAATCAACATGAGATTTTACTTTCCCCAAACAATATTTCATCTATTAATTTTTATCTAGTATATTACTTGATAACTAACATTTGAGGGTGTGTGTGTGTGTGTGTATATATATATATATATATATATATATATATATATATCGTGTTTTAGAAAAATTCCAAGATTTGTTACAGTTATTTCATCTATAGGCAATCTATCTTTGTAATTTTAAATGGTAAATAGTGAGTTTTCTTTTTACTACCAACCAGACCTTGCATTAAGCAAAGAAATATGTGTTTGTCTATGAAAAAAAAGTTTTATTCAGTCTTCTAGAAAAATGGTATTTTCAAAAAAATAATCAGAAAAATAGTTTTCTTTAAAGTAGTCTACATTGTGAAGATGTCTGGCCAGAATTCGAAAAACAACCCCAACTTCAAACACACTTTGGAACTGTCATATTCTGTACACCATTTGTTTGTTTGGTTTGGTTTTTGAGATAGTGTTTCCATGTATAGCCCTACCTATCCTGGAATAATTCATGACACCCTTTTATTTCCACAAAAGAAGACATGTAGACAAAACTGACATTCGAGAAATGGAGACAGATGCAGGAAAGAAGAAATAAGCTAGGGAGAATTCTTTAAGCTGTGAGGCCCTGATACAGACGAGAAGACAGAGAAAATTCAGGGAGTACCTCCTGCTGAAGCCAACTCCGAGGACACTGAACCAGCCCATGGCAAGCTCTCGAGATTTCTGCAGGAATGACGTGGTGCTAGTGTCTCAGACAAGTCCAGCCCGTGGCTAGAGCAGTCCAGAGGTGCAGCACAGACATGAGTGTCACACCGAATTGGAAGGGAGAGTCATCAAAGACTTGAGCCAAGTTCGTTTTGTAGGCAGAGCTGAGCAAGACACCTTACAGTTTCCACATGAGTACCTGCTGCCTGTGTGTCTTGTTAGCTCTGTAGCTATCCCTATCCAAGTAGGAACTACCATTAGTCATACCTGGAGTGACCACTAGTCCTTTTGTTTTGCCTGATAAGATTACAGCTGCAGGGCTGGAGAGATGATTCAGAAGTTAAGAACAGTGATCTTCCAGAGGTCCTTAGTTCAATTCTTAGCAACTGCATGGTGGCTCACAACCATCTATAATGGTATTTGGTGGCCTCTTCTGGTGTGTCTGAAGACAGCTACGGTGTACTCATATACATAATAATAAATAAGTAATTTTTTAAAAGTATAAAATAAATAAATTTTTAAAAAAGTATACAGCTGTTTAACAATAAGAACACTGTGCTTCTTTATTCAATTATTGTGTTTTAGACATGATAAGGAGTTGTAGAAATAATTGAATCCATTTATATAAGAGAAAATCTGATTCAAGTTAAGCAAGCTTCACACCCTACCTGTTAACTTCCTCTGTATTTCTAGACAGGCCTTCCTGGTCCTCCTTATAGGTCATTCTCATGAGAGCTATAGGCATCCAGGTGGGATGCTTTGGTAGCCCAGAGATGACTGCCCATAGCACTTGGGTCAGTTCTGAATTGTTCTGGAGCTGTGCAGTAAGGTTTATGTTTGAATCTGGTGGCCAATGGATCCTGGGCCTCTGGAGAAAAAGGAGTGTCTCTTCCCTACTCCCTGCTTAACTGGAGTCTGCCATCTCATTATTAACATCTCTGTGGTCCTATATACTGGGCATAGTGGCCTAAATGCTGTGGTGTTTGTTTGTTTGTTTGTTTGTTTGTTTGTTTGTTTGTTTTTAATAGCTCAGAGTATAGGCATTTTCTAACTCCCTCAGCCTTCCGTATTTGGTGAGAGGATGTTTTCCAAGCCCAGTAACTGGACTGAAAACACCTAGAAACCTTTTAATAGTGGTCAGCTCCTCAGCCACCCTGACGTAGAATACGTTCAATAGCCCATAATGGGCCTGGAAACCCTCTGTGCTTTTCTTGGCTCAGGATAACTGGGACAGTCAGATCTCATATTCAGTTGGCATTGTGTCAGAACAGATATGCTTCCTCCACCAAGAAAAATAGGAACCTCACAGGGATTGGCAGGAAGCCTAGAGCGGGTGTCCATTGCCCACATCAGGTAGGATTTCCATCACTTGTATGGCATAGAGGACGTGTTTTATTCCTAGAAATTTAGTTTATATTAAAGTCATATTAATAGCAAAAGAATAGATCTTAATACTATTTCTGGAAAAGTCTTACAGAAATCCCTTATCCATGCTTATTTGCACACACATCTATTCTAGTGTAATATAATAACTTAGAATTTTGCTCGACTTCATCAGACATGCATTTTTTTTTTTGCTCACAATTTCTAGTCCTGCATGATGCTGTGCAGAGTGGGAACTGAGATCTTTTGTGCTGTGTGTTAAATGCCATAAGATTGAGGGTTACTTTGCTTATAAGGCTTTGCTTTCTAAACCACAGTAGAAAGCACTGCTTTCTGTCAAAAAAAAAAAAATCAATCCACTTTCTTGACAGTGATTGTGGAGGGGAAAATAATGTCACTCAGCTCCTCTGGTAATGGTAACCACCACTCTTGTTGATTGCTTTATTGTATGTATAGGCACAATCCTTCTATCTGTATCTACATAAATAAACACACGTAGGTACATATATATACATATGATGATGATGGTGATGGTGGTGATGATGATGGTGATGGTGATGGTGATGATGGTGATGATGGTGATAGTGATGATGATGGTGATGATGATGATGGTTGTGGTGGTGGTGGTGATTGTTGTTTGTATTCAAGTTCTGTCAAGTCATCATAAACACTACATTAGTCCCTACTGAACCAGGGATTGTAGAAGAATATCTAATTAGACTCCTAAGAGTAGCTGGTCAATTTACACCAACATGTCAACTGATAACCTTCTTTTGTGTGTTTCTGATCTAATACATAGTACTGACTCCTTAACATTAAATTCAACCGCATTTTAACTCGCAGTTGGACTGTGCCTACTACTGTGTTTTCCCTGTAACAGACACATCACCCACATCCTGCATTTTGAAACAGTAGACAAAACTCCACCACTACACTTAGAAAAAGCATTGTAAACAGTGAAATCACAACCAAGAAAGCACAACACACACACACACACACACACACACACACACACACACACACATGGATAGTCCAATGAGAAGGAGACGTGTTTACAGTATGAAGGCTGAAAAGGGTCAGAACACTACCAGGGAGCTGAGACAACAGGCAAGTCCCAGTGCACGTCCACAGTGACCACGAAAGTGACAGGAGGATTGATCTGTAAATTTCAAATAAACCCAAACAAATAGAAAAACTGACAAATACTGAACACAAAGTAGAGAACAAATTGTATGTGCATATAGGTCTGTGTGTGTATGCATGTGTACACACATGTATCTAAGGAGGACTCATTTACAGCTCACAATGGTCCTCAAAGGCAAGAAATAGTCCTCTCCTGATTTTATACATTAAGCCCCCAGGTGGCTTCATGCTGACAGTGCTGAAGAGTTGGTATATTGTTCGAAAGCAAAAATTCACCCCAGAGCTTACCTAACCCATGTATACACAGTGAGTGTGAACAGCTGAATTTTTGTTTTCCCTTTCTTTTTAGGAAAAAAATATTGAAATATAGCAGGAATCCATAATGTGTGTGCAATATAAGTATAACGGTACATGAAGTTTTATAAAATAAAGAAATCCAGGAAATCAGGAATGATGGGGAGAAATGGATCCAATGCCTTTAAGCCCCTTGTGGATCTTTCCAGTGGCCTCTACTCCTCCAAGGGTAACCACCATCTTGACTTTTAGTCATTGCCTACTGTTCACATTAAGATGCACACAGCTGCTCTAGTTCTATTGCTCTCTTACTTCCCCTCTTCCCCTCTTCCCCTCTTCCTTGTCTGCCCCTTCTCTCCCCATTCCCCTCTCCCTCTCTTCATGTGTTAATGGCCAGTCTCTACTCTTCTCCTCCTCTCCTCCTCCTCCTCTTCTCCTCCTCCTCCTTCTCCTTTTCTCTTTTTCTTTTTCTTCTTTCTTTCTCTCTCTCTCTCTCTCTCTCTCTCTCTCTCTCTCTCTCTCTCTCTCTCTCCCTTTCTCTGTCTCTACTACCACCTCAACTCCCCTCCCTATGCCCTAAATAAACTCCATTCCATACTATTAAAAAAATGCACACAGCTGACACCATATTCTGGTCTCTAATAGTCTCCACCAGGAGAAAAGGAGTCTTCTTGGAGATATGACTGATTCTCAAGATGAAGCAGGAGAGCTCAGAGAGTGAAGAACAAACATACAGAGACAATGTTGAAAAGCCATGAGAGACAACTGAACAAGCCCTCAATAGTCAAAACAACTGGAAAAAATTGAGCATCAAAGTAAATACTTGATTACAAACCAAAATGGAAAATAAATATACATGAGTAATAATAAAAGAAAGAAATGATTAGAAATCAAATCAGTAAGAAAGAATAAATGTGTTATCTATTCAGATATTATGAACAACACATGTAGGTCACCCACCTACAAGTTGAGGAATAATGTCTTCCTTCTTTTATTTACTTTCATTTTTATTGATCTACTCACTGTACAAAATAATAAGCTTTTTTGATGAATTTTCATGCACAATATTAGTCATTTTGACCCCATCCATCTCCCCTCTAGCCCTCTGCTCCCACTACCCCTCCTCTGTGTCCTCCGGTCTTTCTGTAATATTAGTTCTTATTCTCCTTTGTGCTTTCCCCAAAGTCTGCATTCAGCATAATTTTACAGAAAACACAATAGTTGTCTTTCTCAATCTTTTTACTTAACTATGATTATCCTTCGTTGCCCCAACTCTCTTGAGAATGGCAATATTTCATTCTTCTGTGTATGTGTTGGTACCACATTTCCTGTTGACAGTCATCTCTTGGAGGTCATTTATAACTTGACTACTGTGAATAGTTCTATAGTAAGCATAGATACACAGGTGTGTCGTTGTATTATCTAAAAGCATATTCTCCAATAAGAGAAACCAGGGCTCCCTGAAGACACAGGTGGTTCTAGGGCTACAACAGAAGAACCTCCTTGTCCTTCATTAGAGTACTTTCTTCCAAAGAGTACAATTCTCCATTGCTGTTTTCAGTCCTCAGCACAATCTCATGGTTACTCATTTGTTTGTGATGATTTTACCATGGAGAGGAAACATGTTCAAGTGCTAGAAATACAGCAAAGATTCGTGAGATCTGTTACTTAGTTCGCAGTATTAAACTGGCCACAAGCTTCTGATTACCTGTTTGCAAAACTAAGATGATTGTTTTGTTTCTACAAAGGCATGTTACTGCTGCTTTATTCTATAAACTCTCAAGATTAAGTTCGAGTATCAGCACCAACATTTACAAGTTGTAAATTCCAGGCAAGTGCCTTGTCTTCCCAACATCAAGGCCTACATTCTTAAATTTTTATGGGTAATAAATGTATACTAGGTTAAAAAAAACTGTGTGCAGTACTTGCCATAGAAAAAGGCCAATACCCATAGATACTATTCAGGATAGTGGCAACAATAACCTGCCTGCCCTTGTAACCAGGGGCCATATTGACGTCATCAGCTCCTCCTTGTCCTAGTTGATCGGCACGAAGATCTTATGTTTGTCTAGTTTCTCAACCAACCCAACCAGAAGACACATTCTGTCATTCAGTATGTTCACAGATCTAAATGACTATGGGCAAGGTTGCACTAGCCTAGGATCATGTTTCCTCTAACAGTGTTTCCTGGTTTACAGTATACTCTGCGGCTCCCTGTTCTTTCCATATTGATATTCTTAGGGAACTCATTAGTGCCCTGTTTGGGCAACTAAGTTGTTTTCTATTGAAAATATTTTTTCATTCATTTTGCTCATGATTCCCTCTCCTTTAGTTTCTTCCAGATCCCCATTCATCCAACTCCTCAAACCTCTCTCTCTCTCTCTCTCTCTCTCTCTCTCTCTCTTTCTCTCTCTCTCTCTTTAAAGCAAACAAGCAAAAATAAAAACAAAAAGCAGAATACAAAAATAAAAAAGCAAATAAAAAGCAAGAGAAACACATACATTCATGTACACACTCACTCATACACACACATGCACACATACTCACACTCATACACGCTCACACAAAACCCATAGATGCACACAATCAAAATTCATAGCCTATAGGCAAAAGGCCAGTAAGGTAAAAAATAAAATAAAATAAGATAAAATAATGCCCAAACAATGAGACAAAAAAATCTCTAAAAATATCATTGAGTTGGTTTTGTGTTAGCCTTCGAGTGTTGGACATGAGGTCTACTCTAAAGTGTGGTTTGTATACCCAGTGAGCCTAGTGGAGAAAACAATTTTTTCTTTGTAAGTGGTGGTCAATTGGAGATAGCTTCCCGCTTAGTGGTAGAAGCCGATGTCCACTGTCCACCTGACTTGCTCCACACAAGTCATAAGTTCTTGCTGAAGGTTCTCTGTGGTTTGAGAACAAGAGTAGTTCTATGATTAGATTTCAGTTGCATGTGTAGTAAATATCTTCAGATTTATCTATCACCCTTGATGTTGAGAAAGATATAAGCCAACTGAAAATGATACACTATCACTATTTCCAATCAAAGAAAAACGTTCTGCATAATCATTTCCTTACAAAATGAGGACAAAATGTAGTATCTGGTTGTGGGTTTTATTCGACATGCAATTTGTCCTCAGACTTTCTATATATTAGAAAAAATAAGCTGGATGTCAAGAAGCTTATTTTATATAAAATGTATTTTGTATAAAAAGGTTTATTAAAGAACCAGTGTAAACTCCAAGCCTTCTACAGCTGAACGAGGACAGGTTAGGGATGCTGAACTCCCCTAGGCTCTGTCTCCTCTCTTACATAAAAGTCTGCATCCTATATTATCTCCAATAGAGTAATTCTGTCAACTTTCGAAATTAATCGGTCCTTTCCTCAGTAATACTTGTTAAATGTTTACAATAGAAAGAAATAATTGAATGCTTGCACAAGCATCACAGTATTGAAGACGCCAGACAGTGAAGCAAGGATGACGAATAAAAAATAAAAACTTGACAAATAAAAAAGTTTGCTATGAAAACAAGAGGGCCAGCAGGACAGTGGGAGCACACGCCTTTAGTCCCAGCTAGGGAGGCAGAGGCAGGGGCATCTCTGAGTTTGAGGCCAGCCCGGTCTACACAGCAAGTTCCAGGATGGCTGAGGCTACACACAAAACCCTGTCTCAAAAAAAAAAAAAATAACTACCACAAGAGAGAGAGACAGAGACAGAGAGAGAGACAGAGAGAGAGAGACACACACACAGAGAGAGAGAGAGAGAGAGAGAGAGAGAGAGAGAGAGAGAGAGAGAGAGAGATGAGGCAAGGATCTGAGTTCAAATACTGATTTCACATTGAAACCAGGAGTGGTTGTCTGTGCCGGGAACTCCAGTATTAAGGAGAAGAGACTGGAAGATCCTCAGAACTTGCTGGCCAGGGAACCTAGGCAAACAGCGTGTTTCAGGTTCACTGAGAGATCTTATCTCAAAAAGGAAAATGGAAGAGAGGGAGACACTGACCTGTGCAAGCACATGTATTCACACTACACATGCATCTGTACAAAAGTCACAGCACACACATAGGCACACACACCAACAAAAAAAATCAGGTATTGATAAGAAATAGAGTCCTATTTCAGAAGGCTCTTTTATTCAACCATACTGTGAAATATAGAAAATTATTAATGCAGTGTTTTGTAAGGATCAAGAAGAAAACTTTGCTGTTTAGTGTCTAGACCAAGATCAAGTCAAAATGAGGAATGAGTAGATTTGAAGATAAGTTCACTCACTATCAAGGAAATTTTGCCATGAGTTGAACAAACTGAATATATTAAGTTTGAAGAGTTCTGAGAGACACAAGACCTCCAGTGAGATCAAACAGAGTGGGTGGTCTGGGGTTAGAGAAATGGTTCAGTAATTAAGACACTGGGTACTCTTTCAGGTGACCTAGGTTCAGTTCCCTTCACCCACACAGGGACTCACAATTGTCTATAACTCCAGCTTGAAGGAACCCAGTGCTTCATCTGTGCTCTGTGGTTTCAGACATGAAGTGATGCACAGACAAGACATACATATGGTTGGAAAACCACAAGAAAAATTTAAATGGTTGATATATGATATTTCTTCACATATGTTTATTTATTTCCCAAATCTGGCTGTGTGGAGAGGAAACATTGCCTTTTTGATTCAGAAACCTGCAATTAACTGGCTGCTACTGCTCACTGATTAAATGTGAAACAGCAAATCGACCAGAAAATTGTTGTAATATAAGTTACCAATAGGGTTTTAAACAAGACCAGGTTTTCATTATCTAAATTTCAATAATGTATCAAATTAATCACACCAAATTTAAGAGTAATATGACATGCAGGCTTGTTCCTAGACTTCCTTCTATCCATTCTATCTGTTATCTGTCTTTTGTCAACCTTAAATAGGATGGCTTTTCTCACTTAATGTTTTTAGCACTTCATACATGAGCATTATATTTGTTCTCCCCCTGCAACTCCTTTGAAGGTTCCTCTTCTATTCCCTCTCAAATTCATGGCTCCATACACACACATACACACACATACACACACACACACACACACACACACACACACACAGAAACACACACACCCATACACTGCTTACTAAGTCTGTTTAGTGTTGTCTGTATGTGTATGTTTAAGACATTTCTCTTGGGTTTGTATAAAATACGAGGGGCTCATCCCTAAAGAAAGCAGATTCATTCTCCCCGTCTCACCACTAACTGCTTATAACTTTTCATCTAGGGCTAGGACCTTGTGAGATTTCTATCAGTTACGTTCTTCTCTCACCTCCTATTGTCATTTAGGAGACTGTTTGAGGATTCAGAGCACAGCTTCCCTAACATACATAGAAGACACCATCCTACAGCAGACATGCCAAAATAATACAAGTTATTTCCATTGCCCTTGATTTTCAACCAAGGCAAGGACTTATTGTAAAATGTGAGAACTTATTGCTGATAACACCACATACTTTGGATTTAGAATTGACTTCAGATCTTCCTCCCCCAGGTCTAGGTCTCACAGTAGCCAAAGGTGCTATGCAAGTTGTCAAAAAAAGAAAAGCAACCAATCTCAATCCTACTCAATCTAAATGCGCATGAATCTCACCGATGACCAGCCTAGCAAGATATCCCCAAGGAGGTAATACCATCATATATACCCTTAACGGATATCATCAGCTATGTAACTGGACTTAAGATACACTCAATAGGAGGAAATTTGAGCTTGGTACTTCCCCATCTACAGATGACTTAACAGTCACTTATTCACAAAATTTTGATCAGTTATGATTCTGTGTGTTAACCGCTGCTCACTGCAAAAAGAATCTGAACAAAATTGAGAACAGCACAAATCTATGGATATAAGCATAAATATTTAGAAGGCAGTTTGAAAGCATGATTAGCAAAACAGCTACAGTAGCACCCTGCCCCACCCCCAGGGCCTAAGGCTACTTACATTCTAATGCTAATTGAGTAGCTTCTGGGTAATTCTGATTGGTAACTAAAGATGCCACCAGTCAATAGCTGGAGAGGAGAGACATAGGTGGAGGTTTTAGGTTTCCCAGCCTTGGAACCTCATAGAGCAAGAGGGGAGGAGAGGTGTCATGCCTTAGGAGTGTGTAGGATAGAGACAAGAGACACCATGGAATAGAGAAGCCAGAAGAGCCCCCTGGGCTCTGGGCCAAGAAAACGTGGACTAGAAAGCTGACTAATTGGAGTTAGGAGTGGCCAAGATGGACCATAGAAATTAGTAAGTAGTTACTCGGAGTTATTGGTGGGAGGTAGATTCTAGCAGCATGGAGGGTAGGGAACTGCTCAGATATTATGCTATTTAAAGCAAATTAATTATAAAAACTGTGTGTGTGTCTTTCATTCACGAACATAAACCATTGAGGCAGGTAGTAACCCCACACCAGGATTAATTTAATACTACATAAGACTACCTCATTCATAAATTTGGGACCAGATATACTGTGCAAGCTATGACTCTTTTTGGGTGTGTGGCTACTGACAGGACCCATTGTTTGGCCCCACATCGGTGCACATGTGGACGTCACTAATTATACTCACCAGAATCCGTTAGTTAGCAGTAGTTTATTAGTAGTTGGTAGAATTTGGTATTCCCTTACATCATTCATAGTTGACTATTGAGCTGGCCTGCCTACTGGAGTCCTGTTCAAGTAAGCACAATTGCTGTGGGATCATGCTCACACTGGCTGAGTTGAGCTTAGAAGATAGAATTTTGTAAGTCTTTTCTCTGTCATTTGACTTGGATTAATATTTAGAAGAAGAGGGGGTTGGGGATTTAGCTCAGTGGTAGAGCCCTTGCCTAGCAAGCGCAAGGCCCTGGGTTTGATCCCCAGCTCCGAAAAAAAAAAAAAAAGAAAAAAAAAGAGGGGGAGAAGGGTAAAAGAAAGAAAAGATGGAAGGAAGAGAGGGGGGATCAAGTGTATATGAAGGTGGAGGGAAGGTGTGCTGGAGGGACTTCAGAGAATTGTAAGGAAAAAGCAGAAGTGAATATTATCAAGCGTTGTATCCATGTATGAAAGTTTCAAATAAATTCAAAAATTTAAAGAAAATGTGTTAGAGGAAATATAGAATGTTTTATAAAAGCTATTTGCAATGAAGCTTTTCTCATCAGGCTGTTCCCTGACCTGGAAGAAGTTAATGCAAATTTTAGGTACAATAAGTAGCAAGTAAATTCATGCTAAAAATTAAGAAAACTACCTTCTTTGTGAGAGTGGAATTTAGAGGAGAATTGAGTGGTTACTGAGCTAGCAGCTTCCTCCTTGGTGGCTAACTTTCATAGTGCTGGATGGTACTATGCAGGCTGCTCAAGTAACAAAGGGCTCAATGATTGTACTCAACTAGGACTCCTATAAACTATAATGGCAACCTCCAGATGAAACGGCAAATTGGCGCAATAGTGGCACAACTGTTATAGTGACGACCAACAGGCCCTTCCCATAAGAAGGAATACATTGCTAGCAGAGAAAAACTGCTATCCATTACTGAGGATGTCATGGGACCAATGTGGGAACTTACTATTGCTCCTTAGTTAAATTGACACAACATCAAACCATCTTCTAAATATCTATGCTTATACCCAGAGATAAAGTCTGTATTCAACCTTAACCAGAGAAGTAGTGAATGGAAGTGAATGCAGAGACAGACAGTGAAAACAAGGTCTTAACCCTACAGAAGATATTTATACCACAAGCTTAAAGCTCAGGAAACACTGCAGAGGGGGTTGGAAAGAATCTATAAGTCAGATGGCAGAGAAAAGACTTATAAAATTCTGTTTTCTAAGCACAACTCAGCCAATGTGACCATGACCCTACAGCAGCTATGCTTAGTTGAACAGAACTACAGGCTGTAGGGCAACTCAATAGTCAGAGGTGTCATTTTAAAAGACTATTTTAAGAAAAACTCTTGCCAGGAGGTGGTGGTGTACACCTTTAAGTTCCGCACTCAGGAGGCAGAGGTAGGCAAATCTCTGTGAGTTCAAGGTCAGCCCGGTCTACATGGCGACACAGAGAAACCTTGTCTCAAAATAAATAAAAAAAAAAAAGAAAGAAAGAAAGAAAGAAGGAAGGAAGGAAGAAAGGAAGGAAGGAAGGAAGGAAGGAAGGAAGGAAGGAAGGAAGGAAATAGAAAAAACTCTGATCTCAAAATACAAGGGTATTTTACTGTCTTCTTGTCTATTTACTTTTGGATAAACTGTATTTTTCAAGTAAACAGAAATTTGACACTGTACATGAACAATGCCTACTGAGTAAATATGCACACTATTAAAAAAGCATGTCATGAGGGTATTACATGGTCACCCAGAAATAAAATACACCTAAACTGCACAGAGATCACTGCAAGAAAGATAAACCAAGAAATGGAAAACAGGAAGATGAAGAAAAATAAAGCCTTATAACACTTAAGAAATATGTAAGAGAAAGATTAACGATAGGCAAAACAAAAGGCAAAACAATAAAGGAACTTGAAATACTATTGCTGAAAAAGCAAGGATTGTGGTTCTAAAATGTCTAAAAAAATTCTAAGAATTTCAAAAATTAAATGTAGACACAGATTGAATTAAGCAATGGTGAATACAGTAAAGGATTATTTATTGTGCCATTGTGCCCTTGACATTCATATATTCTCATCTTGAGTACATGTATCTTTGAAGATAATAACGTTGTTACAGTCCCTTCTATATTTTCATTGGCTCTTAAAAAAGATATAAGGCATTTTTAAAATATTATTGACATGACATAGCTACTTGAATAACTGAGAAAAGTAATCTATTTTTACTTGGTTATATTTTTATGCTTTCAATATCTCTCACACAGTACCACCCAATAACTACTCAAACAAGGGTACAATATCCATGAGATTACAAATACGGAACTGTAAACTAGAGGACAAATTGACAGAGCATACTTACAGTGCTGAGGGATATTGTCAGGTCAAGGAATATTATTAATAACTTTGTTTCCCAGAAAAACAGCAGAAAGACACTGGGTAATCAGGGTCTGCTACTACTGAGAGTGACAGAGGCACCTTAAGCAGTATTTGGAGATTGCCCTGAATTTAACTGCCCAGTCTAATCGTTAATCTCAAGCCACAACATCCCCTGCAATGTGTCTGCTTCTCACTTCCCACCCTTCATTTCCGGAAGGGCATGAATCTACTTCCCTCCCTTCAGACACCCTGAAAGAGTGCATCTAACACAGCTCGGAGCTGTCTCTTCCTTTCTGTTTCATTCACTACAACCCACTCCCTCAAAATTGTTCTAGAAGTATTCGTGTTTGTCAAAAGCCTTCCCTTGCCTCCCCTGCCCAGGCTGACATGTGTTCCACTGCCCAAATCAGAGATGGGTTTTTTTAATATAATTTTAAGATATGTTAAAGATATAAGCAAGGACCGCATATTTCTCACGTGTACGTCCACCACATCTATGACAACATTAAAGGTGCACTATTGTAAGAACTTAAAACACAGAGGAAGCCTTCTGGGAATTTTTGAGAACTGACACTAGAGAAAATGAACAATAATAATTCTAAGCTTAAACTCTTCCTGTGGTATATATACTTTTGATTGGTTTGCTAATGCTGTAAGGTGTTACTGTGCCTCTCTAGACAGTGACTGTGTTACAATTCTACTGAAGACAAATTATGCTTATTACACAGTAATTATAAACAATTTTTAAAAGTTGAATTAATGCCAGTCAAATGATACAAGCTTTCAAACTGAAAAATAAGGAAGAGGAAAATAAATATTTGTGTATATTTTAAAGGCCGACCAGCAAAATCACTTTCTGTTCGAAAGGGATTTCTGAAAAATGCAGGCAGAGACTCAAACTTAAGTCATCAACCCAATTACTTAAAAACAGATTTTGACTTTGGTTCAGTTTACATACAAAACCAGTCATTAGATTTATCACAAAATAATCGCATAAGATCATCAATCTTATTCAGTTTATGTGTTGCTACGATTAAGTTGTGACCAGCAGGGGTTATTGCTTCCCTGTAAGCAAATGAAATGTGACAGAGATATCCCTGGGTATGTAACATGTGGGTCTTGTCATAACTTCTGCTTCAAGAACCACAGGCTCCGAAACTAGAGTTGTCATTCAAGGTGCATCGTGAATTATGGAACCTGATATCAATCATCAATTGGCTGAGCTGTGTCTCATTGTCTTCATTTGTCAAATGACAAGAAGAGATTCATATGTGGTCATTCGACTGCTTTGTCACCTGAGGCCCTCCCCTTCCCCAAAAGTACTCTTGTTTAACGCTAATATACAAAGTTTGAGATGTAATACTTTGGTAAAGGGAAGAAGCTTGGTCTTCTCTGTTCTTTGTAAGCATGGCCCAAGAAAATGTTGAGAAAGGTGCTACACAGATGGCAGTCTGAGGTGTTTCCAAGAAGAGCCCTGAGTGGCCTGGTGAGTGAGGATGACAGCGGCGGGGCAGGTCTGCTAGGCTGAGCATCCACCTTAGCCCATGGGGGAAATGACATTCTCCTGGTCCTAACCCTAAAGATAAAACGAGAAATTCCTTCCTAAATGGCCTTGGAATGCCTAGTGCAAACCTTCTGTTTGACGTCGACTCTGACAGATAAATATAAATTGAGATATAATATTATGTGAAAGAGATCACGTGAGCAACTAGCAACTCATGAATTAAGCAGCTACAACCCAGAGGTGAATCAGAAGTTCCATGAAGAGAATAAGTTAGAAGGCCTGACTGCACGCACAGAGTGAAATGCAGAAGATGCCTGACCGGTTGCAGCTGTGGGCTTTGATCTATGCTGCTAGAGATTCTCCAGTTATAGAATTAGAAGACTGATGACCATTTTTAGAGACACTTTCATGTGCCCCAGGTTGGCCTTGAACTCAGTGTATTGCTGAGGGTGATCCTAAACTTCTGATCCTCTTTTGTCTGCCTCCCAAGGTCTAGGATTACAGATGGTTATTATAACGTCAGATTTATGCAGTCCCAGGGTCCTATCCAGGGCTCCGTGAGTGTCGGGCAACCACTGAACTATAATCTCTGCTCAGTTTCATCCTTTAACACACAAATTTATCAATTCAAATCGTGTTTGCTTGTGTTTCCAAGTCAAATGAATCTAAGTCACTTGTGAGTCCTGGCTCCTTTTGACTGGCTAGAACAGCAGTTCTCAACCTTCGTAATGCTGGGAACCTGTAGTTCACGCTGTGGTGGCCCCCTTCCATAAAATTTTCATTGTTACTTCATAACTGTAATTTTGCTGCTGCTATGAATCATATGTGAACATCTAATTTATTTATAAATATTTACATAATGAAGGACACCTGACATTGTGATCCCTATGAAAGGGTCATTTGACCACCCCAAGGGGTCAGAACACAGGATCAGAACCACTGGACTGGGGGCTTTTCAGCTCTAGGCTTTTTTTTTTTAATTTACAAGGAATAATTCTTTGAATAGCATGACTCCTGGTCTGAGTCTCCACTTAGCCCCTCCAAAAACTTCCATGCCTGGCCTCTGAGACCTCTTGGCTGCTGTGTTCCTGTCTTCAACAATTACTACTTGAGCCATGACCTCTGACCCCTATGACTCACTGAAGCAGGTGATCCTGACTCAGGGACCTGGAAAACTCTCATTCCTCGTCAAGAAGAATCCTGTGGTGCAGATGATCCCAAGGGCCCATCGTGGCCCAAATCTCTAAATTTTTCTCAGTTACAAAGGGGGCCTTTGCTTTTCCTCTCACCCAGGTCCAAAGGCCCAGGACACAGCAGACAATTCTTACATGTCCTCACTCCGCACTGCTCAAAGTGAGAAGATGCTTTCAAAACTGCATCTACCTTTGGCCTACCTTAACTATTTCAGGAATACAGTAGAAAAAAAATCTCGTTTTTCTTCTTCTACAACTTATTGCAAAATCTACAAAACATTCTGACAGAATTATCTACATTCTCACCAAATGTCTCCTCCCTTAGTGCCTGAAGCCCACTGGGCAGCTGGTGCCATCAGAATTGCTTTCACCATTCTCCCTAGGGTTAAGTTGTAAAAGCTCACACAAGCAAGTAAACAAATGTGAAGAAGCAAACAAAATGTTCCCTCAAAGTCAAGGCACTGACTTCTTTTTCCTTTACATGCTCACTGTGTCAATGTTTGCCTGTCACTTCACCTTGTGGGCCATCCCAGGCATGGATGTGCCTTGGAACCCTGTCTTTTCAAAGTAGGAAGGCAAATAAAGGATGCCACGAGTCTCCAGGGTGATTTCCACCCAGTCTCAGAGCAAGGGCATTCTTCCCTTCTAAATGACCTTCCTCCCCCTTCAATTCCTAGGTGTCAGGAATTTCTCCTTCAGGGGTGGAGGTCAGAGCTGCCGTGTCACAGAACCCAGGCTTCTTGGCCTACCAAGCCTTGTCAGTGACTATTAGTATAAAAGCAGGTAGGAAGCAGCTGATCGGCCAGCTGGTGCGACGAACAAGCCAGCTTCCGCCCTCCTACCCCTGAGGTTCCCTTGATGAAGTACCAGCTCACTACAGACTTCAAGCAACACCTCGTGGGAATGGAGCAAGGGATTACTTGTCAATAATGCATGAGCACAGAAAGCCCTAGAAATATGTGCTTAAGGGCGACTTGCAGCAGAGGGAGAGGATGAGTCACTCGGTGACACAGATCAGATAAAATAGCTGTCTTGAAGCCTGCTTTCAGCTGAGAAAAAAAAAAGCAGTCTGCAAACTGTCTTTTCTCTTGCTGCACTTCTGCCTTCTGGGTAGACTTTCTGCTTAGAAATGTCGAAACAGGAAGAGTAGCCAGATCTTTTCACAGCTCTTCCTATAAATAGATAAGTGAGGTAAGAGTAAGGGGTGATGATGTAGCCCAGCAGTAGCTTGTGCAAGGCCCTCATTCAATTGCCTATATTATGAGCACACGCACACACACGCACACACACACACACACACACACACAAATAAAGCTCTCCTACCCTAGTCTGTTTCTCCTGTTTCTTCCGTGTGTGTGTGTGTGTGTGTGTGTGTGTGTGTGTGTGTGTATGTGTGTGTGTGTGTGTGTATGTGTGTACCTGTGGGTTGGGTTTATAAATGCACATGGGGTATATGTGTGAGAGGTGTGTGTGTGTGTGTGTGTGTGTGAGCGTGAACTGTCATATAAGTGCGATATGTGAACAATGTGAGTGTATGAATTTGAATGCAGTTTAGGTCACACTTATTTTTAATCCTCGTGTTCAATAGGCGATCACTCCAAGGTAATGGCTCATTCCTCTATAAAACAAATGCAGCCTTTTCATCTCAACTATGAAGTCTAATACAAGCTCTAAACCAGTGAACCAATTCTCCTACAGATGCTCCTTTCTCAGATCCCTGGGTTTAACTCTTTCATCCCTGACTTCATCTGAAACCTCCACGTGTTGTAACCTCCCGTTCCATTTAGTGACGTATGTGGACATAATTCTGATGCTTCTTACTGGCTAATAACCATAATTCTGTACACTGCTTCTCACATTGAAATAATATAAGCCAAAATATGCAGAGTCCCAGACGTCCACACGCTCGAAGCATTTCAATTTTTTTTTTTAACCTAGACCCAGCAGGAACTCCTCCTCACCACGTGACAGTCATGAGCCGTCTGCATCAGTCGTAATTTGCAGGTGTTCAGTCAGTACTCCAGTGCTGGGCTTCAGGGACTGGGCCTTGTCTGTTGTGTTTTGACTTACTTTATGCTGATTCTTTCCTCTCCTCAGAGCTGCTTTCTGTGTACTCCTGGGGCCTCTGCTCCCAGGCTGGATCTGGCTGGTACCATTGTTTTTGACCTGAGAAGTGGCACTTGCCCGACTTTGAGGTGTTTAGATTGCCAGTATTTACTTGCTCTTGCTTTCATTTGGGATTTTTTTTTTCCTCAATCTGGTTTATGTTCTCTTGGCATTCCTTTTGTGTTTCCTCATCTACTCTCAACTTAAGGCTTGGAAGTTTGCTAAGGATGGGAGAGCAGCTTTAATGCCGCTCTCTAACTGCTACAGGGCAACAACTGCCAGGCTCACAGTGGGAGAACTGCAGAATGTCACTTAAAAATACAATAATATTAATGAGATGAAATCAGCATTTCTGGGGACAATTAAGAATGTTAGAGTTATTTGATTCTCTGGAGTCTAACTTCTTGAGTTCTTTATATATATTGGATATTAGCCCTCTGTAGGATGTAGGATTGATAAAGATCCTTTCCCAATCTGTTGGTTGCCATTTTGTCCTAATGACAGTGTCCTTTGCCTTACAGAACCTTTGCAGTTTTATGAGGTCCTATTTGTCGATTCTTGATCTTACAGCATAAGCCATTGGTGTTCTCTTTAGGAAATTTTCCCCCTTTCAAGGCTCTTGCCCATTTTCTCTTCTATTAGTTTCAGTGTATCTGGTTTGATGTGGAGGTCCTTGATTCACTTGGACTTGAGTTTTGTACAAGGCAATAACAATGGATAGATTTGCATTCTTCTACATGCTCACTGCCAGTTGAACCAGCACCATTTGTTGAAAATGCTGTTTTTCCATTAGTTGGTTTTAGCTCCTTTGTCAAAGAACAAGTGACCATAGGTATGTGGGTTCACTTCTGGCTCGTCAATTCTATTCCACTGATCTACTTGGAGTACAGAGCTAAACAGAGAATTCTCAGCTGAGGAGAATCCAATGGCTGAGAAGCACCTAAGGAAATGTTCGACATTCTTAGTCATCAGGAAAATGCAGGTCAAAACAACCCTGAGATTCCACCTCACACCAGTCAGAATGGCTAAGATCAAAAACTCAGATGACAGCAGATGCTGGTGAGGATGTGGAGAAAGAGGAACACTCCTCCATTGCTGGTGGGATTGCAGACTGGTACAACCACTCTGGAAATAGTCTGGAGGTTCCTCAGAAAACTGGACATAGTACTACCTGAGGACCCAGCTATATTACCCCTGGGCACATACCCAAAAATGCTCCAGCATATAACTAGGACACATACTCCATTATGTTCATGTTCATAGCAGCCTTATTTTTAATAGTCAAAAGCTGGAAAGAACTCAGATGTCCTTCAACAGAGGAATGGATACAAAAAATGTGATACATTTACATAATGGAATACTACTTAGCTATTAAAAACAATGACTTCATGAAATTCTTAGGCAAATGGATGGAACTAGAATATATCACCCTGAGTGAGGAAACCCAATCGCAAAAGAACACACATGGTATGCATTCACTGATAAGCATATATTAGCCCAAAAGCTTGGAATACCCAAGATACTAGTCACAAACCACATGAAGCTCAAGAGGAATGAAGACCAAAGTGTGGATGCTTCAGTCCTTCTTAGAAGGGGAAACAAAAATACTCATAGGAGGAAATACAGAGACAGAGTTTGGAGCTGAAGGAAAGGCCATCCAGAGACTGCTCCACCTGGGTATCTATCTCATATGCAGCCACCAAACCCAGACAATATTGCAGATGCCAAGAAGTGCATGCTGACAGGAGCTTGATACAGCTGTCTCCTGAGAGGCTCTGACAGAACCTGTCAAATACAGAGGCAGATGCTCACAGCCAACCATTGAAATGAGAACAGGGTCCCCAGTGGAGGTACTAGAGAAAAGACTGAAGGAGCTGAAGGGTTTGCAACCCCATAGGAAGAGCAACAATATCAACCAACCAGAACCCCAGAGCTCTGGACTAAACCACTATCCAAACAGAACACAGGGATGGGCCTATGGCTTCATCAGCCTAATTAGCAGAGGATGGTCTTGTCAAGCATCAATGGAAGGAGAAGCCCTTGGTCCTGTGAAAGCTTGTTGTCCCAGTATAGGGGAATGTCAGGTCAGGGAAGCAGGATGGAGTCGGTGGGTAGGGGAGCACCCTCATTGGAGCAGGATGTGATAGTGAGTTTCTAGAGGGAAAACTGGGGAAGGGGATAACATTTGAAACATAAATTTTAAAAATCCAATAAAAGAAAAGAACAATAGAAATAAAGTTGATTAAACAGGAAAAAAAAAGAATGTTTGCTTTCAAATGAAAAGCCTAGTATGAACATAAGGAGTGCTTCATCGGAATCTGCGCTGTAGAACCTGAAAGCTCCATCCTGTGTCCTTTTTGGTAACCCTCAATTAAGCAGTCATGTGCACAGGCCTCCCCCTTAATACATGTGCTCAGCCCAATGCACCTCACCCTTCTCTATTTCTTCCTGCATTTCACCTACTAAAACCTCAAGTTGCCAAAAGTGTGTTGGACCAGTCTGGTGAAAAATACACAGAAACGATGAGGTTCAACTTGACTACTTAATTATGCAAACTACCTTCCTGCAGAGAGTTGGCTGTGATCACATCTGAATTAACCTTCCTAGGGACACTCAAGCGTACTCTCTCAGCTGTACTTCTCTAGGATAGTACCACACATGTATATGAAGAGAAGTGCTAGCATGTAACAATGCCTTTGAAAGAATCAATGCTAAAATCTCTTTACTTCCTTTACTCGATGCAACTACCATGTGTTTCTATCTCATTCTGCATACTTAAACTTAATAAATTTCTTCAGGGGAACTAAGCATATTCTGATCTCAAAATGAATTAAGAGGCTCTTACCGAAGGCCATTAGGAGCCAGATAGAGCTGTATCCACAGCCTCACCTCCTGGACCAGAGATGGTCCAGAAGGGTGAGGTGCATTGGGCTGAGCACATGTGGACAAGCTCAGGAGGTTGGGGAATCACATAGGCTTGACTTAGATGGCAAATACACTCAACTGCAAAGAAAGAACAGCTATATGTCCTCTACTCCAGGAAGTAATGCCATTTTGTCAGAAAGGGAAACTCAATTTGTGTCACTCCTGACTAAGGGAGGAAAGTGAAAGGATATGACTCAATTGTTAGAGGCCAGTCAGAAATTAAATCCCCAAATCAGCAATGATTAAGGTCACAGTGACATCATACATTAAAAATAATAATAATAAAAGTCCCCTCGAGCTTTGGAGGGGTCTTGGAAAGGCACTACACTTCAAAATAGTACTCATTCCTATATAATCCACACTGTAGGATATTCTACATGAATTAGTAAGATGTGTCCAAAGCCCATAAACAAACAAATCCTACAGTCAGTGGTCTTTGTGCCACAGGAGTTGGGTTGCTCAAACCAACTTCAAACCTGCTTTGCTGGGTTTTACTGATACCATCCCAAAATACCCCAACTGTAAATATCAAAACTTAACTTTCCACACTGTAGATGTTTGAAGTCTAAGATTAAGGTGTTGGTCAAGTGGTTCCTCTGAGTTGTCCCTGTGACATAATGTTCTTCCAACCTATTTATCTTCCTTGGCATGAGAAAACATCAGTCGTATGTCTGGTTCTGTCTTCAGGAGATGTTCTCCCTGTACACATATCTCTGTAACCAGAGGTAATTCTTTTTTTAGGACTCTGACCATACAGAAGTTGGATTGACTTTAAATGCCTCATCTTAATTAGCCTACAAAGACTATATACAGATAAGGTTCCATTCTGAAGTCAGGATTAGACTTGGCATTTGAGTATGCAGTCAGGGTGGATGCTTCGATCATAGGGTAGAAGCAATCATACAAACTAAACTAGGGAACTATTTGTTAGATGGCCATCGTAGGGCAAAGTTAAAGAAGAGACTTATCGTGCAAAGCTAAGTGGTGCTGCTCACATCATGACCAGTTTAAAAACCAATGAATTCATTATGCTCTATAATTAGCATTCAGCTTTGCATCCTCTGAAAAGGAAAACACATTCAAAGGGGTGAGGAAATATCTCTCTGCATCTCCTGTAATCCTGCATAGGTCAATACTCTTGGGTATTTTAGACAAAAGAGTCAAGAGGGAACACAGTGTTGGAAACATTTCTCATTATATTGCAAACATGATCAAAATATAATTTTGGATTCCAAATTAGCAGGAAGTCTAGCTTAAGATCAGCTGGATGTAGAGCAATGATTCTCAACCTGTGGGCCATGAGTCATTGGACCGTTGCATGTCAGCTATCCTGCATATGAGAGATTTACATTAAGATTCATAGTATTATCAAAATTATGGTATGGAGTAGCAACAAAATAATTTTACGGTTGGTGGTCACCACAACATGAGGAACCAGCATTAGGAAGGTTAAGAAGCACTGACTTAGAGGTTCATTCGCAGTGAAGAAAGTATGGTCAATGGGAAGTATATCAAGTGAGCATGTGATTCAGGTAGCAGCACTTCCAAGAGGAAACAGAGAGAACGCACACAGGTGCAGAGATCGGTGCATTGTCTCTGCGTGATTCAACAACAAAGCAATCTAGCCACGACAAAACCATCAAACAAACCCAAGAGGAGCAGTCGGAGTGCCTGGCAAAATAATGGCAAGCTGGGAAGACAGAGCAAACTGTTGCCAACTGAGGGAGACCAAGAAGCTTCTGCAACAGGGTTGCCTGGGTGGAGTTCCCGAACAACAAAAGAAAACCTGGAGAACCCGCTGGGACTTCAAGATAGGTCGAGGCCCCCTGTGGTATCAGATACCAAGAAGAGAGGAAAGTAGAAAAATAGGCAGGGCATACAACTACAGGCGGGGCATACACATGGGGCTTTCTGTAGTGTCTTAGGTATTTTTCTGTAAATCCCAAAGTATTTCAAAGAACGTTGCATGAGTATAATTATGAAGAAGAACCCGGGGCTTCTTTCCTTACAATATTCATTAACTATGAACCCACATCTAAGAATCTACATATAGGATGGGTCTAAAGTTAATACCTCAAATGTGAACAGTGACAAAGTATGGCTACTGATATCCTCTGTTAAGACATAAATGTTAAAGGACCAAAGACATGTCAGGCAGGGAAGTTATTCAAGACAAAATTGCCCTGCCCTTGAAAACCCAAGGTTGTACTCTTGAGCTCATGTGAAGACATGTATCACACAGAAATGTCACTGTCCGGAACCAAAGGAAGATACTAAATAATTTTAAAATGCTATTATCTGCCTCAGTTCCTCCGATAGGCTTATTTGAATGTCAGCTTTGGGAGTGGGAGGGGATGAGAAGGTGGGGGAGGTAGAGAAGGACAGAAAGAGGGGCAGAGAGAGGAGGGAGACAGAAATTTTTCTTGAACCTCCACTACTTGATTTTCCCAGTTATTTAAACTTTAAAGCCCTGGCTGTTTGCATCCAAAGGAACATTTTGTTTACATGTATATGAAGAATGCAGTATAAAAAGAACTTATTTCTAGGTTCATGGAATTTTTTAAAAGAAACAAAGCAAGAGACCCACTATAAAGTCACAGTATCACAAAGAAAGTGTCTGCTGCAGGCCAAGGGGTGGATGAATTCTTTTTTGCTTTGTAGAAACACGAAGAGGCTGGGAGAGGCTTTCTAGGATGAGTCTGCTTGTGACCTATAGTATGCAGCAAACATCAGAAAGCCCAGAAGTAAGCGTGACGAAGGGGTGGCAAAAAACAGTAGCAGTGCGTACTGCTGACAAGACACAAGTAACCAAGTAATTTGATCATATGTGGACATGGGTAAAAAAAAAAAAAAATATATATATATATATATATATATATATATATATATATATATATATATATATTGGCTGAATCTCACCCTCTCTCAAAACAGACTAATAGAAAGACCTCTCACAGCTCTGCTCATGTAGAGTAGTCAGTGTAGATGGATGCACTGCAGGCCTCTGACCAAGCCTGGCCAGGATCAAAGTAGGTCTCCAGGCCCTTCTTAATTGGGTAAAAAAAAAAAAATCTACATTACTGGGTAAGTGACCTGGAGGTTTGAAAGGGTAATGTTCCCCTCTGGTGCATGGGTAAGCTGACCAGATATGGAAAGAAATGAGACTGACTGCCAATCTTTGGAAAGAACCAAAATCAAAATATAGTGGAGGCACCTGAGTCCCTGATTCCAGCCATCAAGGTGTCCAGAACCATCTGCTGTTCAATAAGCCATGACAAATTGCTTCTAATGGGTCCCTCTCTATTACACTTGCTAATGTCACTCTCAAACAAATAGGCCCTGAAGAATATTTTTATTATTAATGAGCATAGTTTTTCCTCCTAATCGCCCCTATAGTGTTTTCTTCTAAGAAAACAATGAAATCCTTTTTAAAAAACTGTGTATATTAAGAAAATTCTTAGCAACACTTGCCCCATCTGTACCAAGAGAGATGTTGATTACATGAGAATTATAAATAAAGGATGCCACCTTCATAAACAATATCGTTGAGAGCATGGTGCATCCTTTTAACATGGTGCCTATCTACTTCACCTCTAAATTGTTGCTATTACAAATCTATATGATAGTTAAAATATTATGATTTTAAAATAAAGATAGAGTATAAGTATATGACTATAAACCTTGCCAAAAAAAAAAAAAAAGCTATGCACTGGGGACAAAGAATCTTCTTGATGGAAAAAAATCAAAATTACAGTGTGGGTAACATATGCTACAGGTTCTGGCCCTCATTTGCATTTTCCATAGCAAGCAATCATCGGAAAATTAGTAGTTACCAATTCTGCTCACAAGTACCGGAAATTGAAGGGTTAGTGTGGCACACAGTGCGTCTGGGATTCTTAACTGCCATGTACAGATGTAAACCATGGGCCATTCTGTGCTCTCTGGCTCTCCGTTAACCTATCTGGGCTTCGTGGAACGAAGATGCAAATGGAGGTCCTGGTGGGCGAGCTTCCCTCCACCCAGCTCACTATTCTTTCCTAATCATGGAGTTAGCCATCAGGACAGTTAGTGTTCTTATTCCCTCTCACTGTGCTGGCAGGGTCATTATGTGTTCTCTAGTTTCACTTTAAGCTGTTATTCAACAGAAGCAGTAACCCAACACCCTGAGCAGCTTTCTTTTGCCACGTGCCTGGGTAATTGAAAAAAAAGATCCCTTTGTTCACCAATTATCGATCATCTACAGGTTAAAGGAATTATTAAGCACACTTAATATTAACCCAGTATGCTCATCATTATACAAAAAGGATAGGGGGCAGGGGAAACACATGAATCTGAATTCAATAGTAAATGCTTGGTACTCGCTCACCCAAATCAATAACAAAAACTCTAGTGAACCTAGAAGAGTCAAATGACTGCTCTAGAATTAATAAGGCCACTATCACAAGTTAATTGAATATTAATTGATTGCACAAAGGGTCATTTATGGAGTCTTCCTACACTGGGAAGATTAAATCAGCTGGGTAGCGAGCTACCCAGGTACCAACTTTAACTTTGCCTTCAGGTCCAATTTTTCTACTGATGACCCGCTCACCCAATTAGTGTATAATATATAGTGGCTACTAAGTGTCTATGCTAGGAATCCAGGGAAAATGCTAGATTCATTTTCGGACCAGTTTGAGCCTCTTTGAACCATCCTCCAATAACCCCATCTTGCATTCAGTATTTCGCAACACCCATATTCATGCTGCTTTAGAGCAGAGCCAGCGGTTCTTTTGGTGGTCCTGCATGTCAAGAGCAGAAATGTAGACCTTACAAAGAGATGGCTCACGCCAAAACAAAAACACAAAACCTTCTCATCTATGTCTACTGCGTTGCTGCATTAAACTGCACCAAGAAAGACTCAAGGGAAGAGAAGAAATGGAAGAATGGGGCCATATATGAAAAATAGCCCATGGGGTTGGGGATTTAGCTCAGTGGTAGAGCGCTTGCCTAGGAAACGCAAGGCCCTGGGTTCGGTCCCCAGCTCCAAAAAAAAGAACCAAAAAAAAAAAAAAAGAAAAAGAAAAAGAAAAGAAAAATAGCCCACAAGAAACATACATACTAGAATATCTCATAGTATTTATATCCGACAGATTTAATTCACATATCAAATCGACACAATGGACTTGCTGCTGGTCTGAGGCACCGGCAATGGACTTGTGCACTGCTAGACATCCTCAACCACAGTGCAGATCAGCACAGAACCAGGAGGTATGAGACAACAGACACAGAGACTACTTAGAGACATTTTCACTGTGGATCCAGACATGCCTAAAGCTAATGTACTTCTTACAGTTTCCCTTGTTGCCTTACATGAGCTTTGACCTGTTTCTGAAATCTATAAATAAAATATTCTACAAGTTTAATCTTATAAAACTTAATGGAAAAATTATCAAAATAAAGAAAAATGTAAACCATAAAGAAAATAAAGTCACTAGATAAGATGGATGAAGCTAAGAAGTGCACGCTGACAGGAACCGGATATAGATCTCTCCTGAGAGACACAGCCAGAACATGTCAAATACAGAGGCGAATGCCAACAGCAAATCACTGAACTGAGAACAGGATGCCCTTTGGAGGAGTTAGAGAAAGGACTGAAAGAGCTGAAGGGGCTTACAACCCCATAAGAACAACAATGCCAACCAACCAGAGCTTCCAGGGACTGACCCAAAGCTCCAACTGCATATGTAGCAAAGGATGGCCTTGCTAGGCACCAGTGGAAGAAGAAGCCCTTGGTCCTGCCAAGGTTGGACTCCAAGTGTAGGGGATTGGGGGGGGGCAATAAGGGAGGGGTGGGTGCGGAGGGGAACAGTCTTATAGAAGGGGAGGGGGAGGAGTTAGGGGGTGATGGACAGGAAACCGGGAAAGGGAATAACATTTGAAATGTAAATAAGAAATACCCAATTTTAAAAATGGAAAAAAAAAAGAAAAGAAAAGAAAAAGAAAAAATAAAAGTCAGCAGCAACAATCGAAAAGAAAAGCAATACTTCCTTATGACAAATGTTCTTTCTTTAACAATGAAAAAATATATAAAAGCTGTTATCTCCGTATTAAATGTAGACAAATAGTAATGATAATGTACAAATAAAATCACAAAGGTTTAAATATAAAATTTAAATAGCCTTCTTGGGTGATAGATTTTTACACAACAAAATTTAATCTTAAACCATCATACCATAACAATAATAATAAGTATATTATTAATATAGTCGTTCAAAAATAAAGAGATGAAAGTAAAAGAATAATGATTATCCAGTGACTGCTCCTGAGGCATGCTCAGAGAACTTAGATCACCATTCTACAAGGACGCTGCACATCTATGCTTATCGCAGCACAATTTGTAAGAGCCTGGATTCCCAATCATGCTCTGCAGATCTGCCTAGACGCCCATCCACAGACAAATGGGTAAAAGAAATACACTGTACGGACACAAGGTTTGTTCAACATCCAAGAAGGATACTTGCACGGAAGTAAAAATGGAGTCTCCGAATTACTGACTAAGAAGGAGCCTAGGAAGCACAAGGCCCTGGGTTCGGTCCCCAGCTCCAAAAAAAAAAAAAAAAAAAAAAAAAAAAGAAGAAGAAGGAGCATGGGTGGAATGAAGTGTGATACTGGCAGTGACACGTCACAGAATTAAAGAAGATTGTTTTTATCTCCATGAAGAATGAGGCAAGGTCAGAAGGCAGAAGCAATGCCATGGTTGGCTTAGGGACAAGCAGACGTTTTGAAATATCTAGTGTGCTCAGTTGTGTGATTTTTTTTTCTATCAACTTCAGCTGCCAGATACCAGCTCAGGGAAAGTGGCAAAAAGAATGTATGCCAACTCCAGGGTAGGAAAAGTTTTCATGCGCATGTGAGTGCAGCCAAGAAATACAGTGTGAATTAGATTCGTTTATATTTTTTTCCATCTGATTCTTCAAACCCACCCTGCCCAGCAGGTCTCCTTCTACAGAGTGGGCCAACAAATTAAATAGCTTGGCATGTGAGCTTTTGATAGGGCTCTCCTGGACCTCTAGTGCATACTAATAAGCTTCTTTTATTCCTCTCTGCACCTTCTGTGGCTGCACAGTGGGTACAACCCTCCAGGACTTCAAAGTAGATCTGCTACTCAGAACAGACCCAGGGGCCCTGCCCGTACATCACAGAGAAATGTTGGTGATAAATGGCCTCCAAACACCACTAGAGCTTCCCAGCTATATGTGGTTCGTTGAAGGGCTAGAGAAATGGTTCTGCTATTAATAGTGTATACAGTTCTTGCAGAAATCTGAGTTTGCCTCCTAGTGCTCACACGGGATGGCACACAATGTCCTGTAACCTTGGCTCCAAAAGATTTGCCCTCCTCTTCGGGCCTCTTGTGTACTGTACTCACATGCTCATACCCTTACACAGACAGACACACATACATAATTTTTTAAATATATCTGAAGGGATGGCTTAGCAGGAAAGAGCACTGCCTGCTCTTCCAGAAAACGAGAGTTTGATTTCTACCACTCACATGGTACTTCATGTCTCTCCATAAGTCTAGTTCTGGGAGGCCTGGCTTCCTCTTCTGACCTCCATGAGTATCAAACATGTGTGTGTTGTACAGACATAAGTGCAGGCATAACACATAAAATCCATTATTTAAAAAACAATTATTGGGCTGGAGAGATGGCTCAGCCGTTAAAGGCTAGGCTCACAACCAAAAATATAAAAAACAATTATTTAAAAAAAATATTTAAACAATTATTTTTAAAAAATCTAAATTTTAAGCAGTTGTTTAAAGACACCTAACTTGTTACAGTTGGAAACAAAACACAAAATAATAATAAATAATAGGGTCTGAAAAGAGAGAGAAATTGACCGTTGGCTAATTGATTAGTTAAATTAGAAGTCATAGGTAGACATAGAAGACATAGATAACAGTCGTGGCTGTGCACCCTATGATATGCACACGTTCTAAAGGTTGGCTGGCTCTTATGCTGGCTCTCCTAAAAGTTCTGCCTGTAGGGAAGCTTGCCAGTCTCAAGCAAGCAATGATGATTTGTCACCTTAATTTACCCTTTTGGGGTCACATTAACATACCCAAATCAAATGTAGACAGCTCATCCTAACACAGGGTTTCCACTTATACCTGTATAAACTGTCATTTGCCTATGGGCCATGTCTGTCTCCTCCCTGTCCATAGGTAGTCCTTGTTCCCATGTAGGACAAATATCCCTTCCCCCTCTCCCTTGTTCCTTTCTCCTTCTCCCTCATCCTCTATCTCCTATCTTTCCTTCCCCTTTGCCCCTTGTCTGTGCTGAGAACTCAGTCTTAGGGTGTCTTGTGCAAAATAAGCAAAATAAGCCCTCCCTCCTTTGTTTACTTAGAGATTTCAACAAAGAAAGAAGAACAGCAATGTATACATGTGAACATTCATGCATTTGGGCCGGGAAAAAAGCTTGTCTTTGAGGGAATTCTCAAGGGTGATTTTATGGAACATCTCACTGAGAATCCAACCCAATCAAAGCACCTCCCTGACCTTGCTAGCGCCTTACACAAAACTGAAAAGATACTAGAGGACAGCACTCTCTCAGATGATCAGTGTCTTTATTTGAAGCTAATAGAATGCATCAGAAAGAACTCGTTCCTTATTATTTGAAGGTCACAGCAACAGAGCAGGAGACACCCGTGTATTAAAAGCTCATTCGATCAACCAACTTGCACAATTCTTAATTCAGCAAAAAATCTATTAGGTTAAACAATAGGGGTCAAATAATAATCAAACTAATATGTAAACAAGATAGAAAAATCTGTGGATGTGAATATGATTAACTGAGTTTTCTTTGGAAGAAGATGCTGGCTAGAGACAAGAGGTTGAGCAGGTGGTGTCACCGTGCTGCTGCTGCTGCTGCTGCTGCTGCTGCTGCTGCTGCTGCTGCTGCTGCTGCTGCTGCTGCTTATTAGCATAGGTTTCTGTTTTCATTACTGATGGGTTTTTTGTCTATTTGTTTGTGTAAGTTTGTTGTTTACAAAACACATCTGCCACCATGGATTCAGTAAAGCAGAGAAGAGTAATTGGCGAAGCATGAGAGAAGCTGGAAAATCAATGAACACAGGTTGGAGGAAGCCACTCCCAAGTCTTGAAATCATGGCCACCAAACACTACAGGCTTTCTAATGTACCAAATTCTCTTTTCTCACTCAAAAAAAATTGGAATTGTTTTCATGTATCTTATGATTCGTTAAAGAAGTCCTTAGAATGGGATACAGAATCACGAAGACCTCCTGGCAAGATCCCAGTGGTCAATAAATCATGGTTGTTATAATTTGTTCAGCTAACAATCTGATGCTGGCAGGCACCATTTTGACTTACCAGACATGCTTCAAAATTACTGAAAAAAAAAAAAAACAGGTTCAACTAAATTCAAATTTTCTATGTCACAAATGCCATTCTATGCCTATGAACTTAAAAGGAACAGAGGACTCTTTGATGTTTTTGTCTTTTTGAAGACACCTTCATATAAAATGAACTCCATTTTGGAGTTGCAAAATTAATATCCAATGTCCCTCAAAACTTAATACACCTAACAATGACCTGAAATTAAACCTACAAGCTTCTCACCTATTTCGCCACATCTTTAATTCTGAACTGACACAAAGCAACTTTCTCCAAATTTGGTAACTACAAATAGCTTATGTTTATTGTCAAACAGCTTGTGTGGGGCAGGGATGCCCCAGGGCTCATTGTATCTTTTGATCTAAGGGTTTCTCATGGGCTGCAATGAAGGTGAGCACTGGGCTGCAGGGGGCTCACCATTAATCTGAGGAAGAACCTTATTCTAAGCTCATCTATCAACACAGAATCCATTTCCTCACAGAACAGAACTTAAGAGCTTTGTTCCTTGCCAATCTTGGTTGGAAATCACTTTCATTTCCTTGCCACAGTGGCCTCTTCACCATAGCAGCTACCCTTTCAAAACATTCAAGTCAGACAATTCAGGATCTGTCTGAAACAAAGAGGAAAATGTCTTTTATAACCCACAGAGCATCCCTTCACCTTTATCATGGTTTCTTTATGGACTTTGTTGTTTGTTTTTTGCTATATTTGCTTTTGGGTATTTGGGTTTTACTCATTTTTAAGGCAGTTTGCTGGTGAGAAGGAAGTCTCTGGATCCAGCCCACAAGTAAAGTGGGTAAATAGCACACAAGCACCAGGCAGGACGGGAAACTCTTGTAAGCTATCTAAAATGCACATTTTCCAATCAAGAGATCTTGGTCATGATTAGTCTGTGACAAGAGGAAGTAAATCACACTGCTAAACCGACTAAGAACAGGCACGGTCATCGCATCAGTTACTTTTCTGTTGCCCGGATGAAGCAACATGACCAGGAGAGCTTACAGAAGAAATGGTTGATTTGGGCTTACAGAGCCAGAGTGCTGAGTCCTTCGCCATCACAACAAAGATGGCAGCAGGCAGGCATGCCGTCTAGTGCAGCAAGCTGAGACTTCTCATCTTCAACTGCAAGCAGGAAGCCAGGAGAAACCTGGAAATGATGGAGCCCTTTGAACTCTCACATCTTCCAGCAAGGCCACACTTCCTAAACTGCCCAAACACTGCTGCTAACCGAACACTGACTATTCGAATGTCTGAAACTCTGAGGGACCAAACTTTCAAGCTACCACACCCACCCACCTTCCTGCTAGCTTATTGCTGCATTTACTTGGCAGCACTCATTAGAACTAGGTCAGTTTCTTTACGATTGTACTGTGCATGTAAGATTGTATTGCGTGTGTGACTTCTGGTCTACCTTTAGTTAGGTTTTTCAACCAAATCTTACTAATCACAAGAGTGCCAAAATAACTTTTACCTTGTTTTAAACACCTGATTCATCTGTAATTTTATATGCATGTATATATACATATATATTATCTAAATGTGTGTGTGTGTGTGTGTGTGTGTGTGTGTGTGTGTGTGTGTGTGTGCATGAGTACATGGGTGAGTGTACAAGTTGGAGACCAGGAGCAACCTTTTAAATCAGCTGTGAGTCACTTGATTTGGGTGCTATGAATTGAACACAGCAGCTCGTCTGGAAGATCGCAAGTGCTTTTAACCACTGGGCTATTTTTCCAGAGCCTCCAAATGGCCTTTAGAAGCATACATGAACAAGAGAGATTACTGCCAAAAAGCTGTTAGAAACTATTCCCAAATCACACAAAAGCAAATTAAAATTTGACTCTATGTTTGGGGTCAAATAATTTAAATTTTGTAGACTTTGATTCCCTTTTGGGACAAGAAGGGTTACATGAGTTAATCTGTCAGTCTCCTTCCAGAACCAAAATGCCTTCCAGATTTTATAACTATTTGTCGTTTCTTAAAACCTGCTGTGTGCTCTAGAGCCTCTCCACAAATCCAGAGGCCATCCACTCAAGATGGCCCCAGAGTGATAATGAAGAGTGATTGATACAAGGTGAGGGCAAAGCTAAGCTCATTCTCCTCCTCATATTTCCACCCAGGAAGCTAGTAAAACTTCTCAAAGCCTTCTAAAAGGTAAGTGAACCTCTGCCAACAACAGTAGTACATCAAAACCTGAGGCAGCCAAGTAAGGAGGAGGGGGCAGACATTCTGGAGTATATACTGGCACTGAGCCAGTGGGCATCTTCTTCTAGTCAACCACTCTTTCTCACACTCTGGAATTCCATGTTATCACCTGGTTGTTGCTGTTCCACAGAGCAAGCACAGTCCATCAGATCCCAGGTTTTCTGTACATGTCTGTGTGTCTGTCCGCCCTTCACTCTTCCATGGTCAGGTTTCCAGGACCAAGCAATGCAGGGGGTGACAGACCCTGAAATACACCTACCAGCCCTTACAACATTTGATTTATAAACCATTCCACTTGCAACAAACAAAGGAAAAGATGATAAAGAAGGCCTCTAGCAAATTGTGTGCAGGTCTTCAGTAGATCCAGATCCCTACGGCCATACGAGATGAGCTCTTCTTTAAGCTTTCTCTACACAGAAATAATGCCAACAACATAGAAACACATATTTTTTTCTCTCTCCAATTTAATGATACCTATAATATCACTTGTCTCTTAGGCACATAAGCAGCAGCATCTAATGTAGGTTGTAATAAAATTTCCATATTGTATCTTTTTTTCTCATCTGTAAAATTATATAGAAATGTGCCTTGTCCTTTTGTTGGGGCCATTTACAAGGCTGGGGGCAATTACTAAGAGTGTACTAGAGTCACCCACACAATTGCCTAATGGCCACCTGGCTCAGAGCCAAGCTTTAAGCTAACCCGCAGGGAATTCAAATGTACAAGTCAGCTGCATTAGGAGCCGTGATTCAGTTTGAGGAAGGTATCGCCTTTCATGATTTATTACATCCAGTGCTTTCAGTACATTTAAGAGATGATCTAGTTTAGTCGGGTTTTCAAGGGAGCAAAACTGCATCAAATGAGAACCATCTGAAGTGGGAGGTGGCAGAATGGGGAAGCTTAACCGGAAGTTGAGTTACATGGAAAATGCAATTCCTCTTAGAAATGGGTCTTCAGGAACCCCAGGGTCTGCAAAAGTAGCTCATACTTTCAATCTCCACTATCTGGCCTGTGGTTATTAACTGACTGCAAAAGTGTTAATTCCCTATATGCGGAGTAATCCCTTAGTCCCGCGATTAGACATGTGATTTAAGATGTTTTCCTTGCTAGGTCTTGTGACCCGTGAGCAGGCTGCACTTAACTCTCAAGAATTTCAAAGCTCTCCTCTGTGTAGCCCCAGAGAACCTGTACGAAGACTTAAGACGCAATAAATCCCCACTGTGTTCCCAGATGCATATTCTTGATGTCTTCTACCTCAGCAGGAGACCCGCCAGGGAGTCAGGAAATCTCTTCCACACACTTACATTCTTTAATCCTCACTTCTGATTTCGAAGAAGCATGTGAGCTGCAGTAACATTTAGAGGGGAAAAAAAATAAAAGGCAGCTTAAGGGGGAAAATTATGATTTGTGTAAAAATAAATCTCTCTGCTTAGACTCGAAACAAAGACCCCAGAAACTTCAGGTCCATTTCCCACCAGTGTCTCCACTTTGTCTTTACTGCATTCCCCCAGGTCTTTGTGAGCAACTGTATCAAGGGTTTCCAAAAAGAACGTAAGCACTGGCTTTTCCTGGACTCCAGCTAGGAATCATGAGCACGGCCAAAGCAAGAGAGGTTCTCCTGCCTTTTCCAAGATACACAGACGTACACAGTCCAAGTCCCAGCACATCCCTTCAAACATGTGTGTCGGGAAATGGACTATATCAGCCAAGAAGAGACAAAGAAGAGGCAGTTCTGCCTTTACGTTGATTCCGTTTCCACTGTCATAGCAAACACACATATCTACTACATGTCTATATGTACAAAACTGTAAGAAATTGTCCACAGATCTGGGGCGCGGGGGGGGCGGGGAGGGATCTGGCAAAATGGCCCTTCCCTGTACTTAACACATTCCCACTTACTAGATGCAGTAAGTCAAAGCACCCCACATAAGTTTGCTCATTTACTTATCCATTCTTCTCTTGACAAATGTTTTCTGAGCCTCCTCCCTGTGCAATGTGTGATGTTCTACGCATCAGACATAAAGCAGTGATCAAACCAGACAGTGTCTTCATCTTCGCCACAATTCCATGTAGGCAGAGAAATCAATGAGTAAATAAAAAACGCTAATGTTAAAGCACAGTTAAAAAAAGGAGGGGGCTCCAAAATCAGAGGAGAGAAAAAGGGGATCTGTGAAGCAAATAGTCTTCCTCAGCTTGAGAGTCCCAAAGACAAGGTGTGGAGAAAGATTCAGATGAGGCAGATGGACCTGAAACTGGTGTGCGCTCAAGAAATTCCTGACATCCTATCCACCTCTCCTCCTTAGCCCCAAAGAGAACCCAGAGCACATCGAAGCTCTTCTTAAAAGTTTCAGAGTGAATAGTCATCCACACTAGATCCACAGGAGCCTTAGCCTGTGAGGGAGAAGCAGAAGGGTAACACAGTCAGCAGCTGGACCTTGGAAGCCTGCTGGAGCACAGCTGTGTCTGTGTAGACCGAGCTTGCAGGTGATTTGGATGGACAGCCAGCAGACCCAGAAGAAACTCAATCTGAAGAAACCGATGACCCTCAAGCAGTCAAACCGAAGCATCCTCAGCAGGTGTTGTGATTTGATGATAATGACCGTGGGAACACGCAGTCACCCTCCCATCTGCACTAGGTAGAAACAACAGGTCAAACTTTGTGAGAAAATGCTGGTCTTCCATTAGAAGCATAAAGGTGGATTGCTAAACTAACTTTGCTAAAGGTTCTGCCTGGTAGATGGAAGGCTCGTTATGGGAACTAAATTCCATTATAGAAAAATAAAGTAAATTACATTTCCTGCAGTCAGGAACCTGTGGCTTTTGATACACACCTTCCTGTACTCTTGGGACTCAAATAGGAGAGAGAGTGGGAGGGAGAGAACTGGATTTATTCCGGAGCTAAGAACAAAGCAAAGAGATCTGCAGTAATTCTGTCCCAGGTTACAAGTTCACACACCTGTGATAAGGAAATCCTTTTAAGGCTAGCACACCCCACTCCAGGCTCCCTTCGTTTAGAAAGGTAGAGTTAGAACACAGCTTCCAGATGATGGGAAGCCCAGTCCTAATTTAGGTCAAAGCCTATTACTTACCTGAAGTGCCAGTGGTTCCGTTTATCAGCTTTCTCCCATATTAAATACAATAAGGTTCCCACTAGCACAATAAACATGGAGAGAGGAGAGAGACAAATAGCACAGCAGACCAAACACATCGTACCTAAATGTATATTAGACACATAAAAGCTCAATCAAAAATGACAAACAGTAGAATGAAAAAATATTTTTTCTTTTTTGAGATTGCAGCATGCAATCACTCCTCGCTTCCCTTTCCCACTCCATACACCTCTGTACCCCATCCCTGCCCAGCATATACCCACCCCTGCGCTCTCGCTCTCTCTCTCTCTCTCTCTCTCTCTCTCTCTCTCTCTCTCTCTCACACACACACACACACACACACATTCATGGCTTCTTTTTCATTCATTGTTTATACACATATGTATATATATTCCTAAATATGTAAATAATAAATACCTGCTCAGTATAAAAACAAGCTCTGATAAATATCTTAGCCAAAACCTAGGGGAATGTTTTCATTTATTTGCCTCCGAGTAAGTGAATGAACTGTACTGTTGCCTATTTTATTCCCCTAATGATCTTTTGCAAAAATCTTCAGCATAAAAATAGCCCAGGAGGAAAAGGTAGAAAATGGGGTGAAAAAGGATGTGGGTGTTGTAAGTTCATGTTTCAGAAGTTAAACTGTTACGAGTCGGCTATTACACAGTTTAAATATCAAAATAATTTGATGCAGTCAACTCATTCGTTAAATGCGCACCTAAGTTCTTTTGGAAAAGCCAGAAATTGTAGAGAAGGGTGGTGTTGCCTTGGAACCTGCCAGAGTGTTCATCGGCCTTTTTCAGAAGGAGTTGGAGGGGTGCGTGAGGAGTGGATCTCAGCAAGACATTGTATATATCTAAATATTATAATAGTAAAAAATAGAAGTTGGTTTTTAAAAATAGTCACAGCAAAGGTACTCTGAACTATTCCACAGTTTTCAGTAGCCTATGATTTGTAAGTTTCTCCTTCTTTCAAAAGGAAGCCGTTTGTTTTAGCATGGTGCATGCTGGCTCTTCAACATCTACTTTCCCCAATTTCAAAATTTAAAAAAGCAAATGTTACTTCTTCCTTGAGCCAAACGATCGAGGTAATTGGCCTTGTGAATAGTACTGTGTCATGCACTCACAGGTCTGCCCCAGCACTCTGACTTTACTCCCCACAGACACAAGAAAATTGCTGGCCTCTTCCTGTCAGTGGACGTGTCTCCTGAGTGATCCATCTGTCCTTCCTCCTCCTCCAGGACATTGGCCCATCCTCTCTCCGTGACTCTTCTACATCACTCATGAACTATTTTTCATTTTCTCTTTCAGCCTTTCATGATAGGAGTTTTAAAAACTCCAATAAGCTTACAATCAAGCCAGGAAGCACCATGGGAAACAGCGAAAGAGAAAGTTCACACATTGCAAAGGCTTCACCATGGCTCCAAAAAATCATTAACAAGGGTTTAACCCTTCAAACTTCGATGACAGAACACAGTTTTAAAGTGATTTCTGAGTGTTTTATTACTGTCACCATGTGTTTGAATGTTGATATTTTGAAACGAAATGATGTGAATATCAAAGCAACTGGATGTTTACCATCAGACATTCAAACTCATTATAAACACTTGTTTATAAGTGATAAATTTTGTATTTTACCTTTCTTCTGGATATCATCTTTGTATCTCATTAACCAGAAAGAAATATTATTCCATGCTTAACTGTTTTCTGTTGAATATCCCATCGTAACATGTCAATTATAGCAGATAGTTTTAAGTTTACATAGTTTTAGCTCACTTGTATGTTGACCTCACTGCATGTGTTTTGAATACATTGTACTCAAATGAGTATTAGAATAGTACAGGCGTCTTAACAATTAGAAATATTAACATTTTAAATTTTATTAAAATGACAAACCTGTATTTTATAACATTTCGTATAAAACAAACTTGCTGTCTGATAATTTTATGCATTAGCTGTACTGAATCCTGATTACCTTCTAACGCACCCACCCCTTCTTATGTTCCTCTTACCAGTGCCCACTCTTCCCTACAAATGCCTTTTCCACATTCACATTATCGTTCAGTTTGGTAACCTTTTGGATTTAACCCTGACTGTCCCTGTGGCCATGGGTTTGAAACTACCCACCAAAGCTTGTAGACTCACAAGTGTATACACAACTGGAAACAGTGACTCCCCCACATCCAGAATCTGTCACTAGCCAATAGCTCAGCTGAAGGAATAGGGCCCTATGAGGCCTGACTACTGGCAAAGTCAGTCTTGTAAAAGCCAGGGAAAGGTAACCATAGCAAATAAATAAAACATTTTTATAATTAATATGCAAGAAAATGTAAAAACTTTTTAAAAGTCTCATCTATTAATGACCTAGAAAGGGAAATTGTCAATGTCTGGATGAGGTCTATATACTTTGAGCTGTTCAGTTTTTAGTCTTCTTAAGACTTCTTTATCAAAATAAGGATATATCATGAGAATTGACATGTTGAGGGAGCATGCCCTTGCTTATAGAGCTACACAAATAGGACTTTGCAAAAGGAAGTGGAAAAGAAAGTGCTCAAGCACCACTATAGATCATTAACCATGAAAGAGCTCGTGTGTAAATTGGATACTTAGAGACTTAATTCATCAAAATTCTCCTTCTACCCACACCTTGGGAAGTCCTTCCCTCTTGTATATGCATGCCTCAACATGAGTTCTACCAACTGATCCAAGCCCTTTGCTATTTGCTTGTGTTCCCTTCTCTCGGCCCTGTATAAAGTAAAACTCAAATCATTTCTTCCCCTTAATGGAAGTGGAGTAAATTACAGTGGTCAGGCTACAAAACACTTGGCATGACATTTTTCCTATTTCCACTCCACAGCTTGAGAGCTTGAGAAGAGTGACATTTAAAAGGTCAACCCATCAGTCCATTCATGGCCTTGCCCCTCTCCAGTGTTGTGAGAGTCACAACTACATACAAGCAGAAAGGTTCTGATACTAAAGGTCACTCGCCAGATGCAGAGGGCTGTGCTGTGGGGAAGAAAAAGCATGCCAGGGAAGGCGTCATTTGAAGTCCTCATCGTGGTGTTTGTAAGTTCAGAGGTCAACTAGAGATATTACTTCCTGCTTATAATATAGCAAGCAATAGAAGAGTAGGTGACAGCAATAACTGAAAAGGTGACAAGAAGCAAACATTTCACACAGTCCCATTCCTCTACTTGCATTTTGAACATGGGACAAAAACATATGGCTTGTCATTGCCTTCACTTAGAATTGATGGTGTCAAGTCACAGTCTGTAGCTGGTTGCCGCCGGTCACTAAAACTTGCAGGTCAACCAGGCAGTGTCAAGTTTTACATGAAGACACTAGACGCCATTAGAAATTTAAACTTTGAAGCATTTTTTTTTCAAATATGAGTTCAATAACCGTTTGCAAGGCTTCTTAAAATGCAAATTACTAGGTCCAATGCAAGACCAACTAAAGCATACTTGGGTGAGAGAAGAAACAAGAATTAATACCTTTAACAAGAAATCTTAGCCTCAAGGACCAATGCCTGAAGAAACCGAACCTAGAAAAGAAAAAAAAGCAAACCTGTAAGAGTTGTAGATCAGATTCCCAGATGTTACTGTTGAGTTGTATTTATTTTGGCGTCATACAAGTATCCATTATACTAATGTCAAAACATCAAAAATTGGAGAAAAAAAGAAAAAAAAAGTAAGTCTTAACTCTTTCTTCACAAGCAAACAATTCACTGACTCATCCCAGCAAGCCTTGCACACGCCCAGATTGGAGGCTCTTAGTTTATTCACAAAGCAGTTCTGTGGGACTAAGTCTTTTACCTGAGGAAGTATCCAATATATGTAGGAAGTTAATATCAGCAATGAGCAGAGAGAGGGAGCAGGGGACAAAGAAGACAAAAGCCTTCACCCATGAGGTAAAAAAACCAGGCTGGCACAATTGCTGAATTAGCTTACCAGGCACGCAGAGAGCACAGCAGCTCTCTACTGATTCTCTGACTGAGTGCTGAGGGGGCACATGCTGGGATGAAACTACTCCAAGGACCTGCTCCAGGAGAGGGGCTGTTCATTAGCGCATCAGAAGTATAAACAACTTGTACACAGCCAAACTAGAGGGCCAGCAGCAAACGAGGCTGCTGGCAAGGGTCCTTGCCCAGTGCCGGGCTTTCAGTGCTGTTCCCATGAAAACCATTCCTCCTGCCAGGCAGTCAGCCTCCTGTCTCCTTGGGCACTAATTGCTCTGCCTGGTTAGACAATGTAGAAAATGCACTACTCTCAATATGACATAAGGGGGGACAGCAAAGAGAGGGGCATTTGGCTTTTCAAAAGCACAAATTCTGATAAAAAAAGAAAACATGGGAAAATATTCCAAGAGAAGAAAAGCTTCGAAATGGCAAAGAATACCTCATCTGAAACCAGAAGACCATGTCGTACCTCCAGCCTTGATGTTCTCCAAGGTCACTCACTGCAGCCTAAGTAAAAAGGCATAGACTGGGGGATGTCTTAACTCTGGTCTTTGACATGGTAAAGACCTTTTATTATCTCCCTAAGTAGGCAGACCATCCACTGAATCTGCACCTTCCACACCCACTGGATCCCTTGCCGGTCATAATCAAAGGCACCAAGTAGGCTCTGTGGCATCAGCTATAATCCCAGCTATTCTAGAGTTCAAGATGCAGCATCCTTTGAATACAGATGTTAAAGACCAATCTGGGAACATAGAAAGCTGAGCTGCACTCAAAAACTAAGACAATAATCAAAAAATAAATAAATAAATAAAAAGAAATCTGTGTATATTGATATTCAAAAGTACAACTCTCATATAAACATAGACAACAAATATTAATATTAATAAATTAAATATAAATATGAACATGCACAGCTGGCAGTTAATGACAGGCTTAGCTCTGAATAATTTTTATCTGTCATAATTATCCACGGCACAAAAATATCTCAAATTTCCAAAATCACAATTTGTTCTTAAAACTCCTTGAAGTGATTATAGCCTTCTACCCAGAATTCTATAAGAGAAAGTCACTCCAAAATTACAGTGACAGCAAGGAATACAGACAAGGAGTTGACCTCAGTCATGCTTAATGTCCCAAAATTATGAGCAAACTAACTGTTTATAAGTAGGGAAACAATAAAGAAAACTTATTAACCTTATTAAGTATGCCTGTGATGTTATCCAGTTACCTAACCTATATTAATGAATCTGCCCTTTTCTCTATGAATCAATTAACATAAACATGCTTCTTCAGGTCAAGCCAATAGCTAATCACCATATTTTAATGAGGAAGTAATGTGTGCTGCTTTTCTCTAGAAGCTTCTAAAATGTAATAATTTATCTGCTATGTGTGTTAGTTACTATTACAACCTAAAAGGAAAAAATGTACGCTAATAACATTTGACAATGTACATAAATGAAATCACTCTCCTATAATTTGAAGTGTTGAATGGCAGTATCTTAATCAGGGTTTCTATTCCTGCACAAACATTATGACCTCCAGGAAGGAAGTTGGGGAGGAAAGGATTTATTCAGCTTACACTTCCACATTGCTGTTCATCACCAAAGGAAGTCAGGACAGGAACTCAAGCAGGTCAGGAAGCAGGAGCTGATGCAGAGGCCATGGAGGGATGTTACTTACTGACTTGCTCCTGTCTTGATGATAATGGACTGAACCTCTGAACCATGTAAATGTTGTCTTTTATAAGACTTGCCTTGGCCATGGTGTCTGTTCACAGCAGTTAAACCTTACCTAGGATAGTTATTAAAATAGACACTATTCGGGATTGGGGATTTAGCTCAGTTGTAGAGCGCTTGCCTAGCAAGCGCAAGGCCCTGGATTCGGTCCCCAGCTCCGAAAAAAAGAAAAGAAAAAAAAATAGACACTATTCAAAACAAAACAAAAACCCTCACTAGATAGGAAAACACCAACCAGAAAACAGCAAGAGTGACTGGAAAGAGATAGGAAAGGCAAAGGTCAGATGGGATGTGAAAACAGAAGAGGCTGCTGAAGGTGGAAAACCACAAGGGAGGAATTGGGGGGAAGAAGAAGAAAGACACAGCTAAAGCAAATTGAAAAATACACAGGAAAATTAATTGTACATAGTAAAACAGGGTTCACAGGGTGCTTTTAATAGCAAGCTGTCCATTATAAAGTCCCTGTGCATTCACATTCCCTGAAGCAACATTCCCTATTCCCAAAGAATCTGGCAGCTTCCTCTTGTCCCATCTTTTCTTTTCTGTTGCCACAAACAAGGTGCTAAGGCAGGGGAAGTTGGCTACTGGCTAGAAAACCCTCAAAACCTTGTGTAAATCAGTAGCCAAAGGATGAGCAGACTGCTCGGAGCTTTGAGGAAGAGACGCACATCTGAGTCAGAGGCTGAAAGGTTTCTCGTACATCTGCGACTCTGAACTCTGACTTTCTTAGGCATTTCCTCCACAGCTGTTGTCTTCCTTCAGTCAGGTAAAGAGCAAACAACAGGAACCAAACAAACCCCTGCAGCGACCAGGAACCATTTGGCTCCGGAGTAGAGCTATTTCACACTGTGGAGACAGTCCTATCAGTTTCTTGGGCTAGACACCCTCCTGGTTTACTAAATGCTTAGACAAATCTGCCTGGTGACTAGAACCTGGGGCCAAGACCCATGGCCGATGAGGCTGACCTCATTATTCTGTGAGTGAGGAAGCTAAAGAAAAGGGCTTGTTAGGACTGCATGGAAGTCAGATGAAGAAAACTTGAGAGAAAACATATATATATATACATATATATATATATGTATATATATATATCTTTGTTATATGTTTTATGTTTGTTGTATGTTATGTGTTACTGTGTTGTGTTATATGTTGCTATATGTTACATGCTATGTGCTATATAATTATAAGTTATATATAATACATACATATATATGTATATATATATATATATCCAAAATATCTCTGGAAAGTTACCTGTGCTCAACTCCCTCCAATGAAACAACTCTCTATTCAACTAAGGCAGATGAATTAGAAAGATGATTTGTTAATAGAGTTTAAGAGCCCAGGAAGATTTCAGGCATGTCTGGCAAGATAGGACTATAGTTGGGATTGGACAAAATTTTGACAGTGTGGATTCAGGGACCATTCAGCAATATAAAGACACATCCAAGCCTCCGGAGAGGACTGCTTTGCGGTTCACAGTCCAGTCTTCAAGAAGCAATGCTTTCTGGAGGTAGGAGCTGGGGTGCTCCTTCATTGATTTTTAAGGGCATTGCCCCAGATGCGTTTGACACAAAGACAACCATATTCTATTGGGATTGAAAAGTTTATACTGGAGAAGAATTCTTAGAGAATGAACCTAAATCAAAGGGCCCTGTAAACCAATCAGGTGAATTTGAAAGTTTTGAATACCACTGTCAAGATAAGTTGATTTTGTTTGCTTTGGTTTGGTTAGAGATTTGGTTTGCAATTTTCATGCAACTTCGAGCATGAATTTTAAGTTGAGTGATAGAAAATGGAAATAAATTTCTTCTTCTTTCAGGAAGCCCCAGTTTTCATTCTCATGACTCTCAAAACAGATTGGGTGAGATGCCCACCTGTCTTATCTGTGTTAACCACCAATTGTAGATTTTTTTTTGAAGTGATCACAGAAGAATATACTTAGTGACATTATTTCAAAACTCCCCTTGCCTGCCAAAAGGCCAAAAGGAGAATTCAAGGAAAGTATGCTAAGTTAGGATCAGGTAAGTTCTTTTCACAGTGGTAAAATGTTTCGATAACGTGATTTTTATTCTTGGAGGCTCCTCACTTGCATTCTCCAAGCTAAGCAATGCTTGAACAAGGGCCATTAGAAGACAGGAGATTCAGCAGCACCAGAGGAGCAACTAGCTCAGAAGCATCCTGTCAGCAGGGCAGCTGGAGGGGCAGCTTTCACAGAAACCCCAGCAGAGGACAGAGGGTCTGTCAGGAACCTGAAGAAGAAACCCTGAACCCTTCAGCGATATGGGCTGATATGCTTAACACCGCACGAATTGCTCCAAAGTTTTTCTCTTTCTTCCTACTCTGCCCTTCCCTTACTTTTCCTGCTTTATTTTATAAGTTATCTCTGGTCAGACCCCTCAACGTCCCTGGGATAAGTCATGAAAGCAGAAAGCAGAACTGTTAGTTTAGCTATCCTCATGGTCATTTGTAAACTACATATTTTAACATGCGCAAAGAGAATTCACTTTTGAGAAATACTTATTACCCATTGTGCCTTCTCTGCCAGAAAGGGACTCCTGTTTCTGGAAGGGAGGCATTCATTGCTGCACTCCAGGAACAAACTTCACATTCAGGATCTTCCTAAACCTCTGTTGGCTCCAGTAATGATAGGTCCATCAGTCAGCCCATGCCCTAAACACCATGCCATTCTCCACTTAGAAGCTGTATGAGAACAGGCCCATATCCTTGATCTACTGTTTGGTTTTAAGAAAAGCCCAGTTTCTAGCATTCCTTTGGAAGGTCTAAACTAAAACTTCATGTGGTGTCTATCATGTGCCTGGAGCTTCACCTCTTTGTCATGGCGGAGCTTTTCAACACCGCTGTTTGTAGATACCTACCCTTTGCAGAAGAATCTGTGGCCTTCTCAGTTGGTGATAATTTGGGCTATTATTGTTTGCCTATTTTTATAAGGAGACTCTCAACTCTAAGGGGTATTTGGCAGTGAATACTTTCAAAGTTGAATCCCACAGCTAAATAAATTAATCTTCTAAGCTGTCACTGTCTCATTCAATAAACTCTACATTTAATCCATCATGGGGGAAAAAGGTTCAAAACACATTAGTCATTTACAGTAAACGGGTTCTTTCATCTACAGAAACAGATTCACAGCAGTATAATTTCTGTAGTCTTCATGACCTCTGTAGTCTACACGACTTCTGTAGTCTATTAAACGAAGCAATTATTAATCAGCGAATGGTTTTTTAACTTTTTATCATTCAAGACTAAATAAGGCAATTTTCAATCAAGTATATAATGTGTGCTGAGCATGCATTATAAGTTGAAGGAGAGAAATTTGGCCAAATTTCTTCTTCCTTCAAGATCTCTAACTTTCATTGTTTGATCCTTAAAACCAATTGGGTGTGGCCCAACTGTCCCATAAATAATTATGTCTATAACTCACCCCCTAGATTGGTGTTTAATTGAATGACTGAGTACAGTACCCTAGCAATGCTGAGGAATAAAGTGTCTTAGTGTAGCCGTCCTCAAGAACCAGTGATACACAAGGGCTCCAGTATCATCAGAAGACTACCTCAGATCGGGGAGCATTAGTGACATAGTCCATCACTAGCAGATACCCAAGGAAATCACTTAACAGCAACTAGCCAACAACTTCCAAAGATGTAGTGCATGGTCAGCTGGCTTAACTGAAGTGAAAGAGAACATCCTGATGAAAGTCACAGCTGCTTTCAGAACAGAGTTGCTCACCTCAAGGCAGCAAGGAAGGAGAGAGGGTATGTGTGTGTAAGGATGCAACATGCTGCACATGTGTGAGTGTATGTGTATGTGCGCACTCCCACACACATGCACACAGACAAACATGCACACACAATAGGAAAAGCCAAAGCTCAGCCCACGGGTTAATTCATTGCTTTCAGCCATTAAAGCCAATCATCATTTGTTTTAAGTAAGCCCCACAGGTTAATGAAAATGTTACCTTAACTGAAACATCCTCAAATTAAACAGATTTTAATTTTATCCACAATAAAAGCTTTCCATTGTCAAAGCATAAGGTTATTTTTTAGCTCGAGGGCACTATATGAAGTATATTAGGATTCATCAACTCAGTGAACATTTTCCCCGGCCTTCCCAATGGTTTTACCTAACACAAGTTCTTTCTTTGAGAAAAGAAGGACAAGGACCTTTCCAGAGCGATTTCAGTTGCCTTTATTCTACCTGCTGACTTTCTTTTGTATCTCGAGTTCACGTCTTCTTAACATGAAGTGATTTGGGGAAGCAGGAGTTTCCCTTACAAATCTAGGTCAAAGCCAAACTCTTGTTCTGATCTCTGTGTTCTGTTGATCTCCACAGGCTCCTGAACAGCAGGTTGGGTGGGTCCGGACTCTGGCAGGGCTGGCAGCTCATAGCTCCTGACTGGGAAAACAGTAGCCAGTGGAGGTCCAGCCCACACTTCTGCCCTACCAGTTTCAGATGTGCCAACCTCCAGAATTATGTAAGTCAGTCTCAGTTGATCACTCCATAAGTGTGTTCCTCTTGTGTGCGTGTGGGTGTGTGTGTGTGCATGTGTGTGTGTGTGTGTGTGTGTGTGTGTGCGTGCGTGTGTGTGTGTGTGCACTGTTTCTCTGAGAAGTCTTGCTATAAGCCTCTTAAGCTTCGCATACGTATTTACCCAAAGGCTATAACCACTATTAATAAGAAGTCTTCCTTTCAACACTTCTTTTGCCATCGATTAAATAATTTATTTCATTGATCTCATCAGTTATATAAGCTGAGAGGACCGAGAATAGATTTTTATTGTTGTTTTGTTTCATTCCTTTCTTTTCCTTTTTGTCTGCCTCAGGGAGTCACATACCTGTTTTTTCACAGACTGCAGTTGGCAGAACCAGATACGCTCTGTTCTCCGGCCAAATTCTGCTTCCTTATTGCCCAAGGCTTGTTAAGCAATGGACACTGGCCAGGCTCAAGGGATGGCAGATATTCAACATAACCCCTGAATGCATATGTCAGGTATGGATAAAAATTGGCTGGGTTGTAATTAGCAGACCAAAAACATAGGGTAACTTGGGGCTGTCAAGTGTGTCTGCTGAGGAGTTCTCTATTACACATCTTCCTGGTGACCCTTTCAGGGATATTATTCAATTAATTGCTCTTATAATTAATAATCCAAGAATGACCACAGTTAGCACAGAAAGAGCAGAGCAGACATTTAATGATGTGAATATTAGTCCCTTGCAAGGCTGCCTTTTTTTTTTTTTTTTTTTTTTGGATAAAGTTTTTGCTCAAATGGCTAAGATTTCCCTTGTTGCTAAGGCAACCAGCCTTCAGGAATAACAGATCTATACATCATTCCAGGAGGTAGTGTCTGCAATTTGATAAAGAGAGAGAAAAAAAATAATGTAGCTACAGGCCCTTATCAGAGAAGAGAGCAAAATTAAAACGTAGAAGAGAAAAGCAGAGCGGTTGGTAGGGTGGGTGTTGGGTTTGAAGAGTGAAGCCAAATGTGCATCTTCACAGATAGAAGATAACTTTATTCAGAATAGAAAAGATGTGTGAGAGACCAGGGAAGTAATCTGAGAGCATTTGGGAGGGCAGGGTGGGTGAGGATTGATGAAGAAAGAGCAGGGGTTTGACCAAGGAAATGGAAAGGAAGGGAGGTAAATGCAGAAGAAGTAAGTGGAGTAAATGAGTGATAAGAATACCTAAAAACACTTCAAGGACTCATCCTATTTACTGTTTATTACCTACTATTTACTACACACATAGTACTGTGTATAAATGCACGTACGGTTTTAACGAGCTCTTTTCATCTGGGCTAATGCTACTCCCTCAAAAAATCAAAGCCACCCCTCCCCTTTGGTCTTAGAAAGAGTATCTCATTGACTAGAAATTCATCAAGTAAGCCAAGCTGTCAGGCCCACAAGCCCCAGAGAGTTGCCTTTCCCCTCCTCCCCCATAGGATTATGTGTGTGCCATCAAGCCCGGCTTTCTATATTGCCATATGGGTTCTGGGGGGGGGGTGGTCAAACTCTGGTCCTTCCTCACACTTGTATAGCAACATCTTTACAAACCCAGCCATCTGCTGTCCTTGAAAGGGCTTTTCTCAAGGGAGTCACGGTGTGACTTTCTTCCCTGCTGGATTAGCTCTTCGGTTTATAATGTGAATGAAAGAATATGAACGGAGTTGCATTGAACTGACAGTGTGAGCGACCGAAGGTCAGGACTCATACTGACTGTATGGTAAGAGGCGTTTGGATTCAGCTAAGAAAATAAAGAAAAACACTTCCAGTCTTTCCAGCGGAGAAGTATTTAACATAGGGAATTTGATTACATTATAGAAAGGGTTGAAGAGTCGGGAAGGGAGATGTTTTTACAGATTGGGAGCTATCTGCTAGAGTCTGGGCCCATCCAACCTGCTGTTCCGAGATCTGTGGCTCTCCCTGAGGCAGACTACATCACAGGCACAGGGAGCCTGAAGCCACTGATGAACCCAGAAAGGAATGGTTTGCGTTCTTCTCAGCATGTAATCTCTTGGGAGAGTCGCCTGTTGGTAAGATCTCTGCTAGAACTTTCTGGAACTATAAGACATAGTTTCCAGGCCAGGAACCAATAGGTATTCTGGAACGCAGGAGTGGTGGATTGCAACAGACTGCTTTAGGAAAACTTCTTGGGCACTTGCTACAGGCCCTCCCTGTGACGATTGCTCTCTCCTAACACACACTGTGCTGTATCACAACTCCTTCCACGTCTGCTATCATCTTTTTCTTTCTTCCGCATCAATATTATGTGCTTGCTTTGCATCTGGTTTCACTCTCTCCATGGATTTTTAAAAATTAGAAGGAGAACTTTACCTATTAATAAGTCATTTGTAGGTCAAAAGAAGCAAGAAACTGTTTAAGATGCTGAGGATACAAGGTTGGAAAGACAGCCATTTTGTACTCTTGATGAAGTTTACATGCCACAATGGGAGATACAGAACAAAGAGTAAATGCTGATAAATGTTCTGAAGGAAAAAAATAGGGTGAAATGTTGGAGAAAACGGTGGCTTGCATTGCAGGGACTAGGAAAGGTGCTCTGGTGGGAGGATCTGCAGGGTAGGGAAGAGAGCCATGTTCATGGTTAAGGAAACATAAAGTGCCGGTGCACTGAGGCAGAAGCAACATGCAGGGTTTGACAAATGCATGCAGCTGGAAGGAGGTAGTAAAAGGAGCTGCAAGAAATGAGATCAGAGGGAAGGACTGATTTCACATTTTAAAAATTACTTATTTACTTATTTTACTCTTTTAAAAAAGATATTATAGCATAATTACAATATTCTTCTACCTTTTCTCCCTCCAAAACCTTCTATATGCTCCTGTCTGCACTCCTTCAAATTCATAGCCCATTGTCTCACTAACTGTAATTGCATGCATGTGTGTATATGTGTACAAGTATACACTCCTAAATATAACCTGTTATGTATGTATAATGTTATCTGTATGTGTGTTTTTAGGGCTGTGTTTGGCATTGGACAACCAATTGGTGTGCCCTTCCCCAAGGAGGGTGACCTCCTACTTCCAGCTCCCCTCCATTGCTCATAGCTCTTTCTAAGCCTCACGGACTTTTTCCTGTCCAACTTAACATATCCATTGCTGCTGGCCTTGTGCAACTCATGTTTGGACAGTCATGCTGGTGAGATTTTATGGGTGTGGCTCCTGACCTTACTAGGAGACACAATCTCATAACAAACTAATCCTCTGGCTTCTGCAGTCTTTCAGCCCTATCTTCTGCAATGTCCCCTGAGCCTTAGTTGTGAGAGTGTTTTGTAGAGTATCCATTGGGGTAGGTCTCCACTACTCCGAATTCTGCTAGGTTGTGCTTATATATATATATATATATATATATATATATATATATATATATATATATAATAGTCACTGTCTGTTCAAGGAGATGTTTCCTTGAGGAAGGGTGAAAACTACAGTTATCTGTAGATGTGAGGACAAATATTTACAGATTGTCATTAGACATTACACTGGTTTAGATAAACTAGCAGTTGTAGATTCTCCAATAACCATGACTTTATTAGCAGTGAATTATTAACTAGGTCTCTAGTACCAGGTATAGCTTCCTTCTTATTGAAAAGAATTGAGTCCAATCAAAGCTGTTGGTTACACCAGCATATGTGTACTACTGTTCCACACTTAGGGTTACCATGCTGTGCTAGTCATTGATGTGGTTCATAGGCATCATAGCTGGGAAGGACCTCTCTTCTTAGGAAGCTCAAATCATTCCTTCTACTTGCATGAAAACTGGTCCTATGGGCAGGAGGTATTCAAGTCAGCTGCAGTCCAGGGGTCTCTGGATCTGTCTCTGAAGGGCATCATTTCTTCAGGATGAGGGACTTTCCATCCACTTCTGTAAGTAAACCAAAGTCAACTGCAATAGGCTGTATGCTTGAAAGTCTCTTGGCTCTGCTCAATAGCATAATGATGTTGAAATGAAGTCCTTAGCACCAAAGTCTTTGGGGGACTCTTCCAAACTACAGCAAGATGTCTAACATTTGTAGATATGACAAAAGTTACGAGCACAATCTCCAAAGTTGACTTTCATAACCAGGAAAGGTATATTTTCACTGAAAAAAAGAAAGATGTGGAGTAAGAAATTAAAAAGGGGATTCACTGGTTTACTTAAATTTTGTGGTCGTAGATTCTCCAATAGCCACGACTTCACGAGCAGTGAATTGCCAACTAGGTCTCTAGTTCCAGGTATGACTTCCCTCTTGTTGAACAGAATTGAGTCCAATTAACTCAAATTACAAAACTGGGATGCTGATTATACCATGGGAAATTCGAAACGCAGACAGAGAGTTGACAAAAAGTAGCTAGAAGGAGCCACTTTGTTGTGTGTGTGTGTGTGTGTGTGTGTGTGTGTGTGTGTGTGTGTGATATGTGGTGTGTGTATAGTTTGTGGGTATGTGTATGTGTGACATGGGAAGAGAGAGCATATGGAAGGGGATGGGAGATGTGTATATATGAGTGTTGTGTTTATATATGGTATGTGTGTTGTATGTGCAGATGTTCTTGTGTGTGTGTGTGTGTGTGTGTGTGTTATATATTGCACATGTGGTTTGTGTGTAGTATATGTAGGAGAGAGGAAAGAAAGAGTAGGTGCTGTGTGCCTATGTTGGGAGATTTGTGGTCTGTGTGTGTATATTGCATGCACACGAGTGTGCTCATGTAAAAGTGTATGATGCACCTGCACAGGCTTGCAAGGCCAGGCAGGACATGTGGTGATTACCTCTACCACTGCTCTGTGCCTTACTGCCTAGACACAGGGCTTCTAACTGAACCAGATGCTCAGGGGTAGGCCAGCCTAACTGACCAGCAAGCTCCCAGAATCTGCCTTCTTCCATCCCCCAATCCCGTGACTGCAGTCAGCTTTGCCCAGCTTGTCTAGCTGCTGCTTGGTGTCTGTTGGAAGCCAGGTCCCAGGCTTGCAGAGCTTAGCACCCTTATCACTGAGCCATTTCCCCAGCCCAAACACTGCTTGGTTTTGCATGGGAAAACTATTGCTTCCCCTTAGTGAAAATGAGTCAGCAAATGGGAGCAGGAGACCGGTCTGAAGCCAAATACCATGGCTCTCCAAACCTCAATCTTTGTCTGTTTCCTCCCTGCTAGTTCCTACTAGGAACAAAGTTCTATCTGATATCAGTGATCGTTCTCATGATTGAAAGTTGTATTCTTTCAATAAATAGCTTCTTTTCACATCTAACCAATTCGGTTATGTAGGCTTAGACAAGAAAATATGAAATCTTTTAAAGATTTCAGAAGAGCTTGAAGCTATACAAGACAAATATCTCTGACAATGCCGTCGTCAGTCTTTCAAAAGAAAAAAATAAACAAGTGGTGGAACTAAGAATCAGAATGTATAATATGGAAAATTTGAAATTTGAAACCAGAAAAAAATTCTACACTAATACCAGAATATAAAAGAGAGAGTGGAGATCTTTCCAATGTCTAAAGTGTGATTCAAACCGGAATTATTCTGTTACTCAGTGAGGAAAGGTGAAGCCAGTAAGTTCTTACCACTAATAAAGCTGGAATTTGGAAGGAGGGAAATACAGGGATGGGTAAATGAAAGCTTTTTATATTCCAGAAAAGACTGGAAGGTGCGTTTAGATGACATGTTTGTGCTTTATTTTCTTAGATAAGAAACGGTCGTGACACTCTTAATGAAGTCAGCCTGCCATACGGCCATGACTAAAGCCACCTCGTCAGGCCCTCTTCTCTGTGTTAAGTTAGACTGTTCAGGGTCAGTAGTTGCAAATAACCGAGCACTGTCTGTGTGGACAGAGAGGGAGACTCCATAAAGGACCATACTTACCTTGCAGATCTTTATATGGATCAAAGAATGGACTGAAAGGCAACATGGCTGAGGACTGCCAGCCACTTGACACTGTCTCAGAGCAAAGTCTCTGGCCAGCAGCCTGTGCCTAGGAGGCTAGCCATACTTTCTGTTGCTCTGAGTGGCCTGTCCCCCAGCTTAGCCAACTTGAAAACTGCATAACAGATCCCTGCTTCCTTCAGTTGATCTTTCCAAAGCCTAATGCTAGTATGCCTCCTGCAACCAGTCTGTATCAGATGCTGGCCGCACTTAGTGGCAGTGAATGTCACCACGCTGAGTCATGCGGCAGTCTGACGGAAATGAAAAGGTTTCTTTCATAATTCTGGCTTTTTTTTTTTTTTTTTTTTTGGAATTTTTCCAGCATGGACTTTGTATGAGCTTCTATTTTAATACTTTAAAACATTGGTTATCTTGATCACTGTTTTTTTTGTTTCCTTCTTTCTTTTTTGTGGATTTTTTTTTGTTGTGTACCTCTTTAAAATTGTCTCCTGGGGTTAATTGCCCTGACCCCACCAGAAGAGAGCTTCTGCATATAAAACTGAAGGGAATGCCTCCTAAGGTACTAAAATCCCCAGAAGCTGAGACTCTGTTATCTTCCGTGATGAAATAAATTTCACAGCAGGGACTAAGAAACTCAAGATAAGAAATCACCTTGAGTGGCCCAGGTGGCCCTCTCTGACTGCAGGGGAAGCATAGCAAGAGAGGACAGGTGATAACAGAAGCAGGAAACAGAAATTTTGGAGACTCTGCTACTAACAGTGGGAGAGGGGAAAAACAATGACATAAAGACCTTTGCAGGACACAAAAACCGAAGAAGATGGCAAGGAGAGAGATTTCGCAGTCTCTTCGAGGAATGCAACCCAGTTATACTTTGACCAGGTTGGACAGCTGACCCTCAGGATCTATAGCAATAAGCCTACGGGATTAGGTTGGTGGTGGTGGCCATTTGAAATAGAACAGAAAACTATTGTCATGGAATTCTCTAGTAAGCATAACAGTGTTCCAAGGGTAAGGCACCAGAGAGTTTGACAGGTGCCTTTCTACTCTTTCCTCAGGCCAACACTGACCGGTTCTTGTAGTTCTCAGCATCAGGCTCCAACGTTTGCTGGGAGGGAATGGGGCATTCTTGCTCTGCTCGGTAGCTGCACTTCACGTCCACAGTGTCTCCAATGTGCAGATGGAGAATAAGGGTCCTGCTTTCTACTGCCGTGAACGTGCTCAAGGCCAACATGCAGAACTCCAGCCTTAACTCTTTTCCAGTGAACACAGTCCTAAGACGCTAGAGTACCTTGCACTTTTCATTAGAAAATAACCATTCCTTGACCAAACAGTGAGCCTTTTTACGGGATTAAAAAGAATTACAATGAAGTTTACTTTCATTGTTCACCTGGTATGCAAATTTGCAGGAAACCCTAACTGCCAAGACTGAAACAACAATTCTCTGTTCCTTAGAAAAAAACATATTCTTGCCTCCTCCTGTTGTATCCTGTTTTGTTTTGTTTGTTTTGTGTCTCTTGGAGTCTTGCTCTTTTCTTAAGGGAGATGGAGAGAGAATTGGAGGAGGAGTGGGAGGGTGGTAGCACTGGAAAGAATGGAGGGAGAGGATACTGTGGTTGGGATATATTGTATAAAAGAAGAATCTATCTTCAATTTAAAAAAATAACTTATTCTTCTGCTTAGCTAAGATAAACAGGGATGATGTTCTTTCGGGAAGTAGATCTATGAACTGAAGAGGTCAACGATAGGTCAATGCAGAATTCATTCTCAATGTCCAGTCAGCCATTTGGAATTTAAAATTTATTTTTCTCTTAGTAACAGGATGGTTAGTATGCCACAAGCATTGTAATTCTTTGCATCATAACAAAACATAGAAAACTTTGCCTTTGTATGCCAAGGACCAGCCTTCACTGGGAGAGGGGTTCTGAGAGGAGTGTCTGGGAGTGGCAAAAGAAATGACTCGAAGTCATAACACGGGTTCAATCTGACAGCCTATGTTCTGCTGAGATGGCTTTCCAGACTGCTCGCTCTCTCTCTCTCTCTCTCTCTCTCTCTCTCTCTCTCTCTCTCTCTCTCTCTCTCTCTCTCTCTCTCTCTCTCTCTCTCTCTTTGTGTATGTGTGTGTGTGTGTGTGTGTGTGTGTGTGTGTGTCGGGGGGGGGGTGTTATTCTGCTCTGCTCTAGACAGCCTTTCCCTTGCTATTCTAAAACAACTCTAGTTGAGAGAGCTCTCTCTGCTAGTAAGAATTCTGAAAGCTCTTTGGATAGCTCATGGGTTTTCTGATCAAAGTCAGAAAAGGCTGCTATAAAGAATTATTTGAGTACATGCACAAGAGAGGTACAGCTGGGTCCTCAGGTAGGTCAATGTTCAATTTTCTGAGGAACCTCCAGACTGATTTCCAGAATGATTGTACCAGTCTGCAAACCCACCAACAATGGAGGAGTGTTCCTCTTTCTCCACATCCTCTCCAGCATCTGCTGTTACCTGAGTTTTTGATCTTAGCCATTCTCACTGATGTGAGGTGAAATCTCAGGGTTGTTTTGATTTGCATTTCCCTTATGACTAAAGATGTTGAATATTTCTTTAGGTGTTTCTCAGCCATTCGGCAGTCCTTGGCTGTGAATTGTTTGTTTAGCTCTGAACCCCATTTTTTAATAGGGTTATTTGTCTTCCCGCAGTCTAACTTCATGAGTTCTTTGTATATTTTGGATATAAGCCCTCTGTGGAACTGGAAAATATCATCCTGTGTGAGGTAACCCAATCACAGAAAAACACACATGGTATGCACTCATTGATAAGTGGATATTAGCCCAAATGCTCAAATTACCCTAGATGCACAGAACACATGAAACTCAAGAAGGATGACCAAAATGCGAATGCTTCACTCCTTCTTTAAAAGGGGAACAAGAATACCCTTGGCAGGGAATAGGGAGGCAAAGTTTAGAACAGAGGCAGAAAGAAAACCCATTCAGAGCCTGCCCTACATGTGGCCCTTACATATATAGCCACCAAACTAGATAAGATGGATGAAGCAAAGAAGTGCAGGCTGACAGGAACCAGATGTAGATCTCTCCTGAGAGACACAGCCAGAATACAGCAAATACAGAGGCGAATGCCAGCAGCAAACCACTGAACTGAGAATGGGACCCCTGTTGAAGGAATCAGAAAAAGGACTGGAAGAGCTTGAAGGGGCTTGAGACCCCATATGAACAACAATGCCAAGCAACCAGAGCTTCCAGGGACTAAGCCCAAAGAGTATACATGGACTGACCCTGGGCTCCAACTGCATAAGTAGAAATGAATAGCCAAGTAAGAGCACCAGTGGGAGGGGAAGCCCTTGGTCCTGCCAAGACTGAACCCCCAGTGAACGTGATTGTTGGGGGGAGGGCAGTAATGGGGTAAGGATGGGGAGGGGAACACCCTAATAGAAGAGGAGGGGAGGGGTTAGTGGGATGTTGGCCTGGAAACCGGGAAAGGGAATAAGAATTGAAATGTAAATAAGAAATACCCAAGTTAATAAAGGGAGGGGGGATTATTTGAGCTTTTAACCAAGTCAGAAATCCTGTTAGAAAAATTCTAAAAGTAATTCTTGGGTTTTCCAATCAAAATCAGAAAGTCAAAAAAAAATTCTAAAAGAGCTGCATTTGCTCTTCGGACAGCCTTCTCTGGATGGATGCTGCTGTGTCAGTTCTCTCGGAAATCATTGGGATTTTTGTTAGAAATCCTGTTAGAAAACCTTCCAAAAGAACAATGAAAAATTCTAAAAGGGCTGTGTTCACTCTCCATGGATCTTCCAACTCAAATGAGAACTCATGTAAGAAATTATATATTTTCCAACTCATGATTTTTAGAGTTCCTTTCTACACCCTTAAGGCCTGTCCTGAAGGTCCTTGCATTTAACATTTTGCTGAGACATTAACCACACCTTTGCCATTCATGCCGTCTCTGATTATCATGGAGTCATTAACAGGGAGGACATTCCTCAGAGAAATGTGAAATTTGTACATTATTATACAAGCAAGCCTTATGCCCATAGAAGCCATCAACTCTCATGGAGGTCTATGCCTGCTGGCCTTGTCCCAGGGGCAGGAAAGACAGCATTCTGTCCCTACTAAGGTCATGCCGGACTCAGCATTTATAGACATTAGGCTATAAATTACATGTTGAAGAAGGGACTTAGCTCTCCATCTAACTCATCACAAAAGTATTCACCTGAGCATGGCATTCACAGATGGGTTCCCATTGGAATATTGCCATATAAAAAAGAATCACATTAACTCAGTCACTTGCCAAACACAGGCCCATAATAAACATTTGCCAAAAGGTGAATTAATAAAGTAATTAACTCATAGAAATCTAATGAATCGTTGGTTTGTAGCCACCTAAATTGATCACAGTCTACTTACATCAAGCTTATTTTTACTTAGTTTCTCCTTACAAGCAAGATGGGGCAAGGGTAGGAGGGAGTAAGAGACTTCATAAAAATAACTTGATCAGGGTGCAGATTTCTCTGAAACACTTATAAGCAAAGGAGTTTGAGGCTAACAAGAGGATCAAAGGTTTCCAAAAATAACCCTCCCTTTAAAAACAGGCAAACTACCATGCCTTGTAACAGAACTCTGAAATCTTATAACTGGGCCCTTTCTAAGAGACCTCAGTGCTCTGTGTCTTGCAGGACAGTGGATAGTTGGCTATGATCTTCCAGGACCTTCAAGATCAGGCTTTACTGGATTTGGGGTGTATCCAGAATCTGTCACTTGACAGAAAATCCTCTAGCAGAGCACGTGGGACTGCAGCCTTTCCTCTGGTCTGAACTAGGTATTCAACAGAAGGGGCACGTTAACTCATATCTGCCTATTTAAGCAGAGTCACATTAGGGAAACTGTCATTATAGAATGTTAATATCCAGACAAATTATGGAGCTAAACAGTCTGGGACATAAATATTCTTAGAGAGACCAATGTCTGAGTCTACAGTGTTATTTTACAGACAGAATTCCTTTTTAGATACATGAATTATATGTGATATAAAGGAAAATGAGAATTTAATATCACAGTCAGCTCCAGGGAAATTTTTAAATTAAATAGGAATTGAAATTCATGACACTACAGAGAAAGAGAGAGAGAGAGAGAGAGAGAGAGAGAGAGAGAGAGAGAGATTAACATACTTCACATCCTATTTTAAAAAGCCAGGAGCTAGGGTGGTAAGACACGCCTATGACACAAAGCAAGAGGAGTACAGTGTGAGTCCAGCTGGGTTGTGTAGTTTGACTCTGTCTCAGTGTTTTCTTTTAATAAAGAAAAAGCACTGAACACAATTTGTTAAATTTTTAATATTAATTTATTTAAGTGTCCTAAGTCTCCTAGAGAAATTATATCTATCTTCACTTTTTTAACTATAACACAAAATACATAAAAGAGTTTGCTTCTGAGAAAGGCATTTTGTTATTGAACATTTTATTAGTTATATTTCTGTTGCTGTAATAAAACACTGGAAAAAAGAGAGAGTTCCTTTTGGCCCACAATTCCAGAAAATTAAAGTTCCAACAAGGAGGGGAGGTATGGTAGCAATCATGGTGGTAGAAGCAGAAAGCTGAGAGCTCACATCTCAACCAAAGGCACAAAGCAGAGAGCATGAGCTAGAAGTGGCAGGACAATATTGTCAAACTCACTCCCAGTGACACACTTCCTACAGCAAGTCCACACCTCCTACACCTCCCGTAAACAGTGCCAGCAACTGGGGACCAAGTATTCCAATGCCCAAAACGATGGGAAATGTTTCTCATTATGGTTGACTGCTTTAGATCTTTTGATTGAAGTTAGAAAGCAATCTTCCTAGAACTACATGGTTCACACACCTACCTACTGATTTCAAGTGTGTCATCTCAGAAAAGCAACTCATTCATCCAGGAAAGATTTCTGCCCTCGTCAAGCAATTGATGAAACCATTAATAGAAGAAACACAGATTCCAGAACTTCTTTCTACTACCAAGAAGCACAAACACCCCCGTGCTTCATCCATCTTCTTTTGATTAACAGCTCAGATAATAGCTCTGAATTCAGTATCAGATCAGTTTATTAATTATTCATTCTGACTGTATTTCTATTGAAAACAAAGGCATTTCCATCTCCCTTGCTCTCTCACATTTTCCTTCAAAGCAAAGACCTTGCCAGAAACTCTTGTGACTTGTTAGCAGGCCAAGTACTTTTCACCAAGCTGGTTGTTGCACAGAACACAGCCCAGGAAAAAGACTACCAGCCGACAACCTACAGATTATGCCTGAACAAACCTGGAAGACTGAACCAAGTAAAAGGAGCAAAGGGAAAAAGTTGAAGGCCCAACAAGCAGCTGAAAGAGTCAGATGCAGATACTTAGACCCAAACAAAGGACAGAAGCTGGCAACCCCTGTGGTTGAACTGGAGAAAAGGCTGGAAAAAGCTGAGGAGGAGGGCGACTCCATAGAAAAACCAGCAGTCTCAACTAACCTGAACCCCCCCTCCAGAAATCTCTCAGACACTGGGCCACCAACCAGGTAGCATGCACCAGCTGATATGAGGCACGACCCAGACTCAGCAGTCTGGGTCTGGGTTCAGTTAGAGGAGATGCACCTAACCCTCAGGAGACTGGAGGCCCCAGGGAGTGAGGAGATCTGGTGGGGTGGGGAGTGGTGAGGTGGGGACATCCTCTTGGAGATGGGGGAGGAGGAATGGGATGAGGATGGGAGGGGGTAACAACTGGACTGTAAAACATTAACGAATAATAATTTTTTTAAAAAAGAGGAAGGAGCAGACATAACCTCTTGTAACATCTAGACTCATCCTCCCTCACACAGTTCGCCCCAGTCCTGAAGAACAGGTCCTTCTTCAATCCAGGCAGATTCCTAGCCTTCCTGCCCCATGCCTATCACTGTCGTCTTTGCATTCCTCTCTTGGTTTTGTAACCCAGCACTTACTTTCCATTGTCTGCCACAGTGAGGCCTGGACAAAGAGATGAAGACCCACTGATCAGTGTAGAACTCAGGCTGTACCCATCAAAGCCCTCTGTTGTCATTTGAAAACTTTGAACTATACACAAACACAATCATCTACATGATGCAGCCTCGAGGTGTGGGCCAAGAACGGCAGAAGTTATGTGAAGAAACAGCCTGGCTCAATGAAGCCTGTCAAGGCAGAGAGCATCTGACATGGGAGATGAGCAGAAAGAATTCATCTGTGTCCACACCTCTGTCCTTCCCTAACTTCACAGGTCTTCCCGGAAATTCTTCATGTTGCCTAAGCTATGGTTGAGTTGAGTTTATACAGTTTATCATGAGAAAGTACGTTCTGAGTACCTTGGGATATGTTCTGTTTTCTCAACTCTATCAGAAAGACCTTCAGGATAAGAGCTCATCTCTCATTGTTTCAGGGACCTCCTCAATGAACACAGTAACACTGGGTACACAAAAGCCACTCAGTCCATATACTGAAACTTTCCTGATAAGTTGTTCAGTGCTTCCCTTGTTTCACAGTCAAACAACACAGAGATTGGAAGCATTTAGATAACAATGTAACTGTGAGACAGTTGGACAGCCAAACTGAGGTGATGTTCTTACAGTAGCTGGCTTCTACCTCCTGATATCCCTATCTTTCATAGTCCCCTCCCCTCCTGCACTGTACAAAGATTGTTCTGTTAGACAAACAGCATGCAGCACAAGTTGTATCACTCCTGAGATTTATGTACAGGGCTAAAGAGACAGCCCAGTGAGTGAAATGCTTATCATGCAAGTGAGAGGATCTAGTTTGAATCCCCAAAACCCACATAAAGCCAGGCTCAGCACAGGATAATCCCAGTGTTTATGTGACAGAAGGTAAGGACAACAGAACCCCCCAGATGCTCACAGAACACCTAACCTAGCATACTAAAGAGCAAACAACAAAATCAGAGATTCTCAAACAAAGGTCCCAAGGAAGTAGAAGGTGAGAACTGACTCCTAATGCTGTCCCCTGACTTTCACTGTTGAATGTTTGTGCCTGCACTTTCACACATGAACACACACACACACACACACACACACACACACACACACACACACAAAACTAAGATTTTAGGTATACTCTAGCTTATTATCCATCATCCTAGCATTACTTTGACACAGAAAGCCTACTAGGAAATGCACTGAACTCTAATAATAGTACTAAAGGCTGGTGCTTTTCTGAAAACTACACATGTGAGCTAGAACACAGATTCTTTTGTGCCATTTGAGATAGCCTCATAGGCAACATCTTACTCATAGCCTCAGAAGAAAATAAATGAACCAAAACCACTAGCTAGCTGTGTCTAGATTTAAGACCTTCTGAAACCGTGAGATCATAAGAGGGACAGTTATTGCAACTCTTATAGTCCCATTGTGTCAAAGATCCAAGGGTCTCCGAAGTAACACAGCCTGACTGTGTTCTTGTTCTTGCTTAACAAGGTTAATAATTGAGGACTAAAATAAAATCATGAGTGAAAACTCACCAAAAGAATATCAGTGTGGTAGGAATGAGAGATCTTCGATTTGAATGTAATCTGAATGTTGTGTTTACTACGAGCCAATCAAGGTTTTGGAACAAGTAACCAATGCTATAGAGAGACAAAGGCACTGAAAGTCTCAGAAGCTCAAATTAGCATGTGTAGAAAATCAAGAACAAGGGAAATCAGACGAGAGAATGCTTCATCCTAGCAGAAGGGCTCCACTGTGCTGCATGTTAAGAATATTGGACCGCTGGGGATTTAGCTCAGTGGTAGAGCACTTACCTAGGAAGCGCAAGGCCCTGGGTTCGGTCCCCAGCTCCGAAAAAAAGAACCAAAAAAAAAAAAAAAAAAAAAAAGAATATTGGACCAAGTCAAACTAAAAACCACCGCAGAAGGAAGTTATAAAGTATGACCAGACGCTAGTACCCCTTAAGGCTGCTCAGTAACATTCTGTGGAGGCTTTCCTTTGGTCTGGGCCTAGCATTTGACACATAAGCAAACCCACAACCCCTGTGAGCTCATTACTGACTCTCCACTCCTGTCCAAACATTTACACTCTCCATTTGATATATTTCCAATTGGAATCACCTAAGTCCTATTTCTTGGCTTCATTTGACACTGCTGATTCTCTTGAACTCAGTTTATGGCTCGGGTCTTCCAAAGAAACTAATAACATATCTATCCTACACTAAGAATATGGACCACAGAGCTTTGTGCTTGATTATGTCATATTATTGACTTGAATACCCCCTACATACACACAGACAGACAGACAGACAGACAGACACACACACACACACACACACACACTCACACAAATTCCTTTCTTTGTTCAAAGGCTCTAAGATACTGGTTTTCAGTTATATCAAGGCCTATGGCTTCCAAATCCACTAACACATCAAAATCACCACTGTTACTGCCTTTTGAGATTTACTGACTCAAAGTTTTAGGGATTGAGGCTGAAGAGAGCATCAGTTTAACAACCTGCCCATATGGTTCCTGTGCAGCTTGGCTGCCCAGCTCTATGCAGAAATGGTACATCCAGAAAACTCAACAGCAGCTTCAGGAAGAATGGACTGACATCACTACTGCTAACCCTGGAAATTATGGCAGATGCTCCCAAACCAGGAAGCGCTGATCATGAAAGTGATGACAGGTGCTTCCAAACCAGGAAATTGGAGTTCACAGATCTGACCAAATGAATTCTGACCCCCCCCAAAAAAATCCCACAAATCTGATTTAAGTTTTCTTTGCATTCTTAGAAAGATGAGCAGTAGAGCACATAGAAGAAAATATTGGTAGGAAAGGCCAGGGGATGGGTTCATGGGTGTTTCCTAAAACACTTTCTTTTTTTTTTTCTTTTCTTTTTTTTCAGAGCTGGGGACCGAACCCAGGGCCTTGCGCTCGCTAGGCAAGCGCTCTACCGCTGAGCTAAATCCCCAACCCCCAAAATACTTTCAAATTCTCTGTATTTTTTAATTTTCCAATATAAAACATTAAATGAAATTGAAAAAGAATTCTATACCTCCCAAACACAAATTTATTTCTCTCCAAACTTCATTCTGCTTTCTCCCCACCTTATTGTTTTTATTTGTTTGTTTGTTTGTTTGTTTTCTATTATGCTTGGTTGTGGTCAGAACTAACCTTAGTTGTATTAACATCATGCCTCTTATATTTAATACTTGCTCTATAAACATAAAGGGAAATGAGGGAAATATTTCAAACTTTGCAAAATCCCACTGCTGACACTTGGCTTACACATGGTGTTTTAATATTTTATGCAGTCAATTTATCAAAAATGATTCTAAACTAAATGGGGAGTTTTTTTAAGTAGTCTGAAGGGTTCAATGAAAGTGACAACTCAACAAGCAATTTAGAATAGGTCGGACTGGCACTCCCGACGCTGATCTTGGAAGCAAAGGCAGATGCTCACAAAACTGTAGAAATGATTCCAGAGACACATAAATAGCCAATATGGAAATCATGCAGGTTGTCAGTATTATTATAACAACATCACTGCGATGGTTAATCTCAATTCCCAGTTCCATGAGATCTAGGATCACCTGGAGACGGGGAGCATACCTCTGAGCATACCTCTGGGGATTACCTCGATTAAGTTGCCTGAGCCAGGTCCTCAATGGTATCACCTTAGCTTCTCACATTTCCCCTCTGCTTTTCTTCTACAAATTTACCTATCTACATCTTTCACTGTCTGAATGTGATGCCCCGTTATGGCATTTATTCTTCTCAACATCTTGTAGGGTTTTTATCATTCCTGTTTTACAAATAAAGAATGCATGGTATTACCAATGTTGATCGTGGTCATGCAGGAAGTAAATCAGCATCAGGACAAGGGCTGAGTGTATAGTTTCATGAGCTCCAACCCACCAAATATCTCAGGCATGGCATGATTTAAGGGACATTACAATTTTTCAAAAGAAAGAATTTCTTGTATGAAAGTTCATTTTTCCACACCACAAAATCTTCCCCTATGCCCCGTTCCCCTCATAGCCCCAGGGTTGAGCTCGGGCTTCTGATGTGTCCTGGCAGGTCCGTCCTTCCTGATAATCTGGTTCAACTGAAAATGGTCTTATCAACCTTACTACATCAGCCTTGTTTCTTAACTATGACGCAGATACAAATAGCTGTGACCTACCTACCTGCTTCCAGTTAAGTCAGGGATAGTAAAAATGCTCATGTTAATAGAGGCAAAAACATAAACTTCTAATATAACAAAGTATGAACGCATAAAGCATTTTACATAAGACAGAACATTTGACTCACTGAGACCAATTGCCAAGATAATAATCAACTAAAAAAGAAAAAGATAACATTTATTTGGTTGGCAAACATGTGTGCTTTCTGGAGTAGCTGATTTAAAAATACCAGAAACTCTAAAACGCCAATATATGTCTTCATCTTGCTATGACTTCTGGCCTAACATATACCCAAAGAACTCAAAATGATTTTCTTTTAAATGTGGTGGTAGTCATTAACCATGTTCACCACAAAAACAGAGCTATCTTACACTCTTGAAAACTATATTAAAAAAACAAGAAAGCATGATGGGGGTCATAGTTATAATGGCTAATGAAAGAAATTCTGAAATACCAAATGTCCTTAAATGAATTGCTCTCGATCCCGGCCCGCAGCAGCTCTCTCCTCCCAGTAATCAAGATTGATGAAGCTAAAAAGTGCATGCTGGCCCGTGGGAAAGAGACCTCTGGGCTCCCGTGGGGGAGGGCCCAGGAGCGCCAGGACCCCTGCCTGAGACACCACCGGAACCTGAAGGAAACAGACCGGATAAACAGTTCTCTGCACCCAAATCCCATGGGAGGGAGAGTTAAACCTTCAGAGAGGCAGACAAGCCTGGGAAAACAGAAGAGACTGCTCTCTGCACACACATCTCAGACAGCAGAGGAAAACACCAAAGGCCATCTGGAACCCTGGTGCACTGAAGCTCCCGGAAGGGGCGGCGCATATCTTCCTGGTTGCTGCCGCTGCAGAGAGCCCGTGGGCAGCACCCCACGAGCAAACTTGAGCCTCGGGACCACAGGTAAGACCAACTTTTCTGCTGCAAGAAAGCTGCCTGGTGAACTCAAGACACAGGCCCACAGGAACAGCTGAAGACCTGTAGAGAGGAAAAACTACACGCCCGAAAGCAGAACATTCTGTCCCCATAACTGACTGAAAGAGAGGAAAACAGGTCTACAGCACTCCTGACACACAGGCTTATAGGACAGTCTAGCCACTGTCAGAAATAGCAGAACAAAGTAACACTAGAGATAATCTGATGGCGAGAGGCAAGCGCAGGAACCCAAGCAACAGAAACCAAGACTACATGGCATCATCGGAGCCCAATTCTCCCATCAAAACAAACATGGAATATCCAAACACACCAGAAAAGCAAGATCTAGTTTCAAAATCATTTTTTATCATGATGCTGGAGGACTTCAAGAAAGACGTGAAGAACTCCCTTAGGGAAACACAGGAAAACATTAATAAACAAGTAGAAGCCTACAGAGAGGAATCGCAAAAATCCCTGAAAGAATCGCAAAAATCCCTGAAAGAATTCCAGGAAAACACAATCAAACAGTTGAAGGAATTAAAAATGGAAATAGAAGCAATCAAGAAAGAACACATGGAAACAACCCTGGATATAGAAAACCAAAAGAAGAGACAAGGAGCTGTAGATACAAGCTTCACCAACAGAATACAAGAGATGGAAGAGAGAATCTCAGGAGCAGAAGATTCCATAGAAATCATTGACTCAACTGTCAAAGATAATGTAAAGCAGAAAAAGCTACTGGTCCAAAACATACAGGAAATCCTGGACTCAATGAGAAGATCAAACCTAAGGATAATAGGTATAGAAGAGAGTGAAGACTCCCAGCTCAAAGGACCAGTAAATATCTTCAACAAAATCATAGAAGAAAACTTCCCTAACCTAAAAAAAGAGATACCCATAGGCATACAAGAAGCCTACAGAACTCCAAATAGATTGGACCAGAAAAGAAACACCTCCTGTCACATAATAGTCAAAACACCAAACGCACAAAATAAAGAAAGAATATTAAAAGCAGTAAGGGGAAAAGGTCAAGTAACATATAAAGGCAGACCTATCAGAATCACACCAGACTTCTCGCCAGAAACTATGAAGGCCAGAAGATCCTGGACTGATGTCATACAGACCCTAAGAGAACACAAATGCCAGCCCAGGTTACTGTATCCTGCAAAACTCTCAATTAACATAGATGGAGAAACCAAGATATTCAATGACAAAACCAAATTTACACAATATCTTTCTACAAATCCAGCACTACAAAGGATAATAAATGGTAAAGCCCAACATAAGGAGGCAAGCTATACCCTAAAAGAAGCAAGAAACTAATCGTCTTGGCAACAAAACAAAGAGAATGAAAGCACACAAACATAACCTCACATCCAAATATGAATATAACGGGAAGCAATAATCACTATTCCTTAATATCTCTCAACATCAGTGGCCTCAACTCCCCAATAAAAAGACATAGATTAACAAACTGGATACGCAATGAGGACCCTGCATTCTGTTGCCTACAGGAAACACACCTCAGAGACAAAGACAGACATTACCTCAGAGTGAAAGGCTGGAAAACAATGTTCCAAGCAAATGGTCAGAAGAAGCAAGCTGGAGTAGCCATTCTAATATCAAATAAAATCAATTTTCAATTAAAAGTCATCAAAAAAGATAAGGAAGGACACTTCATATTCATCAAAGGAAAAATCCACCAAGATGAACTCTCAATCCTAAATATCTATGCCCCAAATACAAGGGCACCTACATATGTAAAAGAAACCTTACTAAAGCTCAAAACACACATTGCACCTCACACAATAATAGTGGGAGATTTCAACACCCCACTCTCATCAATGGACAGATCATGGAAACAGAAATTAAACAGAGATGTAGACAGACTAAGAGAAGTCATGAGCCAAATGGACTTAACGGATATTTATAGAACATTCTATCCTAAAGCAAAAGGATATACCTTCTTCTCAGCTCCTCATGGTACTTTCTCCAAAATTGACCATATAATTGGTCAAAAAACGGGGCTCAACAGGTATAGAAAGATAGAAATAGTCCCATGCGTGCTATCGGACCACCACGGCCTAAAACTGGTCTTCAATAACAATCAAGGAAGAATGCCCACATATACTTGGAAATTGAACAATGCTCTACTCAATGATAACCTGGTCAAGGAAGAAATAAAGAAAGAAATTAAAAACTTTTTAGAATTTAATGAAAATGAAGGTACAACATACCCAAACTTATGGGACACAATGAAAGCTGTGCTAAGAGGAAAACTCTTAGCGCTGAGTGCCTGCAGAAAGAAACAGGAAAGAGCATATGTCAGCAGCTTGACAGCACACCTAAAAGCTCTAGAACAAAAAGAAGCAAATACACCCAGGAGGAGTAGAAGGCAGGAAATAATCAAACTCAGAGCTGAAATCAACCAAGTAGAAACAAAAAGGACCATAGAAAGAATCAACAGAACCAAAAGTTGGTTCTTTGAGAAAATCAACAAGATAGATAAACCCTTAGCCAGACTAACGAGAGGACACAGAGAGTGCGTCCAAATAAACAAAATAAGAAATGAAAAGGGAGACATAACAACAGATTCAGAGGAAATTCAAAAAATCATCAGATCTTACTATAAAAACCTATATTCAACAAAACTTGAAAATCTTCAGGAAATGGACAATTTCCTAGACATATACCAGGTACCGAAGTTAAATCAGAAACAGATAAACCAGTTAAACAACCCCATAACTCCTAAGGAAATAGAAGCAGTCATTAAAGGTCTCCCAACCAAAAAGAGCCCAGGTCCAGACAGGTTTAGTGCAGAATTCTATCAAACCTTCATAGAAGACCTCATACCAATATTATCCAAACTATTCCACAAAATTGAAACAGATGGATCACTACAGAATACCTTCTAGGAAGCCACAATTACTCTTATACCTAAACCACACAAAGACACAACAAAGAAAGAGAACTTCAGACCAATTTCCCTTATGAATATCGACGCAAAAATACTCAACAAAATTCTGGCAAAGGGAATCCAACAGCACATCAAAACAATCATCCACCATGACCAAGTAGGCTCCATCCCAGGCATGTAGGGATGGTTTAATATACGGAAAACCATGAACGTGATCCATTATATAAACAAACTGAAAAAACAAAACCACATGATCATTTCATTAGACGCTGAGAAAGCATTTGACAAAATTCAACACCCCTTCATGATAAAAGTCCTGGAAAGAATAGGAATTCAAGGCCCATACCTGAGCATAGTAAAAGCCATATACAGCAAACCAGTTGCTAACATTAAACTAAATGCAGAGAAACTTGAAGCAATCCCACTAAAATCAGGGACTAGACAAGGCTGCCCACTCTCTCCCTACTTATTCAATATAGTTCTTGAAGTTCTAGCCAGAGCAATCAGACAACAAAAGGAGGTCAAGGGGATACAGATCGGAAAAGAAGAAGTCAAAATATCACTATTTGCAGATGATATGACAGTATATTTAAGTGATCCCAAAAGTTCCACCAGAGAACTACTAAAGCTGATAAACAACTTCAGCAAAGTGGCTGGGTATAAAATTAACTCAAATAAATCAGTAGCCTTCCGCTATACAAAAGAGAAACAAGCCGAGAAAGAAATTAGGGAAACGACACCCTTCATAATAGACCCAAATAATATAAAGTACCTCGGTGTGACTTTAACAAAGCAAGTAAAAGATCTGTACAATAAGAACTTCAAGACACTGAAGAAGGAAATTGAAGAAGACCTCAGAAGATGGAAAGATCTCCCATGCTCATGGATTGGCAGGATTAATATAGTAAAAATGGCCATTTTACCAAAAGCAATCTACAGATTCAATGCAATCCCCATCAAAATACCAATCCAATTCTTCAAAGAGTTAGACAGAACAATTTGCAAATTCATCTGGAATAACAAAAAACCCAGGATAGCTAAAGCTATCCTCAACAATAAAAGGACTTCAGGGGGAATCACTATCCCTGAACTCAAGCAGTATTACAGAGCAATAGTGATAAAAACTGCATGGTATTGGTACAGAGACAGACAGATAGAACAATGGAATAGAATTGAAGACCCAGAAATGAACCCACCCACCTATGGTCACTTGATTTTTGACAAAGGAGCCAAAACCATCCAATGGAAAAAAGATAGCATTTTCAGCAAATGGTGCTGGTTCAACTGGAGGGCAACATGTAGAAGAATGCAGATCGATCCATGCTTATCACCCTGTACAAAGCTTAAGTCCAAGTGGATCAAGGACCTCCACATCAAACCAGACACACTCAAACTAAAAGAAGAAAAACTAGGGAAGCATCTGGAACACATGGGCACTGGAAAAAATTTCCTAAACAAAACACCAATGGCTTACGCTCTAAGATCAAGAATCGACAAATGGGATCTCATAAAACTGCAAAGCTTCTGTAAGGCAAAGGACACTGTGGTTAGGACAAAATGGCAACCAACAGATTGGGAAAAGATCTTTACCAATCCTACAACAGATAGAGGCCTTATATCCAAAATATACAAAGAACTCAAGAAGTTAGACCGCAGGGAAACAAATAACCCTATTAAAAATGGGGTTCAGAGCTAAACAAAGAATTCACAGCTGAGGAATGCCGAATGGCTGAGAAACACCTAAAGAAATGTTCAACATCTTTAGTCATAAGGGAAATGCAAATCAAAACAACCCTGAGATTTCACCTCACACCAGTGAGAATGGCTAAGATCAAAAACTCAGGGGACAACAGATGCTGGCGAGGATGTGGAGAAAGAGGAACACTCCTCCATTTTTGGTGGGATTGCAAACTGGTACAACCATTCTGGAAATCAGTCTGGAGGATCCTCAGAAAATTGGACATTGAACTGCCTGAGGATCCAGCTATACCTCTCTTGGGCATATACCCAAAAGATGCCCCAAGAAATAAAAAAGACACATGCTCCACTATGTTCATTGCAGCCTTATTTATAATAGCCAGAAGCTGGAAAGAACCCAGATGCCCTTCAACAGAAGAATGGATACAGAAAATGTGGTACATCTACACAATGGAATATTACTTAGCTATCAAAAACAACGACTTTATGAAATTCGTAGGCAAATGGTTGGAACTGGAAAATATCATTCTGAGTGAGCTAACCCAATCACAGAAAGACATACATGGTATGCACTCATTGATAAGTGGCTATTAGCCCAAATGCTTGAATTACCCTAGATGCCTAGAACAAATGAAACTCAAGACGGATGATCAAAATGTGAATGCTTCATTCCTTCTTTAAAAGGGGAACAAGAATACTCTTGGCAGGGAAGAGAGAGGCAAAGATTAAAACAGAGACTGAAGGAACACCCATTCAGAGCCTGCCCCACATGTGGCCCATACATATACAGCCACCCAATTAGACAAGATGGATGAAGCAAAGAAGTGCAGACCGACAGGAGCCAGATGTAGATCGCTCCTGAGAGACACAGCCAGAATACAGCAAATACAGAGGCGAATGCCAGCAGCAAACCACTGAACTGAGAATAGAACCCCCGTTGAAGGAATCAGAGAAAGAACTGGAAGAGCTTGAAGGGGCTCGAGACCCCATATGTACAACAATGCCAAGCAACCAGAGCTTCCAGGGACTAAGCCCCTACCTAAAGACTATACATGGACTGACCCTGGACTCTGACCTCATAGGTAGCAATGAATATCCTAGTAAGAGCACCAGTGGAAGGGGAAGCCCTGGGTCCTGCTAAGACTGAACCCTCAGTGAACTAGACTGTTGGGGGGAGGGTGGCAATGGGGGGAGGGCTGGGAGGGGAACACACATAAGGAAGGGGAGGGGGGAGGGGATGTTTGCCCAGATATCGGGAAAGGGAATAACACTCGAAATGTATATAAGAAATACTCAAGTTAATAAAAAAAATGAATTGCTCTCTCCAGCGTCCCTTTAGGGGCTATCCAGGACATTCATAACTTATGAAAAATTAATTATGAAATAATGCATGCAAGAGCTTTCATATATTTCCATTTAAAATTAACATAAATAGTGATGGTATTCCGTTCTAGGGCACCCACCCGCGTCTAACCGTTTTAGTTAATTAAAACTCACATCGTGGCTTTAGCCTGCGGCAGTCCTTTGAATTATGTGCCATACCATCATTCTCTGTTCTTCACTCAGAGACATTGTGCTGACAGTTTTATTTCCCTGATGAACCAGTGTGATTGAACCCAAGAATGCAAAAATACCCCGTTGTTTTCCCTACAGTATGCCTTTGGGTAAAGATGTAGCTATTTTCTGGCTGCTTGGCAAGTAATTAAGAACCTATGAGACGACAGGGTTTAATGGGAACATTGGTTAAAGTGATCATTTGGAAAAGGTAAATCTAAATCCTGCATCACATTTTATAGAGCCTCAAACTGGTGGCCAAGCTGCACTGAGAAGCGAGAATTGGAAGGAAGGAAGGAGATGGCAAGAACAAGGTGAGAGCGTCCGATGAACAGAATTGTCAGACTGTTCCCACCATGATTTTAGTCAGCATAGTAGGGCAGCAAGTCTCCAAAGTCAAGATCATGCGTGTGATAGAATCTAAAAGTCAAGTGGGAATACATAAGGGGAGAGAGAAAGATGTATCTACCACATAAGTAAAGGAAGCATTGCAGGTTGGTCTTACAAGTAGGGTGCCAATTGGATGAGTACAATCTGCGATCTACTTGGGACAACTAAACATATCATGGCCAAGTACTGTGAAGGAACTTAATATAATTTGACTGCTTGGGTATTTCCAGGTTCTTTTGGTTAAAGTTAAGCAGTGTATTTGGTACTCATTAAAGCTATTTACACATATTCAAACTACTGTACCCGGGGTCTTGTGGCCAAATTGTGTTTCCTGGTATTCATACAGTGATCTTCGTCCAGTGATGAACCCTGGCTAATGCATAATGTAAGAGCACACTCATTCTGTGGAGCTACTAGTTCATGTTCAGTCGCCTATAGTTGCCAAGGCGCCAAAGTTTTAAGGACTAGCCAATCAGAGATAATACATTGTGTCCATTAAGTATCAAGACTTTGAGCTATAGCAGAGATGTTGCCTCTGGGCTGACAGCTCTAAGTCCTAACAAATCTAGTAAGCCCAGCCTGTAAAGTCTGGTAAAGAAAAAAAAAACTATTAAAGTCTGAAGCTGGGGAGAGGAGGAAGTAAATGGCTAAAAGAGAGCTACAGTCAAGAAAGAGATCTCAAGCTGTCAGCAAGAATAAGACCCAAAGGCTCTGAGAAAACAGACTTCCCCATTCAAGACGAAAGGAAGCAAAACAAGCAGCCTGGGACCATGTGATGAAGGATGAACTAGTCCTACCTTCAGCAGAGTCCCTGGCTACACCAAGCCCCTGAATACCAACTAACACACAGTAGCTGGAACTCCCCATGGTCAGCATAACCTATAGAGGTGGCTTTAGACGATGGTCCATAGAAAATCTCAATGAGGCAGAGACATATGCCCTGCAACTTGTGAAGAGAGTTAAATATATGCTTTAGTGATCAAAGAGGCAGGATTGCTTAATAATTTGCTTAATAAAAAGGCTTTCATTCCCTAACTATGCTGAGTAAATGAAGTGTTGGAGCATCAAATGAATTCTCTGGCAAGTATACATTATATGTTGAGAAACCAGAATTTCTTTTAGTACCAAGAGTTACCAAAAATTGAGGAAATTCTAGCAACCAAGACAGGAACCTCCTTGCTTCATTTTCCCCTTGGGGTGTTGCCAAAAGACCTGCAAGAGACGAGTTCAAGAGCAAAGTCATGGGCAGGATCTTCATCCGCCCAAAGAACAGAGCTGGGGAGTTTAACCAAAAGCACCTCCCTCACTAACGCCCACTACCTAAGGCACTTACGACACCACACAAGAAGCCCACAGTAAGTCATTGAGGCAGGATATGTGTGTCAGATCTCAAAGGCAAGTTTTTTTTTAAAACATACTTTAAAACTTTAGCCCTAGGATACACTTCTTTTCCAGAAGAAAGTAAAGCCAATTTATATGATCCTACAGGTCGGATGATGACCTAAGCTCCCTAAAACAAGAAAATAAATCATATGTTTGGTTTACACAGATCAACGTCCCTAACCCTGAGTTTCCTTAGGCAAGAATTATGTCCATAAACTGATTTGGCAACCATCACTGTGCATAGCATAGGCATTAGTATGTTTGGTGGGCATTTAACATTCCCTAGGGACTGCACTGGAAGAAGGAAATGGAAAACCAGACACCACAATAAACCAGAGTAGAAGGGCCTGTCAGACTGCATACCAGACAACTCAGTAGCCTGGAGTTTCATCATCTAGCTTCTCATGTCTGAGCTCCAGATATTATCTTCCAGCATCTCAAACAAAGCCCACTCTAGAAACAATGCCCCATGTTTCCCAAGCCCTAAATTCTGAAGAAAATTTAACTGAAATGTGGTCTTCAAGTAAGTGGGGATTCCATTGCCTCCACTCTAGTAGTGTTTGATGACATTACTGTACAATGTCATCTCCATGCTGCCTGCTGTAGAAGCCTTTCCCAAACTCCCTCTGAACAACCAGGAATATATCATATAGAATACACTCTTGTTACAGCCCAAGTAGACAAACACTCAAACCGCTGGACTGAGAACAGGAACCCCGTTGAAGGAATCAGAGAAAGGACCAAAAGAGCTTGAAGGGGTTCGAGACCCCATATGAACAACAATGCCAAGCAACCAGAGCTTCCAGGGACTAAGCCACTACCCAAAGACTATACATGGACTGACCCTGGACTCCAACTGCATAGGTAGCAGTGAATAGCTTAGTAAGAACACCAGTGGAAGGGGAAGCCCTTGGTCCAGCTAAGACTGAACCCCCAGTGAACATGATTGTTGGGGGGAGGGCGGTAATAGGGGCAGGATGGGGAGGGGAACACCCATATAGAAGGGGAGGTGGAGGGGTCGGGGGATGTTGGCCCGAAAACAGGGAAAGAGAATAAGAGTTGAAATGTAAATAAGAAATACTCAAGTTAATAAAGAAAAAAAAAGCAAAGAGAAAATAACTTCAAAAGAAAACATGTGTTCTGAGCAGAATGAAAGAGAATTCAAGGGGAAATGAATGCTTAGAATGCTGTATCAAATCTAAGCAGAGGAGGGTAAGGAAGTGGCCGGCTAAATGTATCATGGCTGTCAGAAGATGAAATGGCAAAGCAAAGAGCTAATGCTAAGGATATGAGGTCTGCACTGACACAATAGGAGGAAGGTCAGTTTGGTTCCATACCATGACAAATTAGAAATAAGACATAGAGGTGATCCGACATGAAAGACGAGTCTGTAAAAGTTTAAATGTTAGCTATTAATGGGATTGCATTTGGCTCTGGGGTATTGGACAGCAGAAGAACTGAGGAAACATACTGAATACATTCTGGATAGTTTTCACATCAGCCACATGGCAAAGAAGCATGCCCTAGTTATATTCTCACTGCCTTAATTGTAGGCTCAGGATGCACCTCTTACCAGGAGCATGAGTCCGACATCCAGGGATTAGTTCATTTCCTTGGCATATGTAGCAAATATTTATGAATCAATGTCTATGTCCTTATGAAGTAAGGCATAGTGTCTTCACTACTCTCTGTTTTCCTAAACTTGACCCACACTGAACATTTGCCAGCATGGTTTGCAGAAAAAACATTTAACTTTGTGAACCAATGAGATAAAATACCAGCTGGCATTTAATCTACAAAAGTATGACTGTCCACTTGGCAACCGGACCACTCACATGAGAGGAACCCAGAAGAACCCAGCATAACCATTCCTATCAATATGGAGGATTCATTGATTATTTTTTTAAAAAAAATATGAGGAGATAATCTATAGAAGATTTGAACAGATATTTTTGAAATGAGAGTATATGTCAGAAGTTAACGTTAGTCAATAAGGAAAATCAAAACAAACGAACAAACAAAAACCACCATGAAACACCACATTGCCTCTCACCTCAACCCTAATGACTAGAATAACAAATGCTGATGTGGACATAGAGGAAAAAACACTTTCACAAAGTGCTGATATAGCTAAAAATGGTGAATCCACTTCAGATGGCAATGTGGTTGCTTCTTGGAATGCTGAACTTAAGCATAGAGTAGCTGAAGTCACTAAGAACTCCATTTCATTCTGAGCAATTCATCCAAAATAAGTAAATAAATAAAAGCATACATCCCTATGAATGTGCACACCTACATTCTTCTTTTCCTTTTCTCTCGGAATTTACCATATAAAATATTGGGCATCACACTGACATTTTCAAACAAAACATGTCTTTCAGGTGTCCCCTTCCCTTCTCTTTTCAGCTTCCATGTCCAGAGCATTCTTCACGCGGGACACTCCACTCCACTCCCCATCCTTCATCTCTGTTTACCCTTTGTCTCCTTTCTACTTGTTATACCCATCTGTGTACACATATGAACATGACAATACAGGACCCACATGTGACAGAGAACTCACTACTCCTATCTTGCTGAGCTTGGATCACCTCACTGAATAGAATACTGTCTAACTCCATCTACTTTCCTTCAATATTCACGATTTTGTTCTTCTTACTATTAGATCAAAATCCCATTGTGTGTGTGTGTGTATCCCATTTTAGTTATCCTGTCATCTAGCACTGGGCTTCTAGGCTGCTTCCCTTTCCTCAGTACCGGGAAGAGGGCAACAGTAAACACAGATGTACAAGTCTCTCTGCACTAGACAAAGCAAACCTTCAGGAAAAATGTTCCAGAGCTGGATAAGTGGGTCACACAGCAGCAGTTCTATTTTTACTTTTTTGAGAAACCTCCACACTGCTTTCCCTAATGGCTATTCTAGTCCCCAGTCCTGCTAGCAGTAAATAAGGGTTCCTGATGACTATCATCAAGAACTCTGACAGCAACATTATTCTGTATTAGCTATTTGGAAATATTCCAAATGGTCATCAAGTGATGGCAGATGAGCAAGATGTGTTGTCATCCCGCAGTAAAGCACAAGTGACTGAAAGATTAGTATATGCTATATCATGAGGGAAGCCAAAAAGCATACTCCGAGCAAAAGAAATCAGTCATAAGACGCTGGACCTTTATTTACCTGAGTGCTCCTACATCAAAGTCTAGGAAGGACAAATCTAGAAAGATTGAATGCATACCATTGATTGACTAAAGGCAGAAGTGAAAAAAGAACGTATCTACAGTGGACATACTAGATGTTTAGGAGATAATAAAAACATTTGTAAATTGAATTACACAAGAGATCCTATAACCTTCCAAATACAGTAAAATATCATTTATTTGAGTAATTACAATGAATGATTAAGCGTGATGATGGGGCTAGAAGATGACTCACGGTTAAGAACCTTGCTACTCTTTCAGAGGAGTACAATTCAGTTCCCAGCACCCACACAGCAGCTCAGGACTACCTGCACCTCCAGTTCTAGAAGGATCTCAAACATTCTTCTGGACTCTGTGGTTGTAGGCATACACTTAGTGTACATACATGCACATAGGCAACCTAATCCACAAAAAACGAAAATAAATAAATCCTTTGGAGAAACATAATAGCATATTATAAGAATAATAAATGTTAAATATACAGAGAAAAAAGATCTCCAAACATTTTATATCATATTACCCTGAGCTTTTCACTTAAAAAGGTAAGTTTTTATTTTTAATATATATTCACTTCTTTCCAAAGACTACCATAAATTAACATAATATGTAGAGCATATATAAACCCTAAAAGTAAATTAAAGATTTCATATACTAAAGTAGATGATACCTGAGTATAAAATTAAAGATTTGATTGTAAGATTTGTTTTTTCAGAATAACAACAAAGCATGAATTAATGGGCAAACCAAATTTCAGAGTAATGAACATAAGACTAGGAGAATCTTCTCACATTAACAGGGGATTATGTGATGGACAAGACCACCCATGCAGCAAACACCCTCAGAACATTCATCAAATTGGAAGTTGTGTTCAAAGGGATACCATATTTGTATGAGCATCAATCAAAATAAACCCAGCTGTTCCAAGGACAGCAGATACTCAGGAACATGGGATTGCAGATGATATTATTAAGAAATGTCAATCAAGAGGGTTCAGAAAGGAGGGGGACAGAAGTAGAGAAGTGTGATGAACCATTCCCACAACAACGAAGCTTCCCACGCAATGCAGCCTCCTGCCAAGAAGAATAGAGTTAAGTCACATCACTTTGCTTATGATGGTGACAGAATTATTATAGAAAGGTTTACACCAGGCTTTGGGATAGCAATATAGCTATTAATACCTTAAATTTGCTACATCATTAAGCTTTCTTCATTATGGTTACAGTATGATATCTAAAAAAGAGCTGGTTACAAATGACCAGTGAAAATCCCATACAGAAGCATCTTACCAGTGAGCTGGAAGCAGTGACAGTGAATAGAGAATTGGGGTCCATTTCCAAAGCGAACATTCCTAGAGTCTGAACCCTGCAAGTATCACGTGAACCATTTGGTGTTTTTAAGCAGTGTACAACATAAACTAAGTGATTTTAGGAGGGATTAACAGAATGCTACACAGTGTATCAGCTGGTCAAGGAGAGAGGAGGAGCACCCTTCAAACTGGTTGGATTTTTTAACAGAATATTCAGCAGGTTCAGCTGAACCACGGGCTCTGCCCAGGGTGAGACAGAATGTAGTAAGTAAAGGATGTAAAGGTGTTTGAGGGTGCCGTGGGTGTCTGTAAATCTTGATGCCCAGTGCTTCCCAATATCAGGCCACAGGGCAAGTTCATTTCGAGTACACAAAGATGGATTTCCCTTGGCTAGATGTGGGGCCCGGGTGCTTTGAAGCAGGCTGAAATATATGCTCTTATGGCCTTATCATCTCATGCGTCATTCACTTCTGCTCCCCTGCATCTGTGCTGCCCAACCATTGTTAGTGGGGCACAGGAAAGTTCTTAGAGAAGAGTCACTAATTACATTATTACAGCCAGTAGCTCTTGCAGGAACAGAAATCATTGTGTTTCACCCTGGTTTCCTTTACCACTTCACGTGGGAGAGGTTGCTAATCCTACCATATTTTCACCAGGGTTTTAAGTGGTCAAAAAAAATGAATAAATAATCATGTTACTTTAGTGAGAACGTAGTCAAGAGTTCACCCAAGTGTGCTCAAAGTGGCAGAGTCAATCACCAGCATTTCAAACAAACAAAACATGTTATTTTAGAAAAAGACACTTTCCAGTTCATTCATATTTTGAGAATATTGTAAGCCTTTGTCCGTTAAGAATTAAAATGCCAACTGGAGCGGCAGATCCCCCCAGGTCCAGACACCGCCCGGACCTGAAGGGACCTATCAACGGCTCTCTGCACCCAAATCCCATGGGAGGGAGAGCTAAACCTTGAGAGGTGCAGACACGCCTGGGATGCCAGAACAGACTACACTCTGCCCACATTTCTGACTCCAGAGGAAAATACCTAACACCATCTGGGACCCCGGTGCACAGGGGCTCCGGGAAAAGGAGGCTCAGGCCATCCTGGTTGCTGCCCTCTCGGAGAGCTCAAAAGAAGCCCCCCACAAGCACCTTGAGCCACAGGACTACAGGTAAGACCAAATTTTCTGCTCCAAGTGACCTGCTTGGTGGACTCAGGACACAGTCCCACAGGAACAGCTGAAGATCAGTAGGCAGGAAAGACTACACGCCTGAAAGCAAAAGACTTTGTTCCTACAACTGGCTGAAAGAAAACAGGAAAACAGGTCTACAGAACTCCTAACACACAGGCCTGTAGGAAGGTCTAGCCACTGTCAGAAATAGCAGAACAAGGTAACACCAGAGACAACCCGATGGCAAGAGGCAAGTACAGGAACCCAAGCAACAGAAACCAAGACTACATGGCATCATTGGAGCCCAATTCTCCCATCAAAACAAACATGGAATATCCAAACACACCAGAAAAGCAAGATCTAGATTTAAAATCATATTTGATCATGATGATGGAGGACTTAAAGAAAGGCATGAAGAACTCCCTTAGAGAAACGCAGGAAAACATAAATAAACAAGTATAAGCCTATAGAGAGGAAACAAAAAATCCCTGAAAGAATTCTAAGAAAACACAATCAAACAGGTGAAGGAATTAAAAATTGAAATAGAAGCAATAAAGAAAGCACAAAAGGAAACAACACTGGATATAGAAAACCAAAGGAAGAGACAAGGAGCCGTAGATACAAGCATCACCAACAGAATACAAAAGATAGAAGAGAGAATCTCAGGAGCAGAAGATTCCATAGAAATCATCGACACAACGGACAAAGATAATGTAAAACAGAAAAGGCTACTGGTTCAAAACATACAGAAAATCCAGGACTCAATGAGTAGATTAAACCTAAGGATAGTAGGTATAGAAGAGAGTGAAGACTCCCAGCTCAAAAGACCAGTAGATATCTACAACAAAATCATAGAAGAAAACATCCCTAACCTAAAGAAAGAAATACCCATAAGCATACAAGAAGCATACAGAACTCCAAATAGATTGGAACAGAGAATGAATTCCTCCTGTCACATAATAGTCAAAACACCAAATACACAAAATAAAGAAAGAATATTAAAAGCAGTAAGGGAAAAAGGCAGACCTAACAGAATCACACCAGACTTCTCACCAGAGACTATGAAAGCCAGAAGATCCTGAACAGATGTCATACAGACCCTAAGAGAACACAAGGGGTTGGGGATTTACCTCACTGGTAGAGCGCTTGCCTAGCAAGCGCAAGGCCCTGGGTTCGGTCCCCAGCTCTGAAAAAAAGAAAAAGAAAAAAAAAAAAAGAGAACACAAATGCCAGTCTAGGTTACTGTTTCCTGCAAAACTCTCAATTAACATAAATGGAGAAACCAAGATATTCTATGACAAAACCAAATTTACACAATATATTTCTATAAATCCAGCCCTACGAAGGATAATAAATGGTAAAGCCCAACATAAGGAGGCAACCTACATGCTAGAAAAAGGAAGAAACTAATCATCTTGGCAAGAAAACTAAGAGAAGAAAAGCACACAAACATAATCTCCCATCCAAATATGAATATAACAGGAAACAATAATCACTATTCCTTAATATCTCTCAATATCAATGGTCTCAACTCCCCAATAAAAAGACATAGATTAACAAACTGGATATGCAATAAGGACCCTGCATTCTGCTGCCTACAGGAAACACACCTCAGAGACAAAGACAAACACTACCTCAGAGTGAAAGGCTGGAAAACAACTTTCCAAGCAAATGGTCGGAAGAGGAAAGCTGGAGTAGCCATTCAAATATCGAATAAAATTGATTTTCAACTAAAATCAACAAAAAAGATAAGGAAGGACACTTCATATTCATCAAAGGAAAAATCCACCAGGAGAACTCTCAATCCTAAATATCTATGCCCCAAATACAAGGGCACCTACATACGTAAAAGAAACCTTACTAAAGCTCAAAGCACACATTGCTCCTCACACAATAATAGTAGGAGATTTGAACACCCCACTCTGATCAATGGACAGGTCATGGAAACAGAAATTAAACAGAGACATAACCAGACTAAGAGAAATCATGAACCAAATGGACTTAAGAGGTATTTATAGAACATTCCATCCTCAAACAAAAGGATATATCTTCTTCTCACCACCTCATGGTACTTTCTCCAAAATTGACCATATGATAGGTTATAAAGCAGGCCTCAACAAATACAGAAAGAGAGAAATAATCCCATGTGTCCTATCAGACTACAACGGGTTAAAGCTGGTATTCAATAAAAATAAAGGAAGAATGCCCACATACAAATGGGAGTAGAGCATTGTTCAAGGAAGAAATAAAGAAAGAAATTAAACACTTCTTAGAATTTAATGAAAATGAAGGTACAACATACTCAAACTTATGGGACACAATGAAAACTGTGCTAAGAGGAAAACTCATAGCTCTGAGTGCCTGCAGAAAGAAACAGGAGAGAGCATATATCAGAAGCTTGACATCACACCTAAAAGCTCTAGAAAAAAAGAAGCAAATACACCCAGGAGGAGCAGAAAATAATCAAACTCAGAGCTGAAACCAACCATGTAGAAACAAAAAGGACCATAGAAAGAATCAACAGAACCAAAAGTTGGTTCTTTGAGAAAATCAACAAGATAGATAAACCCTTATCCAGACTAACAAGAGGACACAGAGAATGTATACAAATTAACAAAATCAGAAGTGAAAAGGGAGACAACTACAGAATCAGAGGAAATTCAAAAAATTCATCAGATCCTACTACAAAAGCCTATATTCAACAAAACTTGAAAATCTGGAGGAAATAGACAATTTCCTAGACAGATACCAGGTACTGAACTTAAATCAGGAACAGATAAACCATTTAAACAACACCATAACTCCTAATGAAACAGAAGCAGTCATTAAAGGTCTCCCAACCAAAAAGAGCCCAGGTCAGATGGCTTTAGTGCATAATTCTATCAGACCTTTGTAGAAGACCTCAAACCAGTACTATCCAAATAATTCCACAAAATTGAAACAGATGGATCACTACCAAATTCCTTCTATGAAGTCACAATTACTCTTATACCTAAACCACACAAAGACCCAACAAAGAAAGAGAACTTCAGACCAATTCCCTTATGAATATCGACGCAAAAATACTCAATAAAATTCTAGCACACCGAATCCAAGAGCACATCAAAACAATCATCCACCATGATCAAGTAGGCTTCATCCCAGGCATGCAGAGATGGTTTAATATACAGAAAATCATCAATGTGATCCATTATATAAACAAACTGAAAGAACAAAACCACATGATCATTTCATTAGATGCTGAGAAAGCATTTGACAAAAATCAACACCCCTTCATGATGAAAGTCCTGGAAAGAATAGGAATTCAAGGCCCATACCTAAACATAGTAAAAGCCATATACAGCAAACCAGTAGCCAACATTAAACTAAATGGAGAGAAACTTGAAGCAATCCCAGTAAAATCAGGGACTAGACAAGGCTGCCCACTGTTTCCCTACTTACTCAATATAGTTCTTGAAGTTCTAGCCAGAGCAATCAGACAACAAAAGGAGGTCAAGGGGATACAGATTGGAAAAGAAGAAGTCAAAATATCACTATTTGCAGATGATATGATAGTATATTTAAGTGATCCCAAAAGCTCCACCAGAGAACTACTAAACCTAATAAACACTTTCAGCAAAGTGGCTGGGTATAAAATTAACTCAAATAAATCAGTAGCCTTCCTCTACACAAAAGAGAAACAAGCCGAGAAAGAAATTAGGGAAATGACACCCTTCATAATAGTCCCAAATAATATAAAGTACCTCGGTGTGACTTTAACCAAGCAAGTAAAAGATTTGTACAATAAGAACTTCAAGACTCTGAAGAAAGAAATTGAAGAAGACCTCAGAAGATGGAAAGATCTCCCATGCTCATGGATTGGCAGGATTAATATAGTAAAAATGGCCATTCTACCAAAAGCAATCTACAGATTCAATGCAATCCCCATCAAAATACCAATCCAATTCTTCAGAGAGGTAGACAGAACAATTTGCAAATTCATCTGGAATAACAAAAAACCCAGGATAGCTAAAACTATCCTCAACAATAAAAGGACTTCTGGGGGAATCACTATCCCTGAACTCAAGCAGTATTACAGAGCAATAGTGATAAATACTGCATAGTATTTGTACAGAGACAGACAGATAGAGCAGTAGAATAGAATGAAGACCCAGAAATGAACCCACACACCTATGGTCACTTGATTTTTGACAAAGGAGACAAAACCATCCAATGGAAAAATGATAGCATTTTCAGCAAATGGTGCTGGTTCAACTGGAAGTCAGCATGTAGAAGAATGCATATTGATCCATGCTTATCACCCTGTACAAAGCTTAAGTCTAAGTAGATCAAGGACCTCCACATCAAACCAGACACACTCAAACTAATAGAAGAAAAAGTGCAGAAACATCTCTAACACATGGGCACTGGAGAAAATTTCCTTAACAAAACACCAATGGCTTATGCTCTAAGATCAAGAATCAACAAATGGGATCTCAAAACTGCAAAGCTTCTGTAAGGCAAAGGACACTGTTGTTAGGACAAAACGGCAACCAACAGATTGGGAAAAGATCTTTACCAAGCCTACAACAGATAGAGGCCTTATATCCAAAATATACAAAGAACTCAAGGAGTTAGACTGCAGGGAGACAAATAACCCTATTAAAAAATGGGTTCAGAGCTAAACAAAGAATTCACACCTGAGGAATGCTGAATGGCTGAGAAACACCTAAAGAAATGTTCAACATCTTTAGTCATAAGGGAAATTCAAATCAAAACAACCCTGAGATTTCACCTCACACCAGTGAGAATGGCTAAGATCAAAAACTCAGGTGACAGCAAATGCTGGCGAGGATGTGGAGAAAGAGGAACACTCCTCCATTGTTGGTGGGATTGCAGACTGGTACAACCACTCTGGAAATCAGTCTGGAGGTTCCTCAGAAAATTGGACATTGAACTACCTGAGGACCCAGCTATACCTCTCTTGGGAATATACTGGGAAGTGAATCAGCAAAAATTAATAGCAACTTAAATAAGTACACAAAACTTTAGATGAGAAATTATAAGCCACACATGAATAATGACTATGTTTCATCATGTCTACATTGGTTGGTTATTTTTTTGAGGGGGGGGGCTGGTTTGGTTTGGTTTGGTTTGGCTTGGTTTGGTTTGGTTTGGTTGGTTGGCTGATTAAGGTTTGTTGGGTTTTTTTTTCCAAAAAGCTTTAAAACCTGAGCCAGAAAAAAAAAATTTAAGAAGATAGAATTTCCCAGATGCAAACTATAATAATTTAACTATAAATTCAATAAATACAAATACTTGATGATATCCAGAAATTATTGCTAATTAATATAAATGTAATGAACGAGTATGGGAATATGTTGATTCTGAAGATGTGAATGCTGAGGTACTTGTGAACCAAGGCCCATAAGATCTGCCAGTCATTTGCAGAATACTTTAAAAAGAAAAATGTGAAGATAGACAATATGGTAGCCAGAAAGGGATGAAGATAGAGACATACATAGAAAGAAAATGAGAATGGAGATTACCCATCCCTGACACATGTGCAAAGCAAAGTGAACCAACGTTAAATCCAGCTGGACAAATACAAAGAAATTACTGAGATATTCTTTCTTTTCTTGTTTTTTTCTTTTGTCTTTTAAAGGCCTCACAATAAAAACTTCCAATGAATTAGAAGGATAAAGAGGAGGAGGAGTGTGGGGCTGGAGCTTTGAGGAGGAGAAGAAAGATGGTGGAGTAGATCCTCTGTATAAACAGCACAAAGTCTTCTCCTTCTACCCAGGAGCCCATGCCTCCCATTCTTCACCCAGTACTGTCCTCTCTTTCTTGTCAGCAGGGGACTGAACTGTGGTTTCCTGACTTTCAAACTCTGCTTTCCCTGTGGGAGAACTGACTTATCTAAGACAAAACTTTTACTAATCTTTCAGCCATGATTTTTATTGAAATTAAGCCATCTTTTGTGTCTGTTATCATTTGAAATTCGCATAGTGTTCTTTCTACATCCTTCATTGCTGAGTTTAGAACGGAAGCCAGTCTTTCCATTCTTAGAAGGTGAGCATGTACACACACACACACACACACACACACACACACACACACACACACAGTACCTCAGTGCAGAGTTACTGCCCAGCTGGCCATGTGAAAATCAAACAATAAAATCATGAGTTAGCCTATCCAAATAACCCCCCCCCATCTCCTTGGAAAGAATTAAGAATTCAGTGACATTTCTCCAGGGAAAAGTAAGGTGGAATTGTGTCATTTGCAGACATTCAGATAATTAAATCGATGTGAAGTTAAAGCCAAAATTCATCTCTGTGCTAAAAGTTGCTCACTTCTCTGCCCTGTGCACAATCTGCAGACATTAATAAAAGATTTAAAAGATTAATTTTAGCACAGATCATAGTTCCAGTGTTAGCACGCTAACATTAAGCAAATAATCATCAATGCTGATGAAGAAAATGAGGGGTTGGGGCATAGTGAAAATACTGAACCACTCTGTCTTGCCACAGGCAATCCAGCAGTCTTCCCATGCCTCACTTTGGTTCCCAGTGTATTGGTGTCTTAAACTCGAACAGTTGTGAAGAGAGAAACTTGGTCAGGACGTGAAGGCCTGAACTTGACAGACATATAACCTCACGAAGAGTGACAACTGCCAAGTTTCTTGACCGCAGTATTCATTACAACAATTTGCAATCACCAACCACTTTCGTGCCAGAATATTCCAGACAGAACCAACAGTGGCAGCCAGTCTTCTGCCGCACAGCCCTTTCCTCTCAACACAGAACCTTATTCAAATGCTAAGAAAATATGTGTCTGAGACCTTGAAACAAAAATGTGAATGCAAACTACCAGGGAGTCATGTTCTCCACGGGCGCAAGCATATTGAGTTTGCATATGGAAAACTGGAGCTTCTGCTTCCTGGCACAGCATCGAGCTTGAACAAGAGTTAACCTCTGTGACCCTGAGTTCCCCGGAGCTGAGAAGAGATTTTTGATACCACTGACTGCAACATGCTGGCTGCGGGAGAAGAATAGCATGGAGATAGAGTAGAATAAGCAATTCTTTCCGAGCCAAGATCAATGAACAACACCGTAAAGGGATAGATAGTAAACACATTAAGCTCTGTGAGTGCTGTGGTTATGAATGAGAACTCCCGAAAAGAGACTGTCTGCAGAGACTGTCTGGTTGGTTAAAGGGTCAGTACAGATCCAAAGGCTCATTACCTTATCTGGGGCCAGCATTAGCACCCCAGAACAGCCATTCCTCATCCACCTTTGCGTTCAGAACTAATATCTGATGACTAACGGATTAAAACCTTTAGAATCTGTTGACCTCAGAGGTCCACTAAGTTCCATCAAGAGGAAAGGTAGGACTGTCATCAGATGGCATCTTAAACCTAAACCAAGTTTCCCCTTCTTACCATAACTGCTTCTGGGATGTACCCACAAGTGTACTTTAAACTTGCCTTGATTTACAACTTTGTCTCTTATATAAACCCTCATAAAATTGCTTCCATGTTGGAGCATGGAACTTGGGCTGTTGTTCTAGGGCCATGGCCATTAAAAATGGCTCCAGAATAAACTATCTCTTATTCTCTTTACCAGAGCTGTGGTTTGTGCATTGACAACCAATCTGTGCAAACACAGCCTTTTTTTTTTTTTTTCTTTTCAGTTTTTGGTCATATGACTTAAATCTAGAATGACCTCCACAGTGTCATGTTTTGAGTATTTTGGGTCATTTTCTGTGGAAGCCTGTAGAACTTTAAGACCTAAATCCTTGAAGGGGGATGATAGAGGTTTGTAGGTAGATGTAGCAGTTTTTTGTTTTTTTTTTTTTAAAAGGTGCCCTAGAAGTCGTACCTACCTCTGGTTCCAGGCTGGTTCTGTTCCTGTCTGCTGTTGTGGTGTGAAAAGCTGAACTATATTCTCCTTCCACTGTGCTTCTATGCTATTGGTTCTCGACCTGTGGGCCGAAACCCCCACAGCTATCCTGCATATTAAGTATTCCCATTATAATTCACAACAGTAGCAAAATTGCAGTTATGAAGAAGCAACGAAATGATGCTATGGTTGGGGTCACCACAGCATGAGAAGCTGTATGAAAAGGTCACAGCATTTAGGAAGGTTGAGAACCACTGCCCTGCGCCTTCCCCATCACAAAGACCTTTAGCCTCTGAAGCAGAGTCATGAAGCTGCTTGAGACATAATGGTGAGAAAAGTCCCCAGTACAATGAGCAAATAGCGTAGACTATAGGTCATGTGGTCTTTGCTACAGCTGCTCACAGACTAGATGGAAAGTTGCCTCAGACTACAGGCTGTATGTAATGGCACGTCCCCGACTGTGCTTCAAACACTATATGTACAGGCAGATCCAGAAACTCATGTTTTAGACACTTGTCACAACCTACAAAATAGAAGTCCTCCATTGTCTATCATTTGAAAATGTAACAACCAGGATGGACATTTTACCACCTGCCTGTTTATACTCAGCTCTCAGGAGGTTGAGGGAGCAGGATAGACCTCCAGGCCAACTGGGCTACACAGTGAAACTCTGAAGACAGATAGAGGGGAAGAAAGAAGAAAGAAAGAAGGGGGGAGGAAGGGAGGGAAGGGAGAAAGAGACTGAGAGACAGAGAGACAGAAAGACAGAGAGAGATTGAGGGACAGAGCAACAGAGAGGCAGAGAGACAGAGGGATAGACTGAGAGAGTGACAGCAAGGCAGAGAGAGCACTGCCAATCAGCCTTGTCTCTTGGACCACAGGTCACAGAACACTGATTTACACCAAAAATTCTCCAACTTGAACCAGCAGTTGCTGGGAGGGATAAGTTAACAAAAATCCTGGGAGGCAGGCATAAGGCAAATTGTGTGCATTTCTTAAGGTTCTTGAGGACATTCCTGATGCCAAACCACATGGAGGGATAGAGGATTTGAGACAAAAGGACACAAAAGAAAAGTGAAAAACATAATTGCTCCTGTCGGCTGCGACCAGAGCTCAATAGTCATTTCAATGTCAGGTAAAGCTTCACCAAATGTTAAGCATCAAATGAGACAGAAAAAAAAGATTTACTATATTAGACTTTCAAAAGTATATTAGTAATATGTAGGTTTCCCTGAATAATTCTAGTCCATGGTCTCTACAAACTAATCTTAGTACCTCCCTCGTCTGCTCAAAACCTTTGTTCGAGGACTCTTAGTTCTACAGGGCTCAAATACCTGTTAACAACGGCTATGCCTTCAATTCCCACACCCACCCTGCCCCCCTCCTTTCTTTCTTAGCAATTATCACCTCTAATGGCCTATATAATTTACCTGGTCATTATGCCTATTACCAATTATCTGTCCCTGACAGCACTCCTCCATTCTTCGAGTACCAGTCGAAATAGACAAGAAAAGCAAATGTGTATCTCTGTACCTCAGAAACAGTACCTGCCAGTGTTGCAAGCACTTACAGATTGTTGACTAAATACATAACCAAAATACTAATCTATTTAAACGCTAACTTAGAAAGATGTAAAGACCATCTCGCACTTCCCAGAACTTTGTACTTTTTTTTAAAAAACAACAACAACCTGGGCACAGGATGAAATCACCGGAAGCCTGATTAAAATACAGACTGCTGGGCCCTGACCAGAGAGATTTTGGTTCAAGAGTGTTGGGTGGAGCCCAAGAGTCCCCATTTAAAAGATAGAGCTGGTCCTTGATTGTGCTAGCCCCATTTTGACAAGAACTGATGACGACGTTAGAAACACCCCAAGACGCCAGAGTATTTGGTTAAAATATTAACTCGATAATTTTGTATAGTTCATTTCAGTTGTTATTTAACAATTTTGTATTTAATAACTTTAAATGATGATTGGCAATTATTTAAAACTTAGCAAATTTTAAATGTAGCAGAGGAAAGCCTAAGGTGTTTGAGACAAGCCGGCTCTGAAGACGTCACGCTGATGACAAGCTTCACAGACCTCCCTGCGCACAGCCTTTTATGCGTCGCAGGTGTTTCCTAAATGTTTTCAGAGAAGAAAACAGAAAGGAAGAGGCAGACAGGTGCAGGGCCTCACCTGGTTCAATAAAACTGCAGATCTACTGGCCTGGAGTCATGCGTATTTCAATCCATTCTAGCATAGCCATGTAAAGAAAACTTGGTCAAACACTGCCTTCTCTATGCAGCCTTCCGCAAACACATCACGTGAAACATCACAGACTCCCAGATCACACCGGAGATCAGCCTTGTCCCAGCTGGTGTTTTGTTCATTGCTGTGCGTAAATATCTGAAAGAAGCAACTTAAAGGAGAAGGGACCTCTTCAGACTGACAGCTTAAAGTGTGGTCTGTTAGGGGTGGGGAAGGCATGGGGGAGTTAACGGCAACTCTCCATGGTGGCAGCCGAAGTAAGAGGCTGCTTGATTCCATCTCCGCAGTTTAAGGAACAAGATCACAAACGTGAACCAGAGCTATGCCAGGCTGAACTCGTTAAGCCCACCCCCACCAACCGATTTCCTCCAATTTGGCTGCAAAGGGTTCTGTTACCTCCTACTACAGTGTCATGAGCCGGGTGCCCAGTGTTGAAACACAAGAGCCTACAGGGAGAAGTTAACAGTCAGGCAATAGTAAGACCTTCCTTATCTTCTTGTCTGCCCCTTTTCCGAGCATCTTTCCGAGGAAACATCATCACTGAGATTCAGCATACAGATTCCTGCCGGTCCAGACTGGCAGTGACAAGAAGTTGCTTTCAGACCACAGTCAGCTCCTAACATATTACCCTGATCCTTCAGTTTATCATTAGGTGGATATTCAAAAGAGCAAAGAGGCATTCAAAAAGCCTTTATTTCTTGGTAGCATATAAAATGTTCCCTAGACAACTAGCTGGGGAAGTGGCTCAGCGGACAAGAGGAGTACATGCTGCACAAACATGAAGACCTGAGTGACACAGACACGAAAAAGGATGAGAGTGACCACACACACACACACACACACACACACACACACCACACACACACACACATTAATTTCCAGCCAAGTATTTTATCTATATTGTGTCAGATTACCATAATCTAAAGCTGCTTTTCTATTTCAGCACTGTCTTTTACAGCCCTTTAACTGTACCTCGCCTTTCCAAGCGAGGTGTTCCAATGCTCCATTTATGCTAATTTAGGGTCAGCCTCGTAGACTGCCACCTCTCAGCCATCTGTCCTTCTGCCATCGTTCTTATGAATTATAACGCAGCCAATGGTTCCAGCAATGAATCTAAGAGGCTACTTTTCCATATTTTATTGCCTGTAAATTTTATAGGAAAGGAAATTGAGTCCTAGAACTTTAACTAATCTATACAATGAACTGATTGATGGTCAGAAGAATTATAGTCCAGGCCTGATTTTCATCCTGCCTATTTGATCAAAGTTAAAAATCTTCAAGAAGTATCCAGCCCATGTAGACAGGTGAGGAGGAGTGGGAAGTAAATTGTAGTCCTAGGATTGAGGCAGAAAGTCACACATAAGAATAGAATATATAATTATATGTATTTAATGATAATTTATAATGTATGATTATAAAAACACAATTACAAATAATATGAAACATTTAAGAAAAGTATTAATTATATTGAAAATTAATCATGTATTCCAGAAAATAGGATAGAATAAAGGAAAATATATCCTGTTTGAGAACACAGCAGAAATATCCCCAAAAAGACCACAGAGAGGGTATTCATATACTGGTCACATTTATAACAATGACCTTTAAGGTTCTTTAGAAATTCAGCTCAATTTTTGTTTTTGTTGCAAAATAGTATGTGTCCCACAATCTGCACACGATAAATGTTTGTTGAGCTAAATTTAAATTGCTTGACTTTAGCAAGACGATTTCTTTTTCATAATGCTCAGAGGGGAAAGAAATCATTAAATAGATTTTCATCCTGTCTTTCATAAATGTTTTTATAGAGCTGCCCTGGTTGGGTTTTCCTTGGCAAGACTCCTGTTTTGCTCTCCCTGTTGGATCCCCCTTCTCTGCTCTTTGGATTAGTGCAGTCAGTAAGAAAGAACTGCCATGTGGATATATGTATATATGTGTGTATATGTTTGGGCTTTCAGAAACCCAGGAAAGCTGAGGGTAGAGGAGAAGAGGAGACAGTAAAATGGGTAGAGAGCAATGTCCCAGCTCATGTAGTCAGGCAGAAAGGAAATTCAATTTTCTTCTACTTTTTAAAAAGGCAGAGTCAACCTTTGCAGCCCAAACTAACCTGGAACCCATCAGTCAGCCCAGACTGACCTTAAACTAAATACTTCTCCTGTTTTAGCACCCCGAGTGCTGGGATTCTAACAGCGTAGAACCAGATATAACTCATACATCCCCTCACGAAATGTGTGTTGTTTAGCACCTGTTATAGGCTAGGCAGGATTTAAGGGACAACCATGAATAAAAATAATAAAATGCATGATGTCATAGAAGTTATATTCCATTAAGGGCAGAAGCATAATATAAGCTTCTAAGTAAGTATGTATGTTGATAGATGATAGATAGATAGATAGATAGATAGATAGATAGATAGATAGATGATACATAGATACAGAGATTAGATAATCGATTTATGAAGAATGCTTTAAAAATTTAAAGAAAAATATGCAAGAAGCAAATGTGGTGGCCATCTGTGACAGAGAGGCCAGGAAGGCCATGTGGCCCTTTGTTCAGAGGCCTGAAGTGAGAACAACCCCACACTTCATCTTATCTGCTTCAAGCCAGTACGGCATGTGTCAAGTTGACAATGTACATCATGAAGACCAGGAGTACGGAAAACCAGATTGCCATCATTTATTTCAGCATTCTTTCTTCTTTTCATCATTATTGAAGAGAAATTCACATCACATAAAATTAATCCCTTCCAAGTAGAGAATTCAGTGGCAATCAGTACAGTCACCCTGTGGTGTAACCAAAAGTTAATCTCTGCCCAGTTCTAGGATATTTGTATCAACTAAAACTAAAGCTCCATGTGCGTCATGTGCATTTGCAGTCCTTTCCCATCCCCCACCCCTGCAGTCTTGGCAACCATCAATCGACTTTGTGCCTATGGATTTGCTTATTCTCAGTATTTCTCATCAATGGCGCTCATTCAAGATGCAACCTTTGGTGGTTTTGTTATGGTCTCACATCTTAAATAATGTCTTTAAAGTTTTTTCAGGGTCACTGTAACACCTACCTCATTGCTTTTCTACCCAAGTAGCACGTACTCCATTACAGGGATCTCCAATAACTTCCTGTCGACTGATAAACAATGTCTGAATTGTTTGAACCCTTTGCTTATTCAGAGCAATACCACTATGAGAGTTTGTATACAAGTACTTGAGATTTGTTTTCAAGTAGAATCCTATTTTAATGATTTATTTTATGTGCATTAGCATTTTGCCTGCATATGGTTATGTGCACCTTGCTTGCCTTATGCTCACAGAAACCAGAAGAGCTCACCATCTTTCATAGAACTGAGGTTACAAATGGTTATAATCTACTGTGTTGGTTCTGGTAACAAGACCTAGGTCCTCTGCAAAAGCAGCAAGAATATTTAACTGCTGAGCCATCTCTCCAGCCCCTCAACTTTATTCTTTGCAATCCCCACCATTTGTGAATGTATTTTCCAGTCACAATAACAATCTGGAAATGTGTAAAGGTGACCCCACCCCCACCTCAAGGATCTAATACATTTGAGCCTTAAATGAGTACCCAGTATATAAGAACTCAATAAATGGTAGTTATTATTGTCAATAATAACAGTATTAAAAAGCATGCCACTAAATAAAGTTCAGAGAGTACTGCCCCACTCTGGAGAGCAAGGAGTTGTACCAAACCTTTATGGAGAAACAAGCTATTCACAAATTTCCCCTACAAGGCTTCACTTCCAGTGGTTGGAGAGATCAGGAAATTTCTGAGTACTTTTGTCATTAATCTCGTCACACAGGAAATAATGACTCGCACTCAGATTTACCAGTGAACTTCACCTGGAGTTTGCTCTGGAATTTCAGAAAGATTGTTGTAAAAAGCAAGTGGAAAGAGAATGCCGTTGTTTCTGATTGTATAATTTGGCATCAAATTAATCTCTCATTTATTTACTTAGCACACAAACTGCTGAGATCACTCACTGCCTAAAGCATTATCAGGCAGGATTGACCCCTGCCCCTGCTACTTTGCCACCTAAAGTCAACACCATGTAAGCTAATTGTGACAATAAAAATTCCAGTTTTATCTGGAGCTTCGTAACTGCTCAGTTAGTCACTTGGTGAACATTTTGAGGGGTTGGCTTTGAGAGATGTCCCAAGTTCAGTCTTTAGATCATCTTCGTCTCCCTGCAACTTTGTTTCCAGCCTCCAAGAGGATGGTGCCAGCACCATGCTACTTTTGAATTCTAGTATCAGCTATATCTTTAAGAAGAAAAAAATCCACTAAGAACTTATTATATGATCATTTACTACATGGTATTTGAGAGGAAAATTGTGTTCACTCAAGTAGCTTCAGTGTTTCCTTCCACCAGAAGCTAATTTTAAATCCTTCAGAATGACTGAATGGCTGTTTTAAGAGAGAGACACCGTCTTCCTTCAACAAACTAAGCATTTCTCTTTAGAATTAGCAGGCTCCTCGCTTAATGCATTTGCTAGCAGGGCTCCCCCACTTGCAGAGACCGAGCCAAGAATTGTATCTATAATTGTGTGGCTCTGTCTTTTCAATTGATCATTTTGAAAAACTGTCAAAATTATTCAGAAAATTCTCCTGAAATGTTAAAACCAGAGTAGTAGCAAGCAGCCTTCGCTTTTTGCACTTAAATGGCTCAACTGAGTTATCACCGTAGCTTAGGTCAAACTCCAAACAAGATAAATGTCATTATAATGGAACATTGCTGTACAAGAAAAATCTCTCTTAACCTTTCAGACTCATTGTCCTGCGTGTGTGTATGTGTGTGTGTGTGTGTGTGTGTGGTGTGTGTGTGTGTGCATGTATAAGTGTCACACACAAGTGAATCTGACGGTATATGAACCTATGCACACATGTGCAGAGACCAGAGGACCACCGAAGTCATTTATCATCCCCATGACAGGGCCTCCGGCTGAACTGAATGCTCTTTGCTTTGACAAGGCTGGCTGACCAGTGAACTCCCAGAATGTGCTTGTCTTCCTGCCCAGTGCTAGGGTTTCAAGTCCTTGCAGCCACGCCTGTCCCTTTTGCCGGACATTTGAACCCACATCCTCTTGTTTGGACAGTAGGCACCCTTACCAACTAAGCCATCACCCTAGCCTCCCCCTTGGTTGACCTCAACTCAGTAAACCACACCAGGTGCACAAACATGCAGTCTGTGACACACTGTGCCCGAGATATGGACCTTTCTACACCCTGACTAGAAAGTCTTCAAGAGGAAGGATCCGCATGGCTGAACACTAATGTTTTGGCCCTGCATGAATAAGCAAAGCAGCCACATGCTCCATTCCTGTTAGTTGCTGAGCAAATAGGCCTAGTAAATGTCCCTTCTCAGAACTTCAAAACTCAAGGGACAAGTGGTTGCCATAACTGAGAAGACTAACAGAGGGATTTTAGTCCTCTATGAGCAAGTATTTTAGATCAGTCTGGGGAATAAAATAAGAAATAAAAGCAACAATTCTGGTTTTTTTTTAAAGCCATTTTCACCTAGTTCAAACCTACCTCATCTGTTTCCTCCTCCCAGAGCATTACAAACCGCACCAGCTAGCAGTCAGCTTAACACTGTCAGGATTTCTGTAAGAGCTCTGCTGTTAAATCCACGTCCATCCTTATGGATTTAATTGCAAAACAAGCAAGATGGCGTGGGTAAACAGCATGCTGCAGCAAGAAATCACCTACAGGCTTTCCTGCATGATGGATGGTGGTCCTCTTACTCCAGGCACTCTCCCCAACCAGTGTAAGGTGAATGGGGATAGGCTGGAAGGTTCAGGCCGCTTTAATTTACAAAACAAAAATACAGAAAAATCTCCCAAGGCCAGTCTCCCAAATACAAAAACGCAAAGTCCTCAGGTCCTGCTGTGGCCTCTCAATCGAGTGCCTGCTCTTTCCCTTATTCTGGGCCGATATTTAATATTAACAAGAGCAAACATCTTTGCAAATGAAAACATTGAAGGCAAGAAATTCAGTATCGTGAGACTGAGTGGAGAAACCATTGTACCACAGTTTTTTTTGAAGAAATCACAGGTCTCGGTGTTAAAGCAATGGCCATGCCAATGGTGACTTTTAGAGAGGAGTTTATGCTCTCAACTGACTGACTGACTGACTGACTGACTGACTGACTGACTGCCTAGCTGAGCTCAGAAAATATATCGAAGCTCGATGGTGAACTCATTTACATACTCAGACTTTGGAGACAAGAGAAGAAGAGAAGACTCAAGGTGGTGATAATAAGGTGTTTTAGTTACTTTCTCTGTTGCTGTGATACAATACATGGACAAAAGTAACTTAAGGGAGAAGGGGGTTTTTTGGCTTACAGTTTGAGGGTACAGTCAACTGTGTCAGGGACCTGTAGGCAGCAGCAGTCTAAGACGGCTGGCTGATCACATCACACCCCACATCTGGAAATGGACAGAGATGAATGCATGCCGGTACCCAGATCCCACTCTCCACATTTACAGTCTGAACTCTCAGTCAAAGAACTGAGTCTCTCTCACTGGGTGGGGCTTCCTAACTCAATTAATGCAATCAGGATAATCCCCCAAGGTCTATCTCCTAGGTAATTCTAAATTGTGTCAAGTTCACAGTTAACATTAACCACCACCCAAAGGGATTAGGAAAACAAAGAAGTCATTGTGCTCAGAGGCTTCCTGGGAGTGGTACAGTCAGGTATCTGTCAGAAGGCTCACAGGCCTCAGGAATACTCTGGGTTGGCCTAGGGAATGGAACGCTTGGTGTTCTTCCATCTGCTGTGCTTGATTAGCACAAAGCACCGGCCATGAAGCCAGCTAAGAGTAGCTAAGAAATCCAAATTAATCTAAAGTTAAACTGTGAGGCTCTGGGGCATGTACCAGATGCAAAGAGAAGATGATTTTTACCTCAAGGATGATGAGGTGACTTTTCCAGTACTTGAATTGAAGCCAAGAACCTTACAAAAGAAGTCATATGAGAACAACAAATTCATCTTTTACAGTGTAAATTAGTCATATTCTATATGGTATTATATATGAACATATGTCATTTTGTCAACTGAAATAAATCTCTCCTGGGTTCAATCACCAAAGCTTCATAAAATAAAATTTATTCAAAGTATAATATTCATTTATTTAAAGTAAACAATTTTTAAAAAACTGTTATATATCAGAAATATTTCTTTTGTTCTACAAAAATCATTCAGACTTTCCTAGTTTCATGATTGAGTTAAATACATGTCCTCTGTGCTGTAGACATGGCCATTCTTAGATTTAATCTAACCAGAATTCTCTTCATGTAGTACTAAATTTGCCTCCAAACTATATTTTATAGCTAAGAAAGTTTGGAAGCTCTATAGAACTCTAACTAAACTCTTACTTTGTTCTGTAAGTCCAAGGTCTCTCTCTCTCTCTCTCTCTCTCTCTCTCTCTCTCTCTCTCTCTCTCTCTCTCCCTCCCTCCCCCCATTTTCTCCAGACTTCACACATGCTCAGCACATCATCTAACACTTAGCTCCATCCTCAGCATACAACACACGCCTCCTAAGATTAAAGGGAAATACACTGTTGTCCAGAGTTATAGTATCACAAGATGTTATTACAAGATGTTTAATATGCTTTCTGTTGCTTAGTAAACCATGCCCAAGTTGGGGGAAAAGGGGGCATATTCTACTTGGCCACTTGTAGCCCATCAATGAGGGAATTCATAGCAGGAATTCAAGCAAGACAGGAACAACAGAGCAGAAGTGTGAACCACAAACCATGAGGGACTGCTGCTTACTGGCTTGCTCCTAGACTCTATTCAGCTGCTTTCCTAGATAATCCCACCTGCCTAGGGATGGTATTGTCCACAGTGGTCTAGGCCCTCCTACATCTCCTCCATCAATTAAAAATCAAAAACTATGCTCCATGTCTACAAGCCAATCTGATAGAAGAAATTCTTTTTTTATTGGTTGTTTCATTTATTTACATTTCAAATGGAATCCCCCTTCCCGGTTTCCCCTCCATAAACCCCTCATTTCCTTCCCCCCACCTGCTCACCCACTCTTGCCTCAGGGCCCTAGCATTCCTTTACCCTGGGTCATCCAGCCTCCACAGGACCAAGGGACTCCCCTCCCATTGATGTCCCACAATGCCATCCTCTGCTACATATGCAACTGGAGCCATGGGTCCCCTACATGTATTCATTGGTTGGTGGCTTAGTCCCTGGGAGCTCTGGGGGGGGGGGGTGTCTGGTTGGCTGATATTATTGTTCTTCCTATGGGGTTGCAAAGCCCTTCAGCTCCTTCAATCCTTCCCTGAACTCCTCCGTTGGGGTGCCCATGCTCAGTCCCATGTTTGGCTGCCTGCATCCACTTCTGTTTTGGTCAAGCTCTGGCATTCTTTAATAATCTTCTTCTAAGATATGTCAAGTTGACAACCAAGAGGAGCCATTACAATTACATATACATTTATTATTACAATATAACTATAGTAATCCATCTTGAATTTGTATCTTAATAAACATCTTTGTCTTAAACATATTCTTGATTAGAAGTAGGTCATGAGAGCAGCTCACAGTGGGGTGACAGATTCTAATATACATATATTAGACAAAACTCTAACAAAACTTTTATGTTTGGCTCATGCATATTAAATGCTACATTAACTTACCTATAAAAATTCTGGGGAAGTCCCACACCCGCGGATCCCGGCCCGCAGCAGCTCTCTGCTCCCAAACCCCATTGGAGAGAGACCTCACCGCCTGATCAGGTGGGCACTCCTGAGGCTGCAGAGTGGAGGAGACCACCAACACTGCCCACCCCTGCCCACATCCCTGGCCCAAGAGGCAACTGTATAAGGCCTCTGGGTTCCCGTAGGGGAGGGCCCAGGAGCGGCAGGATCCCTGCGCCTGAGACACCACCGGAACCTGAAGGAAACAGACCGGATAAACAGTTCTCTGCACCCAAATCCCGTGGGAGGGAGAGCTAAACCTTCAGAGAGGCAGACACGCCTGGGAAACCAGAAGAGACTGCACTCTGTGCACATCCAGACACCAGAGGAAAACACCAAACGTCATCTGGAACCCTGGTGCACGGAGGCTCCCGGAAAGAGCGGTGCAGATCTTCCCGGTTGCTGCCGCCGTGGAGAGGACTTAGGCAGTACCCCACGAGCAAATTTGAGCCTTGGAACCACAGGTAGGACCAACTTTTCCCCTGCAAGAAACCTGCCTGGTGAACTCAAGACACAGGCCCACAGGAACAGCTGAAGACCTGTAGAGAGGAAAAACTACACGCCCGAAAGCAGAACACTCTGTCCCCATAACTGGCTGAAAGAAAACAGGAAAACAGGTCTACAGCACTCCTGACACACAGGCTTATAGGACAGTCTAGCCACGGTCAGAAATAGCAGAACAAAGTAACACTAGAGATAATCTGATGGCGAGAGGCAAGCGCAGGAACCCAAGCAACAGAAACCAAGACTACATGGCATCATCGGAGCCGAATTCTCCCACCAAAGCAAACACAGAATATCCAAACACACCAGAAAAGCAAGATCTAGTTTCAAAATCATATTTGATCATGATGCTGGAGGACTTCAAGAAAGACGTGAAGAACTCCCTTAGAGAACAAGTAGAAGCCTACAGAGAGGAATCGCAAAAATCCCTGAAAGAATTCCAGGAAAACACAATCAAACAGTTGAAGGAATTAAAAATGGAAATAGAAGCAATCAAGAAAGAACACATGGAAACAACCCTGGACATAGAAAATCAAAAGAAAAGACAAGGAGCTGTAGATACAAGCTTCACCAACAGAATACAAGAGATGGAAGAGAGAATCTCAGGAGCAGAAGATTCCATAGAAATCATTGACTCAACTGTCAAAGATAATGTAAAGCGGAAAAAGCTACTGGTACAAAACATACAGGAAATCCAGGACTCAATGAGAAGATCAAACCTAAGGATAATAGGTATAGAAGAGAGTGAAGACTCCCAGCTCAAAGGACCAGTAAATATCTTCAACAAAATCATAGAAGAAAACTTCCCTAACCTAAAAAAAGAGATACCCATAGGCATACAAGAAGCCTACAGAACTCCAAATAGATTGGACCAGAAAAGAAACACCTCCTGTCACATAATTGTCAAAACACCAAACGCACAAAATAAAGAAAGAATATTAAAAGCAGTAAGGGAAAAAGGTCAAGTAACATATAAAGGCAGACCTATCAGAATCACACCAGACTTTTCGCCAGAAACTATGAAGGCCAGAAGATCCTGGACAGATGTCATACAGACCCTAAGAGAACACAAATGCCAGCCCAGGTTACTGTATCCTGCAAAACTCTCAATTAACATAGATGGAGAAACCAAGATATTCCATGACAAAACCAAATTTACACAATATCTTTCTACAAATCCAGCACTACAAAGGATAATAAAGGGTAAAGCCCAACATAAGGAGGCAAGCTATACCCTAGAAGAAGCAAGAAACTAATCGTCTTGGCAACAAAACAAAGAGAATGAAAGCACACAAACATAACCTCACATCCAAATATGAATATAACAGGAAGCAATAATCACTATTCCTTAATATCTCTCAACATCAATGGCCTCAACTCCCCAATAAAAAGACATAGATTAACAAACTGGATACGCAATGAGGACCCTGCATTCTGCTGCCTACAGGAAACACACCTCAGAGACAAAGACAGACACTACCTCAGAGTGAAAGGCTGGAAAACAACTTTCCAAGCAAATGGTCAGAAGAAGCAAGCTGGAGTAGCCATTCTAATATCAAATAAAATCAATTTTCAATTAAAAGTCATCAAAAAAGATAAGGAAGGACACTTCATATTCATCAAAGGAAAAATCCACCAAGATGAACTCTCAATCCTCATCTTCGATTGGTTTATATACAAGTGTGCAATTTCTAGGCTTGAAAGTAAAATGATGCTATCTGGTGCTGGATAGAGGAGCCTTATTTTTTATTATGGCAGCTTGCTATTTTTGTAACATGGTGATTTGGTTGAACACAATAAAGTACAGTAGTAACTGATCTCCCCCTCTTCCTGGATGAGTGAGATGATGATTAAATGTTGATGTCAGCATCCTTGAGCATATTCAGATGAGCTTCTGCTTCTGTTGAAAAGGATGCTGTGTTTGATTGTGGTCCGAAGCTTTGAAGCACTACTTGGCATCTCCTTCCTTGGAGGTCTCACTGTTTAAACATAACAGATTTGATAGCTTGTTGGTAAGGTGAGGTCCAGCTTGTCTCCACTAGGTCATCTTCATGTGAATCCGGTGGTTATACGGTTTTGTTCTAGGGATATTTCATTTTTTTTAATAACGGTTTTAGCTGACATTCATGGAGAGAATGAATCCTTAAAACTGTGCCACTAGTGAAAGGGAATCCTGTCTAGAGTATGTTTCTTTACAAAGCTGTGTCACACCATCCTTTGGGCCCTCTGCTGGAAAAGTAGAATCAAGTCTCAAATAATGCCTTTTAAATTGTATCCTCTAGTATTATAGATGTAGGACAGTACTGTATCATACCTCTGTGGATGTAAAATAGCTTGTACCTGCTTTATGATACGTAGTAGTGACCGTGCTTTATCAGAGCTGTTTTTAATGATGTTGCTCAGAATGTTTTCTTTCCAGATGATGATTGAGAAGCTAATTTAAAAAAAAAATGGTGCCAGGTACCACAAGAGTAACAGAACTGTGCTGTTTTCTCGGGTTTTGTTTTTTTACTTTTTTTTTTTTTAATGGAGTGTGCTGGATGTCTCTACAGTTTTGTTCAGATGACTGCAGAACCTGGAAAAGCTGTTGCTGCTGTTGATGCATAACACACTGCTATTATTGGTCTTTTTATATAAATATAAATATATATATACAGATATATAATTTGAATTTTTTGAAACTTTACCTGTGCTGTCAACTTTCGAAAAAAGTATCCCCGTTTACTGTGTTGAGTTGGCACTGTACAGAAATTAACAGCCATATTGGTCTAGAAATGTTGAACTTAAGTTTTTTCCATTTGTACAGGGGTAACACACTGTATTAAATATGTAAGGTCTTATATACGTGGGTTTGATTACAAAAACTAATAAAGTATTCTCTAAATTAAAAAATAGCATATATGAAGTTGTTGGAGAAAATAATTTGTTCAGTTACATTTTTCACTGTACCTGGAAATTAACTTTGCTTGAACTAACCTGCATGGCCAGAGACCCTAACTACAGCATGAAACACAGTCCTCATACTGAATTTTGAGGAAGACACAAATGTGGAGGAATATGTACCAGGAAATAAAGCTGAAGCTCAGTTTCTAGAATCCATGTTTGTGATGTCATAGTGTGCCAGACTACATTTCCCATAATGCTGTGCTAGTTTCTAGAAGTCCTGGGGTGAGCAAAGTAAAGAAGGGGAGAAGGGGGAATGATAATTACCATAAAAATCTTTTGAAAAAGTCACATGGAAGCCTACTCCCATAAAAGCTTCCTAAAGTATGTCCACTCACTATGGAGTTTAAGTGAGGTGACGCTACCTCAATATTACAGGTAAAATGACAAAAGCTCAGGGCCAGGAATGTGCTTCTTTTGGAGTTCTCTTACTTATAGACACCCCCCCCTCATTGCAAATTACTGTCAATACTCCTGGTTACTCTTCAAAACCTGATGGTAAGATCCTGATGCTGAAGACACCATATACATGGCGCTATCAAGCAGGTACTAACCTGAATACACCTCTTCTGGCTAGCTTCGTTGGACGATGCCATGCATACTAGAAGGAGAAAAGTCATCATGAGTCTTATTCAGCTGTGAGCTTAGCCTGCTACAATGGCTGACTTGGGAATTGCCCACCGGTGCAATAGTAGCATGAACATCACAAGAATAACCAGATACCTTCTTCAGCTTTTTAAATTCCAGGTTGATAGTACGAGTTGACATGTTTAATATGAATGGAGCCTTTGACAGTACTAGCCATTAAATTCATGCAGCAGATTCGGTTGTTCTTTGTAAGTTAAAGCTTCATATCTGGAGCTAGAGAGATGGTTCTGCAGTTAAGAGCATGCACTGCTCTACCAGAAAACCCAACTTCATTTCTCAGTACCCAGGCCAGATGGATTACAAATACCCGTAACTCCAGAGCCAAGGGATTCCACTCCCTCTCCTGACCTCTGTGAGTACCTTCGCTCATACACACTTAAGACATCCCTCTCCAACACACACACACACACACACACACACACACACACACACACACACATACACACACACACACGCCTCAAAAAAAGTTTTTAAACTCTATTTACTATAGAATCTTATTGTAGCATGGAAAATTCACATTGACTCAATGTAACTTAAAAGTACTTACACAAAAAAGCAAATTTGTCACTATTTAAGATGAATTTTGAAGCTAAGTTTCATGATGCCTGGCTGGTTTTCCCAGCTACTTAGTAACCTTAGGCGGGAAGACCGCCTTTGCCCATGGGACTATGTAAGAAAGCTTCAGAATAATTTGAAGTCCAGGTAGATAATTTAGAACTTTTCTCAAAATAAGTAGCACAAAAAGAAGTAAAGAGGCAGGATAGTTGCTGAGAATGTCCAGTCTTTCTGTTCCTACACATTCAGTGTTTGGATTGTACGTGAGTGCAACCATACAGGCTTATGATTTTCTTGTACTACTTACATTTCCTGTTACTCTGATGTTACAAAATAACCCGACAAGCCTCTTGCAGGTGAACAGTTTACTTTCGCTTACACTTTGAACACATAGATCACTATGGCCAAGAAGGCATGGCAACCTAGGCTTGAGACAGTGGTCAGTCTGTGTCTACACTCAGAGAACAGAGACAGATGAGTGCTAATCCTCAGCTGACACTTTCATTTTATGAAGTTTCTGTCCTTCATGAATATGTGTGTGTGTGTGTGTGTGTGTGTGTGTGTGTGTGTGTACATGTGTTCATGTATGTGAGTGCAGGCTTATGTGTGCTCTGGTACACAAATGGAGGTCATGAGGGACTATGTAGGTCAAAGAAAGGAGATAATGAATAGAAAGCAAAGAAACCAGTATATTTTACTACTCAGTAATGACCAGTCAGTAAATACATCCTGCTGCTATCTTGTTAGCGACAGTTTGGATATATAAATAAATATCCGATATAAGTATATATATGATAAATACACACAAATATAGCTGAGACTATATATATATATATATATATATATATATATATATATATATATATATATAGTCTGATGTTGGGAGAGAGAGCTCCTCTAGAGAGATGGTGTTTTGTTTCATTACCAACTCTAATCCAAAACAATATGAAACACACAGAAAGTTGCTTTGTGACAAGAGTAGTAATATAAATAGTTTTATTTTACTTTGATATACTGCAAACCATGAGTATAGCAGAGTAAAGCTTCTCAATTATACTATTCTACAGTATGGCTAAAAATACCCTACAGTGAAAGGGAGCTTAAGATGTAACTTCCTTGAATTACAGGCAGATTTTAGATTTTACTTAATAAAAAAAAAAGATCATGGTTTAAATGTACCAAATGAAATTTCTGTATTATTACAATATATTCAATAAATATTTAACAAAAAAAAATTCTGAAAATTTCAAATAAAAAATGTAATTTAAAGGTTTCTTTTGATTTATGGAGGAGTTGTCGCCCCAATTCCCTGGACTTGGGGGGGAGGGGCTGAAAGTGGTTATTCTAAAGTTGTTTTTATGAGGAATTTAAAATTGGTTGTAATTTAACAGGGAGGAAATAGCTAGATTGAATTGTACAGTCATAATCTCATTTGGTGACTAAGCTTAAATCATATCTTTGTTTGGGTATAGGATTTATTTGTCAAAAAAGTTTAAAAGTACAAGGTTTAGAGCCAGTCCTTCTATTGTTGTCATTACAAACTTCTGAGTTGATTACACCTGTGAGTTAAGGTTCAAATAGCAAAGTCATGGCTCTGAGTTTGTGAGAGTACTTTCAAGATAAAATTTAGGATATGGAGACAACAGTTCAGATTACCTTATATAGATAGATAGTTTTCAAAAATGTCAAATATCCACAAAATTTGAGATTTAAAGTTATTTATCTTTGGTTGAGACATACCTGCTCCTAATAGTTCCCCTTTGGTGGATTTAATGAAGAATTTGAACATCTCTACTCCAGGTGAGGCAATACTTTGTGGCTAGACAGCCACTAGACAAAACTGCCTGTTCCATCTACAGACTAATACTGTCCAGAAAGGGACAAATTATGCAGAATAGTTGACTAATAAACCCTGCCAAGACAGGGTGATCAGCCCTTCAAAATCTGCATTTCAAGAGTCTGTCAGTTGATTTTGGGCCAGAAGGCTGAAGACTTGCACTCACATATTGCTAACAGGGGACTGTGCTAGTGGAGATTTGTCTCTACAACCTCTCAGTTCTAGAAGCCGTGTTAGGCTTCCTATGTGTATAAATATTTAGTCATTCTCAGATTTCTGACAGGGAATTATGATTATAGTCTCATAGCCGATCAGGCTGTTTAACTCTAAATATACATACATACTTTATTGGATAGTTGTCAGATAGTATACTGGCTAGCCAAAATATAATATAGATTTTAAGCCTTTCTTAAGCTGGAATGGATAACTAAATGTTCTGTTTAATTGATATAGTGTTGGACTGGGTGTTGAGTATATCATATGCTTTATAAATTGTAGAATGGTAATAATTGTACGCAATTTATATATGAGTGAAAAGGCTTTTTAACTGGACAAAAAAGGTGAAATGTGGTTTGCCCTGAAGTTATCTGTATTTTGATGCTAATTCCACTGCCCCAAGGACAGCTGCCTAGTCACATACTCAGACCTCAGGTGACTTCACCAGAACCACCTCCCTATTGAATTTGTAAAGTACAGGTGAGGGGCAGGTACAGGATAGCAGGAGGCCTGTCATTGGAGGAGAAGGAAGGATGGGTGGGAGAGAAGTTTGAAGGGAGAGGAGGAGACTAGGACAGAAAGGGGAGACAGGAGAGAGGAGGGGGTGAGAAACCATGGCAGGTGATGTTAAGATTCTGTTCTGTGTATTTACAGGTTGTTATTAATGTTCCTAAGGGATGGATGGTACCGGGCTTTGTATGTTTAAGTGGGCAATTATATCTTATCAATTGGATCTAAAAAAAATAAAATAAAGGTTTCTTTTGAAGAAAAAAACCATATGGTCACTTAGAACCTACACTCACTTGCAGCAACCATCTGTAGAACTGAGCTGCAGCCAGCCCAGAGTAGTTTTCTACAGTCCCTACACCCTTTCTGGCCTCTAGCCACTATGCATCCTGTGATTGTCTATAGGAAGCAGTGCTTAAAATGGGGGAAGAGGGTAAGACATGATAAGAGCACATGCTTGTATGTAACTGGGAATAAAGGCATAGATAGTCACAGATGAAAGTTCTTCATTTCTACACTGTATGGGAAGCACAATTTAATATGATACCACAATTGCCTACATAATGTCAAAGAGTGATGGGTCTTTCCTTGGTACCAGGAGATATAAAAATGACCAGAGGGAGGGGAAGGCATTTCATAATAGTATACCCACAGAGAATAATGAATATCTGTTCCACACAATAAAAAGGAGCTGACTTGTGAGTAACACAGAGCAGGACTGAAGCTTTTCTTTGGGACTCCACTGTCTTTATGCTGGGCAGACATTTTGTTGTGTAGCCCAAGGACACTGTCAAGGGTTTGTGAGTCATGTGACTCCACTTGAACTTGAGCTGGGATGCAGCTCTTTATAGCTGACGGTCTTTTCCTTCATTGCTTCCTCCCTCTTAAGTGTGGTTTTTCTTCATGGGTTCAGGTACTCACAGCCAAATATAGCTTGAGAATTTTTAATGGAAAAATCTAAAAGTAAGCAAGTTGTAAGCTTTAAGCTGCACGTGGTTCTGAGTAGCAGGATAAATTGTCCCTGCTTGGTCTACTTCATCTTGACTGGAATTACCTCTTTGTACAGTCTCTATATAATACTCAACCTCCATATAATACTCACTTCTACATAATACTCAACCTCCATATAATACCCACCCTATATATGATATACACTGCTATATAATACCAAACCTCTATGTAAATACCCAACCTCTATATAATACTCGCCTCTATATAATACACATATCTATATAATGCCCAACCTCTATATAATGGCAACCTCTATATGAACCTACCTCATCCAACCCACCACTGGGACATATATATAATACCCAACCACTATATAATACTCACCTCTGTATAATAAATACCCAACCTCTATATAACACCCAACCTCTATATAATACCCACCTCTATATAATACCCATCTCTATATAATAAATACCCAATCTCTATATAATACCCAACCACTATATAATACTCACCTCTATATAATAAGTACCCAACTTCTATATAATACTCAACCTCTATGTAATACCCACCTCTATGAAATGCCCAACTTCTATACAATAGCCTCTATATAATACCCAACCCCTATATAATATTCACCTCTATACAACACTCATCTCTACATAGTACCTCTTAGTCACCTTGGTTATTAGAGCAACTGTTTGAACACCTCAGTGTTTGTTTGCACTGGCCCTAGGATTAGTGCTTGTCTTGTTCTTACAGTATATTTTTATAATTGATATAAATTTTACTATTATTGTATTAATTTCATACTACACTTAATTTCTTAATTAAATTTGATCGTGTGTATTATGTATGGAGAGGTAGATGCTACGCAGATTATATAATGCTGTCTGTGGTCGGTCTTGTGGATGAACAGAGAGCATGGTACTGAATAATGGGGCCCTAAAGTGTTTCACTTACTCCATTATCTTAGAGAATTGCAAGGCCAATTGCTAAGACTAAGAACTCCTAGAGACCCATGTGTGGGCTTCATGACAAGAATGTTCTTGTATTTTCTTCATAGTTATACTCTATGCATTTATTGGCCCACCTTATGATACACCATAAGCCTGATCCCACTGTCCCCAGGTAAGAGTGATCTCAGGATACTAATGCATTCATTAAGGGTTCTACTTTGTGTCCATAAAATACACTTTCTACATTTCTCGTGTACCACTGTTGGAAATCTGAATGGGTATGGCCAACAGAAGGCTTCCCTGAGTAACTGAAACATAAACTACAAATACCTATAAAAAGGATGTAGTGTGAGTGATCCAACATAAATGTCTAATTTATACTTAAATTTATACTAAATTTATAAATGTCTAGATATACTTATAATAAAATTATTTAAAATGCTCCAATTCCATTTTTGGTCATTCCTATTTTCATTTAATGGGGAAATTTGAAACTGGTTGTCCTACACCGTGCCATTAATATAGCAATAATACGTCGTGGACTTTGGCAGCTCAAACAAGTAAAGAGAGCAGTGGCAACAGTAGTACCCACCCCTCACTGCACGGATTACCATGGCTGAGTTAATTCCCAACCTTTTGATGTGTGAATCATTCCCACCTACCTCTGTCTATATAAGTAATACAGGCAAACATACATGTTCTGGTCACTGGTTTATCCATACAAATTTAAATTATTCTAAAAGTCAAGGTATGCAATGTCTCTGTTTCATTTTTCCCCTTTCCTGAGTTTAATAAACATGAGCAGATTCTCTGTGTCTTCACGTGAACCTATTTTCTGCAGTGGCAGTCTCTCCCAAGCCCTATCTCGGTGTTTCTCTGGAACGTTGCCCTCTCAGAGGTCTGACTAACGAGACAAACAGGTGGTGAATCTCCAGGCACACTTGTAATTCGAATAATAGTCTTTTGTTTTTAACTTAATATAGTCGCCATTGAGAATAGAGAATAAACCGTATGAAGACCAAAAACTTAATCCCCCAGGGCTGCAGTATGGGGGCATGTCTCTAGAAGTCAAACTTTCAGAAAGTCCAGTCACCTTGAATACAACACACGAGTAAGCAGAAATGAGTTAGAACACTAGCGTAAGAAGCAGGCGAGATGACTAAATCAGAGAGCAAGCCTACCTCTCTGGTTGCTTTCAGGACATGCAGCCAGCATGGTCATGCCCAGTTTTTGTTCTTTCCCCTTGCAGTAATTCAGAAAATAATGGAGGAAGTAGTTCCAGATAAGGACCAACCCCATAACGTGGAGAACTTCAGCCTCCCAACTCCTGCCAAATCAGGGATAAAGCCAAGTCTGGAAGCAAAAGCTCGCTAAAACCACTTTGGAAAAATATGCAGAAAAGGCTCCTTCATAATTATCATTGCAGCCTTTAAATACACTGCTCATTAGTGGATATGGGTACACTGCCTCCACCCACCACCACCACCTGAAGCAGTAACATTTTCTCTTGTTTAGCTAACCAATACTGAGAAACTCAGCTGAAATAAGGTAAGGTTCATGGACTCAGGAAAAGCCCTCACCAACTAGGGAAAAGCCAAAAGGCAAAACGAGGGCTGGCAGACAGCTGGAAGCTGAGGTCACTAGAGCGAGGTGCACATATAACCACATCTTCTGCTTTAGAGGTCACAAAGGTCTCTCCTTTGACCTTGACTGCTGACTGGGTGCTTGTGTGGTTTACCAGCCCCTTCTGTTCTTGATTTTCTAGTTTTGGGGGGACCTGTTCTTTGTAAGCCTGGTGTTTGCAGGATCCTGCCTGCTATTATTACTCCAGAATCTTGATTCCCTTAAGTCCTTTAAGCTCAAACAAAATTGTCTTTTCTGTCATTCTTAAACTCACGCAAGGCATAATATAGAACCATGATCTAAAGTTTAAAAAGCCAGGGTACCTTTAGGTAAACTACAACAAAATTGTTAGAGAGAGAGAAAGAGAGAGAGAGAGAGAGAGAGAGAGAGAGAGAGAGAGAGAGAGAAGAAGAAGAAGGAGGAGGAGGAGGAGGAGGAGGAGGAGGAGGAGGAGGAGGAGGAGGAGGGGGAGGAGGAGGAAGGAAGGAAGGAAGGAAGGAAGGAAGGAAGGAAGGAAGGAAGGAAGGTTTGAATGGTACCTTGGAGCTGATAGAAAACTGCTTCTGCATATGAGTTTGGACCTCCTTATGGGAACTAGGAGATAGAAAAATGAATGAGAGGAATTCCCATTGGAATCAGAAAGACTGTAAATGATCTTGGCCAGAGAGGTTCAACAGGCATAAAAATCATCATTAGGGATGAGGTGGGATGAGGTGGTAGCATTCAAACCAAAACAAAATGAAAAAGCAGTGAAGACAGAATATAGTCAACTCTAAGATGAGCCAGAGCTAAGTCCAGATCTTTCCTTAGAGATAGAAGTGACAAGTTATAAGGAAGTATCAATCAAACTAGGCCAGCAAAGCTAGCTGAACTTCCCATTTAAATGGAGGAAATACATGTATTTTTAAAATAAAATCATCTTACATAGTTTATGATCTTGCACAGGTTATTTTCATTATGCTATAAGCAATACAGTTAAGCATGCTTGTGAATAATAATAAGGGGTTTTTTTTCCTTTCAGAATATAACACAGAGGCCAGAGACAGGGTTCAGTGGGTAAATTGCTTGCCCTGCAAGCCTGTGCATCTAATTTCCATCCCTGGAACCCAGGCAAAGGTAGGAGAGAACTGACTCCACAGAGTTGTTCTCTGATCTCCATAGATGGTCCATGACAATCACAGGCCCACGGCTTCACCCATTACACACATACACACACAATAATAATGATAATGATAATAATAAAGTTTTTTAAACTACCACATAATTGTAACAATTTTTGTGTTTTGTATAAATTACTAAAATACAATTAAAATTCAGAGGCAGACTCACTAGGGTGTTGCACTAGATAAAAAGATTTTACTTGTTTTTTATTTTATCCATGTTTAAATTAAATAACAGAGTCTTTTCAGTAGGATCATATAAGGACACATTCAATTCCTGCCCAGTCCTTTCTGAAGACTATTGGAGATCTGTTGGAGTCAACTCAGGTCCTAGAAGCACAATGGTGAAATTCACCCAGCACCTTGCCTCCAATCTGAAATTCCTTGCATTTCTTTTCATTTATAATGCTGGAATGAAGCACTTATGTCTCTTTTGTCAACTACATGAAATTCTAAATTCTTCAATAAGGTAAACATTGTATTACTGTACGATATAGGACTGTCTCACTGACAAAGTCCAAAGTGATAATTCAATGTCAAGATTCTGGGTTGTTCCCCACCAACAGTACTATATGAACTGGACACTCAGAGTAACCTTATTTTTCCTCCAAAATTTTCTCTAGTGCCTGAAATTTGAACACAGAGAGTTATTTTCGCTTAAAGTTTCTGTCTCCTTTTGAAGGTCAAATGTGCTTGGGAAAAGGTAAGTCTTAGTATGTAAGTTATTCGTGTCTCAGCTAATATGTTTAAAATGTATACTGTACAGTAACTCAGCACACAATGTTTCAAGGTACTAGGGATAAGAACATTACAAGTGTTCTCAGCTCCAGGGTACTCATAGCTCGTGATTAAGGAACATCAATGGTATAGATATAAGGGAATTTTGTGTGAGCGAATAGGAACAGTGGAATGGTTGTCCCTTAGTTCTGACTCAGGACATAATAAGCAGAGACCAAGGACAAAGAATGGATAGGCAGTTCTGGACATTCGGGGTGGGTGTGGAAGATGTCATTCAGAGATGAGTAACAGAAGGAAAAGAATTCCAGGGATTGGGGAAGGGGGACATGTCTGGGACATAGTGAGGAGAATGGGGTGGGATTCACACAGTCTCGTACAGCCAGAGGTGAGGAGCAGCACCAGAACTGTCTGTTTTCTTTAACGTCTTCCAATGTTCCCCATACTATGCTTTAGATCCATGATGTCCTGTGGTTCTGATGACAACCTTATGAACTAAATAGTTATTACTCTCCTTTTCCAGATAAGGATGATAAATTCAAAATAGGTTCAGTGGCTTTCTCGAGGTCTTTGAGCAATAAAGCATTAGAGACAAGCATCAAACCAGAACCTAACAGCATCTTCTAAGTGTGGGCAAATGGACAGTGGAGATGAGAAAACAAAAAGACCTAGGAGATATCAGATAGGCTCATCTGTGTGTGTGTGTGTGTGTGTGTGTGTGTGTGTGTGTGTGTGTGTGTGTTGTTTGAAAGGCACCTTGCTGTGTCTACCAAGACAAAGAAAATGAGACTCTTTGTCCTTTCTTCTCATTAAGGGAGGTCAATCTCTGCAGAAGACCGATTCACCACTCTTCTCAGAAATACGGTAAGACCATTCTACTATCCATTTATTCGACCTCTACTAATGTCTTACAAATCAACTATCTGGTCATTACGTCCAGGGCTCACAGTCTGCTGTGAGACTGCCATAGTCTCATCTCCATATCCTTCATCAAGACTCAGCACCCATGTCAAAAATATCATGGACAGTCCCGTGGGGGAGGGCCCAGGAGCAGCAGGACACCTGCCAGAGACACCACCGGACCCTGAAGGAAACAGACCGGATAAACAGTTCTCTGCACCCAAATCCCGTCGGAGGGAGAGCTAAACCTTCAGAGAGGCAGACAAGCCTGGGAAACCAGAAGAGACTGCTCCCTGCACACACATCTCCGACGCCAGAGGAAAAAGCCAAAGACCATCTGGAACCCTGGTGCACTGAAGCTCCCGGAAGGGGCGGCACAGGTCTTCCTGGTTGCTGCCACTGCAGAGAGCCCCTGGGCAGCACCCCACGAGCGAACCTGAGCCTCGGGACCACAGGTAAGACCAAATTTTCTGCTGCAAGAAAGCTGCCTGGTGAACTCAAGACACAGGCCCACAGGAACAGCTGAAGACCTGTAGAGAGGAAAAACTACACGCCCGAAAGCAGAACACTCTGTCCCCATAACTGACTGAAAGAGAGGAAAACAGGTCTACAGCACTCCTGACACACAGGCTTATAGGACAGTCTAGCCACTGTCAGAAATAGCAGAACAAAGTAACACTAGAGATAATCTGATGGCGAGAGGCAAGCGCAGGAACCCAAGCAACAGAAACCAAGACTACATGCCATCATCAGAGCCCAATTCTCCCACCAAAACAAACATGGAATATCCAAACACACCAGAAAAGCAAGATCTAGTTTCAAAATCATATTTGATCATGATGCTGGAGGACTTCAAGAAAGACATGAACACACTTAGGGAAGCACAGGATAACATTAATAAACAAGTAAAAGCCTACAGAGAGGAATCGCAAGAATCCCTGAAAGAATTCCAGGAAAACACAATCAAACAGTTGAAGGAATTAAAAATGGAAATAGAAGCAATCAAGAAAGAACACATGGAAACAACCCTGGATATAGAAAACCAAAAGAAGAGACAAGGAGCTGTAGATACAAGCTTCACCAACAGAATACAAGAGATGGAAGAGAGAATCTCAGGAGCAGAAGATTCCATAGAAATCATTGACTCAACTGTCAAAGATAATGTAAAGCGGAAAAAGCTACTGGTCCAAAACATACAGGAAATCCAGGACTCAATGAGAAGATCAAACCTAAGGATAATAGGTATAGAAGAGAGTGAAGACTACCAGCTCAAAGGACCAGTAAATATCTTCAACAAAATCATAGAAGAAAACTTCCCTAACCTAAAAAAAGAGATACCCATAGACATACAAGAAGCCTACAGAACTCCAAACAGATTGGACCAGAAAAGAAACACCTCCCGTCACATAATTGTCAAAACACCAAACGCACAAAATAAAGAAAGAATATTAAAAGCAATAAGGGAAAAAGGTCAAGTAACATATAAAGGGAGACCTATCAGAATCACACCAGACTTCTCGCCAGAAACTATGAAGGCCAGAAGATCCTGGACTGATGTTACACAGACCCTAAGAGAACACAAATGCCAGCCCAGGTTACTGTATCCAGCAAAACTCTCAATTAACATAGATGGAGAAACCAAGATATTCCATGACAAAACCAAATTTACACAATATCTTTCTACAAATCCAGCACTACAAAGGATAATAAATGGTAAAGCCCAACATAAGGAGGCAAGCTATACCCTAGAAGAAGCAAGAAACTAATCGTCTTGGCAACAAAACAAAGAGAATGAAAGCACACAAACATAACCTCACATCCAAATATGAATATAACGGGAAGCAATAATCACTATTCCTTAATATCTCTCAATATCAATGGCCTCAACTCCCCAATAAAAAGACATAGATTAACAAACTGGATACGCAACGAGGACCCTGCATTCTGCTGCCTACAGGAAACACACCTCAGAGACAAAGACAGACACTACCTCAGAGTGAAAGGCTGGAAAACAACTTTCCAAGCAAATGGTCAGAAGAAGCAAGCTGGAGTAGCCATTCTAATATCAAATAAAATCAATTTCCAACTAAAAGTCATCAAAAAAGATAAGGAAGGACACTTCATATTCATCAAAGGAAAAATCCACCAAGGTGAACTCTCAATCCTAAATATCTATGCCCCAAATACAAGGGCACCTACATACGTAAAAGAAACCTTACTAAAGCTCAAAACACACATTGCACCTCACACAATAATAGTGGGAGATTTCAACACCCCACTCTCATCAATGGACAGATCATGGAAACAGAAATTAAACAGTGATGTAGACAGACTAAGAGAAGTCATGAGCCAAATGGACTTAACGGATATTTATAGAACATTCTATCCTAAAGCAAAAGGATATACCTTCTTCTCAGCTCCTCATGGTACTTTCTCCAAAATTGACCATATAATTGGTCAAAAAACGGGCCTCAACAGGTACAGAAAGATAGAAATAATCCCATGCGTGCTATCGGACCACCACGGCCTAAAACTGGTCTTCAATAACAATAAGGGAAGAATGCCCACATATACGTGGAAATTGAACAATGCTCTACTCAATGATAACCTGGTCAAGGAAGAAATAAAGAAAGAAATTAAAAACTTCTTAGAATTTAATGAAAATGAAGATACAACATACTCAAACTTATGGGACACAATGAAAGCTGTGCTAAGAGGAAAACTCATAGCACTGAGTGCCTGCAGAAAGAAACAGGAAAGAGCATATGTCAGCAGCTTGACAGCACACCTAAAAGCTCTAGAACAAAAAGAAGCAAATACACCCAGGAGGAGTAGAAGGCAGGAAATAATCAAACTCAGAGCTGAAATCAACCAAGTAGAAACAAAAAGGACCATAGAAAGAATCAACAGAACCAAAAGTTGGTTCTTTGAGAAAATCAACAAGATAGATAAACCCTTAGCCAGACTAACGAGAGGACACAGAGAGTGTGTCCAAATTAACAAAATCAGAAATGAAAAGGGAGACATAACTACAGATTCGGAGGAAATTCAAAAAATCATCAGATCTTACTATAAAAACCTATATTCAACAAAACTTGAAAATCTTCAGGAAATGGACAATTTCCTAGACAGATACCAGGTATCGAGGTTAAATCAGGAACAGATAAACCAGTTAAACAACCCCATAACTCCTAAGGAAATAGAAGCAGTCATTAAAGGTCTCCCAACCAAAAAGAGCCCAGGTCCAGACGGGTTTAGTGCAGAATTCTATCAAACCTTCATAGAAGACCTCATACCAATATTATCCAAACTATTCCACAAAATTGAAACAGATGGAGCCCTACCGAATTCCTTCTACGAAGCCACAATTACTCTTATACCTAAACCACACAAAGACACAACAAAGAAAGAGAACTTCAGACCAATTTCCCTTATGAATATCGACGCAAAAATACTCAATAAAATTCTGGCAAACCGAATTCAAGAGCACATCAAAACAATCATCCACCAAGATCAAGTAGGCTTCATCCCAGGCATGCAGGGATGGTTTAATATACGGAAAACCATCAACGTGATCCATCATATAAACAAACTGAAAGAACAGAACCACATGATCATTTCATTAGATGCTGAGAAAGCATTTGACAAAATTCCACACCCCTTCATGATAAAAGTCCTGGAAAGAATGGGAATTCAAGGCCCATACCTAAACATAGTAAAAGCCATATACAGCAAACCAGTTGCTAACATTAAACTAAATGGAGAGAAACTTGAAGCAATCCCACTAAAATCAGGGACTAGACAAGGCTGCCCACTCTCTCCCTACTTATTCAATATAGTTCTTGAAGTTCTAGCCAGAGCAATCAGACAACAAAAGGAGATCAAAGTGATACAGATCGGAAAAGAAGAGGTCAAAATATCACTATTTGCAGATGACATGATAGTATATTTAAGTGATCCCAAAAGTTCCACCAGAGATCTACTAAAGCTGATAAACAACTTCAGCAAAGTGGCTGGGTATAAAATTAACTCAAATAAATCAGTTGCCTTCCTCTATACAAAAGAGAAACAAGCCGAGAAAGAAATTAGGGAAACGACACCCTTCATAATAGACCCAAATAATATAAAGTACCTCGGTGTGACTTTAACCAAGCAAGTAAAAGATCTGTACAATAAGAACTTCAAGACACTGAGGAAAGAAATTGAAGAAGACCTCAGAAGATGGAAAGATCTCCCATGCTCATGGATTGGCAGGATTAATATAGTAAAAATGGCCATTTTACCAAAAGCAATCTACAGATTCAATACAATCCCCATCAAAATACCAATCCAATTCTTCAAAGAGTTAGACAGAACAATTTGCAAATTCATCTGGAATAACAAAAAACCCAGGATAGCTAAAGCTATCCTCAACAATAAAGAACTTCAGGGGGAATCACTATCCCTGAACTCAAGCAGTATTACAGAGCAATAGTGATAAAAACTGCATGGTATTGGTACAGAGACAGACAGATAGACCAATGGAATAGAATTGAAGACCCAGAAATGAACCGACACACCTATGGTCACTTGATTTTTGACAAAGGAGCCAAAACCATCCAATGGAAAAAAGATAGCATTTTCAGCAAATGGTGCTGGTTCAACTGGAGGGCAACATGTAGAAGAATGCAGATCGATCCATGCTTATCACCCTGTACAAAGCTTAAGTCCAAGTGGATCAAGGACCTCCACATCAAACCAGACACACTCAAACTAATAGAAGAAAAACTAGGGAAGCATCTGGAACACATGGGCACTGGAAAAAATTTCCTGAACAAAACACCAATGGCTCATGCTCTAAGATCAAGAATCGACAAATGGGATCTCATAAAACTGCAAAGCTTCTGTAAGGCAAAGGACACTGTGGTTAGGACAAAACGGCAACCAACAGATTGGGAAAAGATCTTTACCAATCCTACAACAGATAGAGGCCTTATATCCAAAATATACAAAGAACTCAAGAAGTTAGACCGCAGGGAAACAAATAACCCTATTAAAAAATGGGGTTCAGAGCTAAACAAAGAATTCACAGCTGAGGAATGCCAAATGGCTGAGAAACACCTAAAGAAATGTTCAACATCTTTAGTCATAAGGGAAATGCAAATCAAAACAACCCTGAGATTTCACCTCACACCAGTGCGATTGGCTAAGATCAAAAACTCAGGTGACAGCAGATGCTGGCGAGGATGTGGAGAAAGACGAACACTCCTCCATTGTTGGTGGGATTGCAGACTGGTAAAACCATTCTGGAAATCAGTCTGGAGGTTCCTCAGAAAATTGGACATTGAACTGCCTGAGGATCCAGCTATACCTCTCTTGGGCATATACCCAAAAGATGCCTCAACATATAAAAGAGACACGTGCTCCACTATGTTCATCGCAGCCTTATTTATAATAGCCAGAAACTGGAAAGAACCCAGATGCCCTTCAACAGAGGAATGGATACAGAAAATGTGGTACATCTACACAATGGAATATTACTCAGCTATCAAAAACAACGAGTTTATGAAATTCGTAGGCAAATGGTTGGAACTGGAAAATATCATCCTGAGTGAGCTAACCCAATCACAGAAAGACATACATGGTATGCACTCATTGATAAGTGGCTATTAGCCCAAATGCTTGAATTACCCTAGATCCCTAGAACAAACGAAACTCAAGACGGATGATCAAAATGTGAATGCTTCACTCCTTCTTTAAATGAGGAAAAAGAATACCCTTGGCAGGGAAGGGAGAGGCAAAGATTAAAACAGAGACTGAAGGAACACCCATTCAGAGCCTGCCCCACATGTGGCCCATACATATACAGCCACCCAATTAGACAAGATGGATGAAGCAAAGAAGTGCAGACCGACAGGAGCCGGATGTAGATTGCTCCTGAGAGACACAGCCAGAATACAGCAAATATAGAGGCGAATGCCAGCAGCAAACCACTGAACTGAGAATAGGTCCCCTATTGAAGGAATCAGAGAAAGAACTGGAAGAGCTTGAAGGGGCTCGAGACCCCAAAAGTACAACAATGCCAAGCAACCAGAGCTTCCAGGGACTAAGCCACTACCTAAAGACTATACATGGACTGACCCTGGACTCTGACCCCATAGGTAGCAATGAATATCCTAGTAAGAGCACCAGTGGAAGGGGAAGCCCTGGGTCCTGCTAAGACTGAACCCCCAGTGAACTAGTCTATGGGGGGAGGGCGGCAATGGGGGGAGGGTTGGGAGGGGAACACCCATAAGGAAGGGGAGGGGGGAGGGGGATGTTTGCCCGGAAACCGGGAAAGGGAATAACACTCGAAATGTATATAAGAAATACTCAAGTTAATAAAAAATAAATAAATAAATAAATAAAATAAAAAAAATATCATGGACAACATTTTACTTCATCACCACTCAGCACACAATGTTTGTATTGTCTCATCCCAGACCCGGCACTTCTCTTCTCTCACTGCCTACATACAGTCATTATGTCCAGCGAAATGCTGTCTCATCACAACCAACTCAGTTTTACCCTTGGCCTTCTTTGAACTACCCCTTTCTTTCCCTTGGTTTTGCCGAGGTGCCTCAGGACAAATCACTACCCAGCAGCCATCTTACCTAAGGTTATTTTCCTCCATGTCCCCTACCACTGCTTGGAAAAATTATTCCATCACCTCATGGAAAACAAGAGGGCATTTTGACATTTCTGCCCTTTGTCCAGACGATCCTCTTCCTAAAACGGTCATAGGTTTCTAGCCATGTCTTTCTTTCTCCAAGTCTCTGCTACTAGCTACTAGCCTCCAAGGTGGCAATCCCTTCCACAAAGCTCTCTGCTGCTTTTTCTCTTGTAATAGGAAGGATGTCATCTCTACCCCTATTGATGGATCTAGTGTCATGTCATCAAGTCTCATGATTCCCTAAATAACAGTGTCTCCAGTTTCTTCTTCCTGGCTGACACCTCCATTAGTTTGCCTGCAAAGAACTTCACGGTCAGGGTGCTGGGCCCTTACTACAACCTCCAAGTTCTCCACCTTAAATCCACAGTGATTATTCTGCTTCAAGCAGTCTATGGTTTCTCATAATCCTTGGGATAATGATTTGAGCCCTCAGTCTAGCCCATAAGGGTCCGAGGGGTCAGATCCCAGCCCACACCACACTCATTGCTGCCTACTTTACTTACTCACTTCAAACACCCACCACCATGGTCTTCTATCTCTTTCGGCCTGCCTTCTCCCTTGAATAGCAGCCCCTGTGGCACCTATTCCCTCTGCTTCAGTCTTCCTTTTCTTCCACCTGTATCTGGTCAGGGTTACAGTTTCAGGAGAAATTGTTTAGGTCTCCTCACAGTGACTAATTCAAGTTTAATTATAAATATTGTTGGGTGATGGCTTAAATTCTGTACCCAGTACCATTGATTTATTCATTCCCACAAATAAGACCTCCCTGTGCTATCCACAGAGATATAACATTAAATGAAAAGGGTCAAAGGTTCTGCTCTATAGAACTTATAGACACTAAGCATCTATAAGACACTATCACCATCAAAGCTCGGTGATTTCTCTAAGGAGAAAAAAAGAAGCAAATGTGGAGGAGATCAAGTTGTACATGTAAGGAAGCTCTTGGGTGGTAGGTGGCAGTGTAAAATAGGTGGTCAGGAATAATGATGGCCTTGTTTGGAAGGGAGTGAGTTCGTGGAGGAAGTGGGGTTGTTAAAAATTCCAGACAGATGACTAGCAAGAATGAAGGCCTAAAGGCAGCCCAGCACCTGCAGAGTGCACGTCAGAGCAGGGCTAGAAGCCACAGGCACTGGTAGGCAAAGCAAAGGAACAAAGATAGCATCAGGAATGACATCAGACAATGGACGAAGAGGTGAAAGGAAGGTCCCATTGAGAATGTGAGGGTAGGACCAGCCTACTGGCTATGAGACCTGGACAGCCACACAAGATCTCACTTATTAGGGTTCCTGGTCTAGTTAGTGCTTTTTTCTTATCATTTTGAAGGTTTTAAAATATATCCCTATAAGCATTTAAGTATCTGGGAGCCATTGGTTCCTCTGACAGGCCTAGTCTACTAAGTCTAAGATCTTCGCTCTTCCTCTGAGAAACACAGAGCTAGTTGAATGTTTGAAGCTGTGTGGGGGGTGGAGGGAAGAGAGAGATAGAGAATGTATGTGTACATAACTGTGTATGTGTGGAGTGTTGAACATCACATTCTACTTTACCAAGATCAAAATAGCTATTTTGTAGAAATTTTTAGCTAATGGGGAATACAGAAGCTAAGAAGTTATGAGGAAGTACTTGATAGGATCTGAGCAAGAGTAAAGCTCTAGACAGCTGCAAGAAGTCTAGTGGTCACGTAGGCTTAATGGTCATGTAGATGACAGCTCTCATTGTCACGTAGACGACAGTCCAAGACACGTAGGCTATGAAGCGTGAGAAAAGGCAAATCAAGGGTAGAGAGGATGATTTCGATTGCTTATCTGCAGGATGACATCATCAGTGGTAAGCCACAGGAGACTGAAAGGAAAAATGCAGGGCAATTAGGTGGGAGTGGGTGGGTGGGATGGGAATATCCTCATAGAAGCAGTGGGAGGAGAGAGGGGGGAACCGGGAAATGGGATAACACTTGAAATGTAAATACATAAAATATCCAATTTAAAAAATGCAAAAAGGGGCTGGGGATTTAGCTCAGTGGTAGAGCGCTTACCTAGGAAGCACAAGGCCCTGGGTTCGGTCCCCAGCTCCGAAAAAAGAACCAAAAAAATAAATAAATAAATAAATAAATAAATAAATAAATAAATAAATAAAATAAAATAAAATAAAAAATGCAAAAAATAAAAAGTAAAAAGAAGTTTGCCTTTGGACATCTTACCCTTAAGATACTTGTAAGCCATCGATATGGAGGATTTGAGGTGAGTTTCATCTTGAACTCTAGCAGAGAGGGTTCTGAACTCAATGTCCCTGCTATTAGGTCTTAGGACCGGAAGTGGTAGAATGACTGCCAGTTACTGGCAGACTGCAGCTATGCTTTGGTTTTGTTTGTTTGTTTTGTTTTTGGTGGGGAGTGAAACAACAGAGACCACGTTAGGAGAGCTGGAACATGAAAATGTCACATAGAGAACCGGTAAACAGCAAGAAACGAGATTTCTCTTTAAAGACAATCTGTTTCTTAAAATCAGCTTAATGGAAATAAAGAGAATTATCCCAACCTCCATTGTTCATATATTCCAGAAGCAAGTATGGATGATGGTGAGGCCGCCTTTAGGGGGTGTTTAGAGACTGCAGTAAGAAGCACAAACTTCTATCCTCAAGGCATGGGGCAGGCTCATCCCCCAGTTCTTAGGCAAGCACGAGGCTCAGAGAAGTTAAACCTGTTTCCTGGCCACAAAGGCAAGTAGTAAGCAAAGAATTACAGCGATGGCCCCACCCACCACCCACCCTGCAAAGGCAACTTGTTAGTCTCTGGGTTATGTCTTAAATATCTCAGTAATGTGTTAGAACATTCTCGAGGGGGAAACCATCTTGGATTTTCATGTCCCCTAAAACAATACTTTATATTGTGTTTATTTTAAAATTTCCCCACAAAGTTGTTTGTCCTCTTAGGTAGCATAGGTCTCAATTCCATGGTGGGTTTTTTTTTTTTCACTATATTTTCAAGAAAATATTAAGTACTGTCTTTCCATTAAATATTCCTTTACAAAGTAAGGGGCCAGGACGAGGCTTCCTGTGCATAATTAAATGCTTTATTACATACTTATATATTCACTTATTATTGTGCTTGTATGTGAGCGCACACGCCAGGGCTCATGTAGCAAGATGGAGGACCACTTACAAGAGGTGCTACTCTGCTTTCACTGCATGGGTCCCAGGGTTCAAACGGAAGCCCTCATTCAGGCTTGTCAGCAAGTGCCTTCCTTGACTCACTAAGCCAGGCCTGGTCTCAACTCTTTGAAGGAACCAATGCTCCCTGTAGAGTAGCTTCTGAGCTCTTAGGTTTCTTCCAGGATCACCACAGAAGCCAAAATGCAAGGATATCCAAGTCCCTTGTACAACCTGCCTAATCTTTACATACAACCAATGTGCATCTGCCTGCACATGTCCTGTCCTCTCTAAGACTACTTGTCAAAGTTAATGCATACAAATAGTTGTCACAGGGCGGGATGTAGGTACTAAAGACAAGAAAAAACGTCTGCGCGTATCCAGTACAGATAGAATTATTTAAAAAATATTTTCAGTCCCTGGATGATTGATTGTGCAGATAAAGAGCCCATAAATATGAGGGGGGGTGCTGACTGGGTGCCATCAACCAGGCCTTACTAAAAACATCCCTAGCAACTATGCTGCTATTCTTTCCGTGAGATGATGTGAATCAAGGGATATTAAATGATTTTCTTACAATCTTAGATCAATACACTGAACTCGGATTGATTCTGAATCTTGTGAATGTCATACTTGCACCCCAACATAACCCCCGAGATAAGGGGTTTTTCATCCAGCTTTGACCCCACTCCTTGCCTTCCGTAGGAACTGCAGAATCAGGGCTACCACTCGGGAACTAGATGGATTTCTTCATTTTAATATGTCAGAGATTTCCCCCCAAGGTCTCACACTGTAGTCCCGCTTGCCTGGCACTTAGAGATCCTGCCTCCTAAATTTGGGGATTAGAAATGTAAGCCTCTAAGCCCAGCCAGACAAAGATTCCTTTTATAACAAAATGGAATGGCATTTAAGAACCACTTCTCTTCCTTCTGGAAACAGCTTGTGGTAGAACCTTCTAGAATCTTTTATGAAAAGTATCCCTATGTGGGGACCATCTTGAATTACCTCACGTTCTGAATAATCCTCTATTAATCTCCCCCATTATTCTTGCAGATGACTTCGGCTAGGAGAAGGAGGATAGACAAATCAGTCTAGTGCTGAGGAAGGTCCAGAACTAATAAAGTTTAAGGCTCTGCAAAGCCAGAGGGATGGAACACTTGAATTGTATTTAAGATGACACATCTGGGGCTGGAGAACGGTCTCTATGGTAAAAAAGAGCTTGCTGCTTTTGCAGATAACCTAGGTTCAATTCCCCACACCCACATGGCTATTCACAACTCTAGTTCCAAAATATTTGACCCCTCTGCTGGCTACCATAGGTGCATATATAAATGCAGGTGTTACAATAGTGCACATAAAACAAAAATAAATAAACGTGCAAAGGCTGATAGATTTAGTAGAGAAAACAGTAAACAACGAATTAAAGACAAATTTGTTATAATGAAGTTCTGACAAGCCTCAGAAATGTAAGCAACTCTCTTTATGTGTATTCTAGTAGTTCATCTTCTTACTGGTATATTGTTGGGGATATCTTGGACTCTGTGTGTTTGTGTGTGTGTGTGTGTGTGTGTGTGTGTGTGTGTGTGTGTGTGTGTGTGTGTGGTGTGTTTATTTTGAAAAGCTAGAATTTTCTCTGAATGCCAAAGCAATTTCAGCTCCTGGAAGAGAAGGCAGCTGAATAGATAGCAAGCAAAATACAGTCTCTATTATTCTTAGCTTTAAAAAAAAATTTAAATACCCTCTGGGGAATTTACATACTAGTCAGACTTCAGTGCTGAAGTGGGTGGTTCCGGCTGAGAGCAAGCTCTATTCTCGGATGTCTGCGCCGAGGCTGAGTAGGACAGAGATTGCTCGGTGCTGCTATGGAACCTTAGAGTCATTTCTTTTAATGGGGTTCACCTGTCAATTCAAGTTTCCCAAACCCGTGCAAAAAGCCCTTGTAATGAGGCATGCCATCCTTTTCTTGACAAAACCGGGCTGTTTCTGTCGGTGAAATACTGAAGCCTAGTCTTTCTCTTCCATTAACAGGATTGCTTTCTCTTCAGATGGAGGGCTCGGGAATGTCTCTCTTCTCTTCTCACCCCTTTTGTTAGCAAAAGTGTGTCACAAGTCAATATGCTTTCCTCAAGGCAAAACAGGTGCCTTCTTCTCCATTGTTTTTTTTTTTTTTTTCCTTCTTTGAGTAACAGTGTCATTATGTAGCGGGATTTCAGGTCATGTGACCCTTAACTACACTAAGTCAAGGCTTTAGCGTTCCATCCCCAGCACCGAGTCTTTGGTGCCTATTCAAACATTTTCTATTTGAATAAACTCACAGCTTAAAAGGCAAAAAAGACGGTGAGGTTGCCAACGCAGAGCCTTTCTTTCTAGCGTTTGGACTTCATGATTTTAGACTTTTTGTTTATCAAAATACCTACATCATTTTAGAAGTCAAACAAATATATAAATTAAATCAGCTTAAAGCCTCAGTTGTTTCTGTATAGGGGGAAGCTTGTAAACTAAAAATTTCTCATGTAATTATTATCTGAAACTGGTTAGTGATTGATAGAGTGTACTTTTTTTTTTTAATGTGAAGGCCCCATTTTCTTGAGAAAGTTTTAGTCCTTTAAACCTTAGAAGATGTGGATGAAGCTTAATGAAAGAAAGCAAATGTGAATGTCCACCTAAATGATTCCAAATCTGGGCAGGTTAATCTGTCTCCCGTCTCCTGGCATTTTAACTGACCTGAGGGAAGTGAAAGAAAAAAAAAAGTGAGATAGTGTCAGTTGATTTATATGTAGCATTAAAAGTGAATTTCCTGAGTCCAGAGGAGACTCTGGGGAAATATAAAATTACTTTGAAACAAAACAAAATAAAAAACAAATGTGATGTGTCCCTGTCAGAACAATGTGAAAGTGGGGATGGGTGAGACAGGAAGGTGTACTCTGTGGGGCTGTGTGCTAACAATGCATGCAATGGCACTTGTCTTGTTTCCAAGCTCACGTTCTTTCTGAGTGAAATTCCCTCTAGGAATGACCATGAGTGTAGACGTGCTTGGAAACATAGGGCTCCACCATGGAAACTGCTCTTAATAGCACGGACACATTATAATGAGGAGGAATGTACTAACCTGGCCAGACCTCGGCCTCTGAGGTTTCATATACCACTGAAAAATGGTGTCATTTAAAAAGTCAGAAAGCATATAATCTCATGATGAAGAATGTCTTATTTCAAAAATAATGGCATATCAAGCTGTCACGGAAACCTTCTATATTTCCCTTCCTACTTCTCCATTAGCTGAGCAGGTTTGGGAAGACCGACACCGTTGTTAAAGAGCCATTCCCAAGCTAAATGCTTTAAATATCAACTGCTTGGCAGAAAAAAAGGAAAAAAAATACTGCCAGTTCAAATGAAACTAACCATAGCTCTTTTTGCAAAGCTCCTGCTGGCTGGGAATAGTGGCACATGCCTTTAGTCCCAGCATTTGGGCACCAAAGGCAGGCAGATCTCTGTGAGTTCCTAGATCAAACCCAGCCTGATCTATGTGATGAGTCCCAGGCCAGACTGTATAGGGCTGTGTCAAAAAACAAAACAAAACAAACCCTCCCGGTATGAATCCCAAAACTACTAATGATGCCACCATGTTGCATATTTAAGATTGTCCCCTGAGAATCCAGTTTTCAATATTGTGCAAATTAGTTATAGTGGATATCAAATAAAATACACCTCCAATGTTTCAACTACTGTTGAAAGGCTGGACTGAATCAAAATGATAGATCTCAGTGGTCCTAAAACAATCGACTGGGCAAATGTCAAAAGTTTGGTAAGTAAAGAACACACAGGGGCTGGAATGAGGCCCCAGGGACATATGTAACAGATGTCAGTCTCCATATAGCCCACCCCACCCCCCAACAATTGGGGAGGAGGCTATCCCTAAAGTTGTAACCTGACTGTGGTATCTGTTCCCCAACAGGGCTGCCTTATCTGGCTTCAGTGGGAGAGGATGTGCCTACTCTGGCAGAGACATGATGCAGCAGGGTAGGGGATTATTAAGGGGGACCTGCCCTCTCAGAGGAGAGAAGGGAAAGGGGCATGGGGGAGGGACTCTGGGAAGGGGGACAGTGTTTGTTTGGGATGTAAATAAAAACAAAAAGTAACTCCTCCATTGAGGTCCCTGTGTTCAGTCCAATGGTTAGCTGCAAGCATCCTCATCTGTATCAGTGGGGTCCTGGCAGAGCCTCTCAGGAGACATCCATATGAGGCTCCTGTCAGAAAGCACTTCTTGGCATCAGTAATAGTGGCTGGGTTTGGTGGCTACATATGGGATGAATCCCCAAGTGGGGATAGGGGGGCAGTCTCTCCATGCCTTTTCTTCAGTCTCTGCTCCATTCTTTGTCCATGTATTTCCTCCCATGAGTATTTTGTTACCCTTCTAAGAAGGACTGAAGCATCCACATCCCAATGTAAGGGAATGCCAGGGCGTTGAGGTGGGAGTGGGTGGGTGGGAGTGGGAGCATCCTCATAGAAGCAGGGGGAGGGGGAGGGGGTTTGGTAGGGGGAGGAAAGGGGATAACATTTGAAATGTAAATACACAAAGTATCCATGGAATTTTTTTAAAAAGTGAAAAAACATAGAAGAATACACTGAATTTTCACTATGTCAAAAAATAAATTGGTAGGTTTTCTAAATAGATATTTTCTCCAATAGATGAAATAATTGAAATTTGCTGTATGTCAAACTCTGACATGTAAAAAAGGCAGTATAAAACTGATGTTCCATTCAAGCCAGTTTGCTGGTGGGCTTTAGGTGTTATGTTTCTTGCCTTGGTAAGGAACTCGAGTTGCATGATGCTATCATGTTTCCCTCAATGAAGATTAAAGTTCCAGGGTGCTCAATGAAAGCAGATTTTGGGTACCAATCCATGACCTGGTCAGAGAATATTACATCAGGTAGTTGAGAACCATGTTCTTCCTGTCCTCCCAGCCTGGGTCTTGACTCCAGTAAGCAGAAGGGGCCCCACAAAAAGTGGAGGATGTTCTTGACACTCTTCCAAGTGCCCTCTTTCTTGATGGCTGGAAGTTGCCCAAGGGTGACCCCCTCCAGGCCTGAGGTCAGATTGGACTGTCCCAGGATACATAACACAGCCTAACTCTTGTAGACCTGCATCTTTCTCCAACATTCAGGGGTAGCATCTGCTACAAGGTAGGACCTCCGAAGAGGAAGGACAAACCTAGCAACCTTGGAAACATTTATTTCAATCCCTATTCATGTCCCCCTTTGCAAGATACAAAGTAGCACCCAACAAATGTTAGCCCTAAAGCCACTGAGTAGCCTTCAGAAAACTGTCAGATGTGTCCACCTTAGTTGAAGCAAAAATGTGTTCACAGACAGATGGGACTGACTTAGCCCAGTCTTCACTTCACTGCTGGGCCTTCGTGTCAGGTCAATTTTAAGGAGGGGATCACCTAGGTTAATCCCAATTGAATGGGAGTATCCAACACGGTTCCCTCCCTGGCTGAGACAGTCCTTTTGACATTCTAGGTCTTTCTGCTGAATGTAATAGTTTCAAACTCCATTGTTAGGGTCTTTAAAGGGTGACGGAATTAAGAGTCAGATACTTTGATCATGTTAAAATGGTATCTCCTGTGTGGTGGTGACCGAATCTCTTTATTTGCTCCAATACAAAACAGTTAGAAAATAAATGAATAGATGTAGTTCAGATTTTAATTACGCCGCATCCTTCAACACATAAGCTGAAGGGTGTCACCTTGTTTTACTTATCCCATCTAACGACTTAGGATGGTAAATGTTATCCTGAGAGCCCATGCTGGTTCTTCTCACCCAAAACCCTGTGAATATTTTAATTAAAATGGTAGGAGGAGAAAGTAAGTCTATTAAACATTACTTCCACCAAAGCGTGTTTTACTGCAATGAGTGGCATTTAATATTCATAACTACTTCGCAGTAGTTGATACATTTAATTCATTTTTCAAAGGTAAGTTTTTTCATTGTAAAGATCATTTGTAACTTCATACATGTCTTCCAGTTTGTTGACCCTGTCACCTCCATAATACACAAACCCTGACCCCACGAGATTTTATGTATTTGAAGACATCTGGGCACGCTCTGGATGGTCCCTGCTGCTTTTCTTACCAAGTGTAGTTGGCTGGTAGTTAATGCTTTTACATATTCATGTGTGCTGTGCTGTCAGGCATTAAGAGTTCGAATTCATTTCATTATAAAAACAAGAGCCCCAAGAGCTAGACCTGATCACGGGCATGGCCTGAACTTGCAAAGTACATTAACTAGTCCACCTTCACCATTTCTGCTTCTCCAGGCGGGGTACTGATTCTAGATAGTCAGAAACTGTCTAGAGGGGTTCTTTGTCCTATTTGTGTACCCCACAGGAATGGAGCCAGGCTGATCCAGACCCACAGGATCATGTGCATCACAGCCTTCACAAATCCGACCAGAAACTAAGTGACACTCAAGTAAAAGATGGACCTGTTAATCATTTTTCTGGGCATTTCTGATTCAGGTCTGAGAAATCTGTGCAGTGGCTAGGGTTTTGTTTTGGTTTTTTTTTCTTTCTTTCTTTTCTTTCTCTCTCTCTCTTTCTTTTTTTTTTTTTTAGTGGTTTCCAGTATCAGATTGGAAAACACCCAAGTTACTCCCTCAAAGATTCAAGAGAGTCACTTCTTTTCTTACACCCAAGAACTGATGTGCACGCCCAGTCTACACAAAAGCCACCTTTCTCCAGCCTCTTCCCCATGTGTGGCATAGTGGGACCCTGAGCACAGAGACAGTCACTATTCCAGTAATGGGGTCATCAAGGGGTGATGGCTTAGCACATCTGCCTGTGGCATACAATGCTACCTGGCATGTGCACAAACGTCTAAATAGTTCAGCTATCAAAGGGATCTTATCTTACAGATCACACGTTTATGTTCCCTTGAAGCCAAAGCGAGTGAGGTCTGGGTAAGGTGGGAGCCACTAGCAGCTTTCTTCTGGCTACGATCCCATTACCTACTAATGGCATTCTGGTCCTCTGCTTCCTGTTCACCTGCAGGCAGGTAGGCATAGATGCAGCCGCATGGCTTCACAATTTATACACATAGGATGTTTCTGAAAGATTATAAAACTCTTCCCAACCTTCAAGACACAGCTCTTCTGATATAGCTGTCTGCTGAGAGGCTCAGCCAGAGCCTGACAAATACAGAGGTGAATGCTAGCAGCAAAACACTGAACTGAGAATAGGGTCCCCATTGGAGGAGTTAGAGAATGGATTGAAGGAGCTGAAGGGGTTTGCAACCCCATAAGAACAGCAATACCAACCAACCAGAGCTCCCAGGGACTAAACCACTACCTAAAGACATGGACAGACCCATGGCTCCAGCTGCATATATAGCAGAGGATGGCCTTGTTGGGCACCAATGAAAGAAGCCCTTGGTCCTGTCAAGGCTGGACTCTCCCCCCCCCCACTCAGTGTACGGCAATGTCAGGGTGGGGAGGCAGGAAGGAGTGGGTGTTTGGGTTGGTGAACACTCTCATAGAAGGAGGGGAGGCGATAGGTGGTTTATGGACAGGAAACCTGGAAAAGGGGATAACATTTGAAATGTAAATAAAAATTACCCAATTATAAAAAAAGACACAGCTCTTGGTCGTCATTTCATTTCATTCGAAATATTCGCTCTTTTAAAGCATTAATAATCATTGTTCACACCATTGTTGGGTGTGAATCCTTAGACGTTTTTCCTGTTCATCTAGGGGATAAGTGACATGGATTCCACTGTTTGGGGGATTTTGTTTTTAAGGACAATAGGTAAGAGCACGTGAGGATCCTATGTCTTACCTGAATTCAATTGTACTCAGGAAAAACGCCTAAATTATCGAAAAGAAAGCCAAGAGTCCTTCCTACTTTTTAATTGTTTAACTTTATTACTGTCGCACCATTTATACAATTACATATAATTTCAATGCATCCATTGTACATTTTTTTTATTTTTTGTTTTTTTTTTTTATTTTCCATTTTCCAATGGGTGGTGTGTTGGTGTCTGAGACACAGGTGGAAGAAACTGGAGCTGCAATGAAGGCAGACTTTTTTATTTTTCATTTCCACTGACCAATAAACAGAACTACAGGTGCACCCAACCACGGACATGCATTAACTCGTCATGAGAAATCTAGGTAGGCTAAGTATGATGAGAGAATGTTTGTCACTCCCAAAAATATCTGGAGAGGAAGAATGTAGGGTTGGCATTGAGATACAATGTGGACAAGCTAAGTGGGCTCCGTCTGAAAGTTGGCATTCATCCACAAACGTTAAAAAAATACCAAAATAAGAAAAGGCTGTAAATTAATAAGGAAACACAGAAAATACTGCTTTCATAAAGATCTGATTGCCTTGGCACTGGCCCTGTGGGCAGAATCAAACGCCTCCCTCCCCAGCTGCATCGCAGGAGAGACGCTGGGGTTTTTAAGGATGGAGCCTAGGGGACAGCGGTTCAGGTACAGATGATGTACTTTCAGACAATGATCTCTAAAATCCAGGACTGACTGGTCAAGTTGACTGAAGGTATATTAGATATTTCCCCACAAAAATACTATTTGGATTCTCCCCGCCCCCTCCCTCCCCTGATGGGACACATCCTCTTATTTTTTCTTTTCTTTTCTTTTTTATTTTTTTTAATCCCTTGGGCAATACATATCCTCACTTCCAATTTGAAACAAGTTAGTATAGGATAGAGAGACAGAGAGAGGACAGAGTGAGAGACAGAGAGAGCGTGAGACAGGTCGTTTGCGAGTGGCGTCGGTTCTGGCTAGGCTGTCCCGGTTACTCTTTGACGGCCACGCTTTGCTCGGAGCTGGCGACGGGTGCCTCGGCCTGGGGCTCGGCGGCAGGCGCGGCGGGCGCGGGGGCCTTGGCCGCGGAACTGGGCGCCTCGGAGGCCGCGGGCGTCTCCTTGGACGAGGGCGCGGGCTCCGCGCTGCTAGGTTTAGAGTCTGAAGCCGCCGGGGCCGCGTCGCTTTTCGCTTCGGGGCCGGCGGCGGGAGCCTCAGTCTTTTTGGCCTCGCCCTCCTCCTGGGGCGCGCCGTCGGCCGCGCCCGTGCTCTCTGCGCTCGCCTCGCCGGCCTTGGGGGCCTCGCCGCCCGCAGCGGGCCCGGGCGCGGCCGCCTCCTGCTCGGGCGCCGGCGCGGGCTCGGGCTGCTCCTCCGCGGCGCCCTCGCTCTTCTCGGGCTCGGCCTTGGGCGCCTCCTCCTTGGCCGCCGCCTTGTCGGCCTCCTTTTCCTCCGCCTTGGCCTCGCCGTCCGCCGCGTCCTTGGGCTTCTCCTCCGCGCTCTCCTTGACCTCGGTGGCGTCGGCGGCCGCCTGGGGTTCGCTCTCCTTCTGGGTCCCCTCCTCCTCGGTGCCCGCGCCTTCAGCCTTCTTGTCTTTGTCCTTGGCCTTCTCGTCGTTCACATTGTAGCCCTTCTTCTTCTTGCTCAGCTTGCCTCCCATCTTGGAGTTCTGCAAGGAAGCACAAGCGGAGACAAAGGAGAGTTAGGGTCAAAGATGGCAAACTGGAGGGAGGATTCCTGCAGAGCGAGGAGGACATCAAGGACCCCGGGCGACTGCACAGCGGGGTGCAGCCTGGACGGCGCAGGCAGTCTACATAATTAGAAGTAACACTTCGAAACAAAGAACAAATAAAGCTCCAGCTGCGAAGCCTGCAGGCCAAGCAAGAGGAAGAACAAGTAATGGTGATCAATGACCTGTCTGCAGCTGCCAATATTGAGGGCAGGTGGTTTGGTATTGGTTTCTTATTTGTCTACCTTCATGTATCTCAAGCATTCAGGCTTGAACACCGCAGCACAAAATGGCAGGGACAGCCATTTTAGGACCACAGTATAGCTGATTTTTAAAACAAACAAACAAACAAACAAAATCCCTGATGATTTATAAATTACTTTCTGGAGGAACTGTACAGCATACATCACAAATCTCTCATTCATTCTTTCTGGAAGCACGTTTTTATAGCGTCGGGTGCCAGTGAGAAATCACTGACATGTTGCTTCCTTCAGAAAATTTAATTGTTTTCTATTAATGTGAGATGGCAAAACTTTCAAAAGCTAACACATTCCACCGCCTCTCAGAGGAACAGGTGAGAAGAGAAACACTGGGCGGGTCTACAGGACAGAGTGGAAACTCCCGGTGAGCTCTCCTGGTTCTGCTCACTCTTGCACGGCCCTGAGCAGGCCTCTCCAAGCAGCTATTCCTCCTCCCCTCACTCTCACCTATTCAGATAAGAGGGGTAAAAAAAGCTTTTTCCTCACTACACCTCTTGTAATCATGATTCATGATAGTGAAATAACCCACACTGTTTGAAAGTCAGGTGTGGGAAAGAGTACTACTATTCTTCAGTCAAAATTCCTCTCACCATTCTATGCTAATTTCCCGTCTGGGTTACCTTTAAGAGTTGGAGGAGAAAAAAAAAAAAGAAACAAACACAAAGATGACTAAAATACTCTTCCTACTCTCAAGAAAGGTCTTTATTATGTCATGTAAGGATTGCTGTTCCACTCTTAAACGGGAAGAAGAAATGGCTTGGAATCCTAACCCACTTCAGACAACTCGTCCTATTTTTGGTAGGACGAAATACATGTGATGAAACCGCAATCAAAAACATTTTTACCACGAAGCAATAAATGAAAACATAAACTGACTAATAAGGCAAACTGTAATTTATAACACCTTCATCAAATTCTTAAGACACTTCATCAGTGGCTGATAATCACACACAACTTACAGCTCCGATTCTCCAGTTAAGTTCTGATGCATTGGGTGGAACTGGGAAATAGAAAACCTGACAGGTTACCTTTGGATCCTTCTCCCAGCTATATAACAGAAACCCATACACCAACCTAGAAATTACCGCCTGTGAAGGGAAGGGTAAATGTAGTCTCGCTGTGAACAAAAGAGTGGAGTGCTGGGTTCTGACACCCACGGTATGAAATCCTATATAGCAAACCCCAGAGATTTAAAGTCCTGTTGGTTTACAAACCTAAAATCTAAGTTACTAAAATTGGTTTCCTGAAGCACAATTAAAGCCACATTCTACTCTTTGTTTTAAGCCCCGCTGTGATTCTTTTCTTGGTAGAAATCGAACAGAAGAAATCAAGTTGTAAGAGAATGTGTCTCAATAATGACAATTTAAAAAAATAAAACACAGACACCCCCTGCTTCAGCTGATTTACCTGTGTGATATACAGCAGAGTTCTGGGAGGGGGTTTATGAAATGCACTAGACTACCAGGAAAGCAGTTATCTGGTTATTTCCCACGATAATAAGAGTGAACCCAGCACCCAGAGGGGTAAATTAAAATTACAAATTAAAATCTAAGGTGTCAGGAACAGCCCTAATCCTACACAGTTTACAGAAATTATTGAACCTTCTCCAGAGCATCATACAATGGCGTGCCAGTAGCCACCTCCTTTTACTCAGAGGAAAACTAACTAGCTGAGCTCATGAGCTGTCCAATAAAACAAAGGCCGACGCCCAAAAGAATGTGTTAGTACAAGAAACTCCACCTAGCAGAGGAAGGGAGAACTCTACACAGTAAGACGTTGGTCTGGCAATGGAGCTTCAAGCCCAGGAATGTTACCTTCCTGGATTTTGACGCAGGACTTCCTGGAATGGCCTGGAGCTGAGGACTGGAGAGGATACAGACTACAGAAAAAAACTTTGTAGCTACTCTTCTCTTTCTATTGGCTAGTGAAGTGCTTTTATCAGATCCTCAAGAAATGAGAGCCCCCAAGGAACATGGGAATGGAGTTGAATGAGTCCTCTCTTCCATAACATCTGTTTTGGAAGGAAATTATTTAATATAGAAAGTTGGAACAAGTGAGGTTTGTTGCTGTTGTTGTTTTAAGATACAGGGCTAGAGAGATGGCTTGACACCTTAGAGGTGCTTACTGCTTGTAGGGACTGCAATTGGACCTACAACCCAGTTCCCGAAATTCTAGCACTGGGAAGATAAGGATTGGGAGTGCCTTGAGCAAGATAGCTAGGCTAGCCTTATCAATCAGCTCTGGGGGGCATTGAGAGAACCTTCCTAGAAGAATACAGTGGAGAGTAACCCAGGAAGACTCAGGACATTTACCTTGTGCCGCCATACAAATGAGCAAACATCCGTGCACACATTTGCGAACGTGCCATACATCTACACACATGGGGAAGGTGGGGTGAGGGAAAAAACAGGTATCTCTAGTCAAAAGGTAATCTGTCTTGGAAGTCACTTAAGCCTAATCAGAAGTAGCACTCACAGGGCTAAGCTTGCCTGTGCGTTTCCTCACACATAGGATGTCTGCTAGCAATGAGTGGGACCAGGAAAAGCATGGGCAGATACTGAACTCATGGACTGGAGCTCTGTGTGCTCATAAGGTCAAACAGTAGAGTTCACCTCTATTATTACCTCTGTTACCTCTGTTCAGGAGGCTTTTGAGACCTGTCATTCCCAGTTAGTACTCTTTCTCTGCCTCCTGTTTTGGTTGAAAATGTCTGCCTACAGCCATGTTCCCTGCCATGATGGCCATTTACTCTAACCCTCTGGGAGCACAAGCCCCAAATGAAATGTTTTCTTTTATAAGCTGTCTTGGTCATATTGTATTATCACAGCACTAGAAAGGAACTAGACTACAGCCTTGGCAATTAATCCTCAGCCCTGTCTCTTGGGTCACTGGGCCTGGAAGTTGTCAATTTGGCTAGACTGGTGACGGAGTCCCAGGAGCCTCCTCTCTCCCCAGTACTGGAATTACAAACATACCACCATGCCTGGCCTTTACCTGGCTTCTGAGATGGAGTTCAGGTCTAAGTAACTGACCTAGTCATCTTCCCAGCCCCCTGTGTGACACGTCTAACACCATGTTTCTTGAACACCATCATGCCCAAAAGAAGGTACATAAACATCCTCCCAGCCAGATAGCTCAGGGACAGTGAGTTCATTTTCCCTAAAAGCTACTGGAAAATGTAATAAATATTCTAAAAATTATGCTTCAGTTCCTTCTCTAAATCAGGTACGAGGACTCTTGGAGTGGCAGGTATATCTTATAGGAAAAAAATATTTACAGCTAGTTTTAATTTCATAAGGAGAAATGTGGTCATTTGTCTTGTCACTACAGCAAACCTTAATGATAAGTTGGTTCTTGATCCTGAGAATTTCAATAGGGAAATTTTATAGCTACAAAAGAAAATGAATATTTGCATAAATATTTATCTTTTATGTTTACTCAAAGCGTTGGGAGATCAAAGGTGACAAATAGTTCAGAGCTTGTAATGAAGGCACTCTCATAGAGACAGTCTGAAATGTTTTTGTAAGCCTCTTTTGCTTTCTCTCCAGGAAGCTTGTCAGAAACCAGGAATATATATATTCCTTAGCTGTCCGAATTACATAAGTTGTGCTTATTTTGTGTACAGTCCTCAGGACGCAGCAGGTCCCAATCAGCTCTGCACCATTATCACAGAAGCCCAGAAAGCCACCCTGGGTCTCACAAACTACAGTATGATTTTGGTGCTGACATAATCCCCCTCATCCAGAACAAAGCTCAGCTCATATTTTCAATCTCAGAGTAAGCCAGTCTATCAGTATAGCCAATTAAATTAAATTTTACTTTTCCCACCTAGGAAAATAAAGGTAGAAAGGCCGATCTCAAAGAACATTTAAGGGAAAACATTAATTAGCTATAAACTTTTTCTTTAAGACTTGTGGCATTCAGTATGAAGTTGGCTAAAAGTTGACTGAATTGTTGAGAAATAATTACGAATCTAAGCAGAGCATCTCTCTTCTGGGTCTCAAACTCCCTGACCAGTAAAGGGATGATACTAAAAGTTTGCTCAGTCTTAGCATGGGAGGGGGCACATGAATGCTTATTGCACTATAGAAAATGCTATTGGGAATGAAAGTATAACATTAGTGCCCGTGATCACTAATCTAAGACCATCTTTCCCCCTTAAAAACTAGATTGACATCCACCTGGGTTATTATTGTGACGAAATGTCTCTGGCATGGGATCAATATTTCTGATGTTTGTTAAAAACTAGAAATAAGGAAATAGTCATTATAGACTATCAAAAAAAGTTAAAAACTTTATGAAACCCTGTCTAAATCTTTGCCAAGGAATAGAATGGTTTAGGGATCTCAACTACATTTCAAGGATATTTTAGCACAGTGCGTCAGCTTATGAGTCAGAATGGGACTTTGCTGAACACATCATAGATGAAGTCATAACTGTCAGAAAACGCAGGTTTCAACAGCTTCCCTGGCACAGAACTATCAACAGTGAGCACTCCAGTTATTTATAAGAGACAGCTGTGTCTGCTTGCACTGCTTGTGACTGTCCTCTACCACCATCCATGGTCCTGCCCAGCAGGATTCACCTCCTGCCAAGGGAAGGGACCTGCCACGGCATGTGTCCCTTCCGTTACATGCTGGCCATAGCCTTTGAAAACCAGCTTAAGTAGAAGGGTGGCTAATAAAATCCCACAAATTAACATGTTATTTCACTTAATTATGTGGAAATGTTAAGAAAAGGTGAGTAGGAAGAGGTTTGGGGTCCTAATTTCTGTAATATATGCACTTAATGAGCTCTCTCTCTCTCTGTCTCTCTGTCTCTGTCTCTCTCTCAAAAGAGGCAGTGACTGCTAACCTAATAGAAACAAAGAAATTTAAAACAAATTACAGAACCCACAGAGCTAAATTAAGAACAATTTTCTTTACCCACTCTACTTCCTATGAGAACCATATATATATATATATATATATATATATATATATATATATATATATATAGTATATAGTATATATGGTCAGTTTTCAATAATCTAAGAGGAACAAAGAAATCCATTTCCTGAATATAAAATACACTTGTAAAGAAAAAATAATAAGTCGACTCTCGTGAATGTAGGAAATATCATTCTACAGCCACATCCTCCACCATCTCTTCCAGAACTGTCCATAGAGCAGACATTGTGTGCAGAGCCTCAGGAACACATGATCCATGCAAATAGAGCCCTTCTGTTCTCTCAAGCTGCTTCACAGAACGCTAACTCTGCAAGCTTCCCCACATATAGAAGCATATTGTATCGTCCAGCAACTTCCTCCCGGGAAACCGCCAGTGGTGAATAGAATCACCTGGGTAGCACAGCAGATACCCTTCCTTGGTGCATCTCACAGCTCTTCCGGTCCTAACCACAGACTCCAGGAACAAGCAACCTGGAGAACCAGGGGACAATTTCATATATAACCAGGGTGACCTTCCCCAGGGGCAGCAGCGTGCGGATGGTGCTTGATGGCATCCTAAATTCTATGCAGAAAATAGGAAAAAAATCCCTCCAAAGAAACGAATGATAAGATAGTACAGCACAAATGTTTGCTGAGATCATTCTCTTTCCTTCCTTCCTTCCTTCCTTCCTTCCTTCCTTCCTTCCGTCCTTCCTTCCACAGGCCTAAGGCTTAACACACAAACATTATTCTCTCCAGTTGATACCTCTGACCTTGGAAGAAACTATCTTCTGTTTTGATTTTAACTGAGCTCAGAAGCCTGGGGAATTATTTTCTAAGGGAAAAATATTCAGTTCATTTCTAAATACCCATGGCCTCTCTAATAGACTCAAGAATTATGGAATTATCTAAGAAATGCTTATCCACTGATTTTCTTTTTAATGAAAAGATACTATTTTTATATTTACTAAAGTAGAAAAGTCACATCAAAGGACACATTACAATTTGACCAAGTCAGAAAAGAGCAACACTTTAGGACTGAGAAGGCAACTCAAGTGGTAGAGACTAAGTTTATTGTAGGACCCACAGTGTTGGGTGGTACATGCTGACAATCCCAGCACTCAGAGTTTAGAATCAGGCATGTTCACAGCCTGGGATGGAGAAGACCTTACTTAAGACAAAAATGCTTATTAAAAAGGTTTTAAAAGACAACATTTTGTGAGATTTTGTTGGGAATGTAAAGGCTAACGATCTTGAAGAGCAGTTGTGACTTTTAAAGCAACTGGCCTTGCTTTGAGAATAGCAAAGTCATGGTGACCTGAAGCATGGTTAGGCCACAGATCCTTTACTCTCATAAGAAAGTCAACAGCGGAGAAAGCCATCGGGAGAGCAGAGTGGGAAAGAGCTGCTCGTTTTGGGAGAAGCCAAGTCTCTAACCCTCCTGATACTATCTTTGGAGGATGCTCTGCTCCACACCCAGTCCACTCTCATATTTTTATCTTACAGACACTAACGTCACAGTCTTATCCTAAAGACATTTTCAGAAGAACCAGAGGAAAAGCATGCAGCAGCTCTCTCTCTCTCTCTCTCTCTCACACACACACACACACACACACACACACACACACACACGCACACACCACAAATATAAGAGTTTCACAGCTTTACAAACAAAAGACATACATACATACATACATACATACATACATACATACATACATACATACAATCATATAACAAGCGAGTCGTCATAGTCCCACATCCTATGATGGTGTCTGATCCACGTGTAGGCCACCATGGAACTTGTTCATGTGGTTTCCTGATAAAATGTGAGTTTCGTGGAGCTGTTGTGTCCATGTTGTTTCTCTGTTCTTTGAAGGAAAACACGTTTAGTGGTGTGCCTGAGGGTCAATGGAGAATGGGAGAACTCTGGATTAAATCAAGCAGTGAGGAGGAGAAATGGGAGCTGTGTTGATTTTGACAAGCCTTCAGCCCTTTGAGAAAGATCTAAACAATGCTACTGGATGAAGCTTCCTCGAAGGCCCTTAGACTGACTTGAGACATCCCAATGGACCTCAGCTTGGCAGTGTGCAAACCGACGGCACTTACATGTAGATGTCTTCAGAAGTTTGGATGCTTGACATGTGGGTGAGCACGATTTGCAATCACCCCATGTTCACTTTAGCAGAGTTTCCTCGGTCCTATTTCCACAGCGCCAGGCTACCCAGTTATTTGAGTAACTGAAGAACAGAATTCCCAGTAGGAGCACAGCTCCTCTTCAGAAAATGCCCGAGTGCACGAGGAGGCAAATTCAGGGCATTAACTAACATTTGCCACAATGTACCCAACTCTTTCTCACCAGCATGCTTTATATTAATACTACTCCATTGGTGAATACAGCTTTGTGACTTAATAAAGCTTGTTGACATCCATTAGTCACCATACATTAACAGCACGAAGACAAGAAAATGGCTTCAAACTCCTGTGTGTGATCCACAGACTAGTATGTATGCCTATTACTTCACGGGCTATCTCTATTTGTGTCTTTGCACTAATAACATCTAAGCACTTCTTACATAACAAGCTGCCAAATACTGCAAAGCTCCTATTTTGAAAATGCAAATTTGGATTAGTTAGCCACTTTATCTCGAATCAGCAGAATAGAGTTCTTAAGTTTGGTAGCAAACATTTTTAGGCAGACGACTCCATATCTGCAGTAAAACCCAATGAGAATATCCAACAGCCTGTTCAGAGAGACTAGAGTGTTATTTCTGGATTGATTTCAACTTTATCTTGTGGTACATACAAGAAGTAATCTTCTGATTGTGTTTCTATTTTATAATCAGAAGAAAATATGTCTGCCATGGGAGGATGCTAGGCACCAACCCTTTCTTGATGAAGTTCCGTACATGGCTATGATATGATAACTACATCCTTGGACAAGAAACTGTCAGCCCTGTTAACTCAGAGCTGCAAAGCTAAGCAGTTTTAGATACCAGAAAACCAACTACTGGCATTTTTGAAAGCAATATAAAGTTACAATTAGCCCATGAATTACATCCGCTGACACATTTATCACTGGACAAGTTGGACTTATAACCACTCAGAATAGAAGAATCTAAGCTATTTGTCAAAGCTGGTTGGGACTGGGTGTGGTAGTATATGCACATCTATAATTCCTACACTGGAGCAGCTGAGGCAGGAGGATTGAAAGTTCAAGAACAATCTAGGCTACACAATAAGGATTTCTCTTACAAACCACACACACACCCACACCCACACCCACACCCACACCCACACCCACACCCACACCCACACCCACACCCACACACACACCCACACCCACACACACACCCACACACACACACACACACGCTGAAACATGCTGAGAGGGAGTTTCCCCTTACCTTAAAGAAAATAGTTAACAGAGAAGAAAGAAGCAAAGGGAGTTTTTAATTAGTATAAATAGAAGAAAGTGTCTAAAATAGTTTGTCAGGCCTACTAATTTCTATTTGGAATAAATGATTGGTTCCTTTACTCTAAATGGTCAAAATTTTTATTCTAGAAGAAGGGAACGAGGTAAAGACAATGCAGCCTCTGTATCTGGGGGACTCTTAGTATAGTACCTGTTCCAGCACAGTGATTTCAGGTTTCTTCAATGCCTGGTGATAATCTCCATTATTAAACTTACTGCTTGTCACTGTCTGGTTCAGTCAAAGCTTTTATTCAGCGATTCTAACATCACTACTCTTGAAGGATGGCAATGTTCTCCATGGAGAGAGAACGGCATTAAGAGTTGTCAACCCAGCTTAAATTCCCAAGGCAAACCTTTAAAATATCATGAGTAAAAATTGAGAGAAAGCATTTTTAAGACAATATTTTCCCTTGTCACAATAACATGGGCCTAGTATTATGAAAACATATTTGAAGGCATTATTGGGAAGGAAAGAAGGGAGGGAGGGAGGGAGGGAGGGAGGGAGGGAGGGAGGGAGGGAGGGAGGGGGAAGGAGGAAAGAAAAGGATAAACGATGTACCTCCACATGCAAATGAACACACTCATGCTTCTATAACATATCTCTGGGGGGAGGGGCACACAGCATGCAGAGGGCAGAAGAACCTAATGAAATTTATGATCAAAATTCATTCTAGAAATATATATATTGATCAGAGTGAGGAAGGGACTTTGTTTGAAGTCTATGAGTGCAAAACCTGATAGACAGTAAACAGAAGGGAGTGAATACAATATGGGGTGGGGGGCGACATATATAAAAAAAACCCTAAGTGTGAAAAATGAGATGACAGTTGAGGTCAGAGGAGTGAGGAAAGTTTATTGATTAAGTAGAAACATCAAAATTAATTACATGTGTGACTTATTCTCCCTAAGATAATTCCAATGGTTGATCTCTGTGTACTTCGACAAATTAACTGTCCTACAAGGAAGAACTTATTACAAATCCCACTTCCAATGAGAAAATTGAGGATGATAGGAGGTAAATAACTCACCCTCAGCCAACAAACAACTAAAGTTTGTGAAGCTGAGACTTGGCTCACCAACCAAAGGAAAAGCACCCTGGAAGGACAGTGTGGTTCCTTCAGCATAGAGCGAATGAAGTAGCCTTGAAGGATAAAAAAGCTTTCAACTGGGAAACCGCGGAAAAAATGCAAAGTGTTAGCATCCCTGGCAACAAACAGGAAGTGCTCCTTAAAAGCTATCAGAATGTCCTTTAACACTCATGAAATAGCTAAAGACAGTCTTTTCCAAGGAATGAGAAACTATGGACCAGAAAAATACAAGTTGCCTCATGAAAAAAAAGTATCTAGGTTGCCACAGAATAGTCAACTGTGTCAACAGTTAGAAAAATAAAAGGCATAGATAGATAACTCAAGTATCAAGAAGAGAGTTTTAGGAAGTATCTCTGTGAAGTCATAAGGTACTTTAAGAAAGACAAGGACAGATTATACAAGTTGACCAAGTCAGGGATCTGTGGACTGCTGCCCCCTCCATGACCTTGCTATGGGGGCGGCAGGGGTGTGTGTGTGTTTGAGAGGATGGGGTGGGATGGATGCCTCTTGGGAAGGCCCAAATAATATCTGAGGGGCTTGTAAGGACCTCACCTCAGTCACACCAAGAGTCTGGACAGAGTGATTCCAGGAATCCAGAGCATTGGCAAGGCCAATTTCTTTATTGCAACAGATATTTGGAAGGAATGAAATGAATGTGCATGGGATGTGGGATGAGGCAAAGAACAAAGAAACTAGAACAGAAAGACGAAGAGGTCTTCACGGAGGAAGGTTCTAGAAGATTCAAGATGTACGTCAAAACTATGCTTGTTAAAGACAGACTTGCTACTCAGAAGAGGAAGAGAAGTGTATCCAGATGAATGTGGTGAAATATGAACTATTCCAAGCAAAATGATTCTTCATAAGGTCTCTGAATAGTATTGTTGACTGACAAGTCAACGCACACATACACACACGGGGGGCAGGGGGAGGGAGAGGCATGCATGCAGAGGGACCTGGGGGAATTAGCATGATTAAAATTCATTCTAGATGTGTTTACTATCATTAGCTTACAAGGTATTAATTGAGCTATAACTTTATTATAAGTTGAGGAGTTTGTATAATGTCAGCTATCTATGTTATCTACTTATGTCTGTATGTTTGTATGTATGTATGTATGTATCTATTTATCTATTTATCCATCTATCATCTATCTATCTATCTATCTATCTATCTATCTATCTATCTATCTATCCCTATTTTCTGAAGGGAAATGAAGAAGTAGATGGAAAGGGAGGGGAAATGGGGGAGGAAAACTGGAAGGTGTGTGGGAAGGGGGAACTGTGGTTGAAATGTATTGTATGAGAATTAAATAAATGAAAACAAAAAAAAAAAAATTCATTCTAGAAACATACAATCCTCAGAGTGGGGGAGGAGGTTTATTTGAAGCAGGTGAGTCTAAAGCATGATGGACAGTAAGCAGTAAGCCTTCAGAGTTTTAGGTTTTCATTTAGCCAGTTGTCTATCCTCTTTGGCTCCTTCATATTCCACACAGAATTGATTAAGTACTGGGAGCAAAGGGGCAGGCATTTATTTCACTAGCTGAAAGTTTGCACGACTGATCTAGTGACCATTACACTTGAAGAGGTCTTATTGTGACACAGTGGGCCACATAGCAGTAAACAGACTCTTGGCATTCCCCCTGGTTTCATGGGCTTCTGAGACAGAGGCACTATGTAAGAATTCAAGTGTATATTCCCAACCAGTACCAAAAGGGCCTTGAGTCATTCGAACCCCCTTATTGTCCTAAGAATCTAGACAAACTTCATCAGTAGTCATTTGATTGCTCCGTTCTTTTATACTGTGGGGAAAGTTCTAGCCATCAAAAGGACCTGTGTGATGACCTAAAGCTTCCCTTCAATATTTATTCAAATATATCTGATGTCTGTAGAACAAAGGTTTTTGCTTTGTGTTTGCTTTACGGGCGTTACTGTTCAATGGGAGCTTGATAAAGGCTATAAAGTCACTGTACACAGGAACATGAAACTCTGGCCAGAAAATTCTAAGGTGGAAAAGAATCAATACAGCGACGTTTACAGACTAAACTCTGTAAATCCTCCTGTCACACAGCGGTAGAGAATTAAGTGTGCTAAGCTGGCTCCACTTGAGATTTCCATTCCAGTAAATGAAACATGACGAAGTCCCCTGGCAGCAAACTGTCACTGTGATCCACAGTACCATTAACAGTAAGAATACAGACAATCTACAAACCATAATGCCATGATTTTTCCACTTTCAGTAACTGCGTGCACAATAGACAGGTCAGTTTTCAAGCTCTACCTCCTCTAACTGATCCTACAAGGCTTTACCCATAAGAGACTGAGCTGATAATTGTGTTGTTGCTATGAACCTGACAGGTGAGGGTTCCCATCGAAGGTTGCCTGGCTGCTGACATTATGCAGAAACACCCCCACCCCATATATCCTGCCACAAGTGGCAAGCATTCTCAGAACTCGTGAATTATGCATTTTCATGCACCATGGATTTGCTTTTAGAGTCCATCATGGCCTCTCATTGTTATTTATTTGCACTTACCGGGTGGTCCTTTCAAAGGCACTGGCTGCAGAATCCTCACACAGGATTCTCCGTGAATCACCTGCGCCTTCCAGTCAATAGAGTAAGTGAACCGCAACCAACTACCTCAGGAAATGGAAGCTGCTGAGATCATTTCTAAGCCACATTTCCCTTCCAATGACTCAGGAAGGCAATACACGTCTTATTACCACAACTAATTTAGGACTCTCAAAGAGAACCCAAAATAAAGTATGGGGGAAAATAACTGATAGCAGCTGAGGTATTTTTGCTGTTTATTTGTGGACCAGACAGGGCGCGATGGGCTTCGAGCCATGACAGTTTCTCTTACTTGTAGCTGCCTGACAAAGAAAGGAGGTCCACTGAAACTAGGAATAGCTACAACTTATTTTCAGTCATTCCTAACCCCAAATATAAACAGATGAGTCACACATTTTATGACTGCCTAAACTTGCAATATGTTTTTATTTTAATGTATCCTTTTTTTTCCTCCAATCAACAAGTATAGTATGTCCAGCCTTAAAACCACTTTTAATTTTAATCGCTGCCACGAAGAACAAAACAACACAGAAAAACATTCTAGAATCCTTTACACCTATCCTTAGTTAACTAAACATAGGATGTGCTTTTCCTTGATGTCTTGCTTAACACAAAGAAATGCTCAATGAGCGTTTCCTAAGTTAATAAAGGAATGAAAAGGCCACTAGGCAAATAGTACATAGATCTACAGCTAGGAAACTGATGCAAAGCCGAGTTCAGATGGCACAGTGTGACATCAGTGACATCATGGGGTTCCTCCTGACCTGGATATGCCACCCCAGGATTTCTCCCTCAGTGAGCTATTCTTCACATTTTCGCCTTCTTCAAGCCTGAGCCTCCACGCTACCCAATGAGACACCACTCAAGGAAGAAATGCCCCTGCATGCTGTGAGATTTCAACAGAAGTGACGATATTGCTTCTCACCCAGGAAACCCAGAGAGAGATCCTTTGGTTCCAAGCACAACACATATTTGACACCCAGTACCACTTTCTGAGTGGATGAATGGGGCTTGTTTCTAACCTGAATTCAATACAACTTAGAGCACCCCCTTCAACCTCTCTTGCTTTGCCAACCACTTCAACACAGTGTCCAACAGTGCTAAGACTGGCGTATACCACAATCATCGAAGAGCCTGGAAGAGCAAAGGGTGGTGGTGGCATCACAGAAACTTCTCAGGAGATTAACTGGATGGCCTAGACTGGCTCCTAAGAACCTATTCCTTCATCAGTATACCATATAGAAACCTAGGACATGGGCAAGGGTACACACTGAACAGTCCATTTGTGAGGTGTAAGAGGCCTAAGACTTTTGTGTCAACTCTACTTCGGAACCATGAAAAGAGAACTAGTAAGATTGCTGGGGGGCCATAAAGGAAATTAAAAGTAAATTCTGAAAAATAGAAAGCCAGGAAACCTAGCCTTGTCTAAGCTGGAAATGATGAGGTGACATGGAACATAGTGAGTGGTCTTGGTCCCAGTGAGACATCATCAGTTCACAGGACATATTTACTGCCTTCGAGTTCTTTCCGGCAAGCAGAGCCACACATTACTAATCCAAACCTTCTCCAGCAGCCAGCCCTCCCATCCCCCACTCACCTCTGCTGCTCTCTTGCCAACTCCTCAGTGAGTGCCAAAGAGGGAACAAGCAGCCTTTGCTGAGAAATGCTCCAACAAGGGGGCAGAGAAACCCCTGCTTCAGAACTCAGGCAGGCTCCTGTCCACCCCCACCTCCGGCAACTTTGTCCTTAATTGAGGTGGAGAACGTGGAACAGGTGCTCTTTGGTTTTGAATGCCCTCTCATTGCATAAGGGAAGGCTTTGGTTGTTCAAGATTTGCAGCCTAGGCTATGAGACAACACCGCTCTCAGAGGCAACCACTTTATGTAATTAGAGTTCTTGTTTCAGAAAGCGGGTTTTTCTCTTTGGGTTCAAATAGAACCTTAATGGCTTGAACTCTGACCCAGTATACTTGGTAGAGAGAAAAAAAAGGCATGTGGGGTTTGACATCAGCAGGTCTCGATGAGGACCTGGGGCAGAGAAGTCAGCCTCTGCAAAGCCAAGCTTGCCGGAGGAAGAGAAGGGTCAGCAGGTCGTTTTTACAGTATCTGCAGGAAAGGGAATGAAATCAGCTCCTGAGGCACACAGTAGGTCTTACTGCATTTTTGTTTACATTCTCCTACCGGAAACAAAGTCTCTGCTGTACTTATATGTAACAGAGTCTACCTGAAATGCAGGTTACCCTGAAAACCTGGAAGAAAATAGCAATCAGACAATCACCGCATTCACTGTAGAGAAACTAGAGAACGTTGACTCAATTATAATAAAATAATCAGCTTCCTCAATGCTCCGATCCTAGGTCAGACACTGCAAAATGCACAGTCTACTGTATACACTAGGATTCTAGGAGCAGGTAATGTAAATAAATCTTACAATGATAAAAACAGACAGTGCACACCAGTAAAGGATGGATAAAACCCAGAACTCCAAATGGCTGAGTCCAGCACACTTAGGAAAATGCCCCCAGGGAACTAGCAAGAGCAGAGATTCCATTTAATGCACCCTCAGAAGACAGTGTGCTTTCCAAACGATCTCCATCTTTCTTACTTCAGGCTAGATTAGGAGGCCGTGGCAAAGAGCACGAAATAAACACTGTGTTCTCCCCTCCTCAGTCCACCTGCTGGAGGTTCAGTAGCAGTTTTCAAATTGAACTGCTTTTCCACAGAATGTTTTATCTTCCATCCAAGGGTATAAAGCACAATGTTTGAAAAGAACTACCAGAAATCTATCATCAACCTCACACAGAATCCAGGACAAATCTTAGGTATGGCCGTTTTGTTCTTACAGCTCTAGTGAAAGCAAGTGAAGAAACTGAGCTTAGAGGCCACATGTATGCCATGATGGTGTTCATTCAACCTCGGATCCTAAATGTCAACGTAACATGGACTTGCCACAGTCATGACACTAACTGTTCAGGTTGAATCAACTTCCCAGGGTTGGTTATTGTGATTACAGTATAAATGTCTTGAACTGCACCTCTTGGCTCTATACCTTGGTCTTCATAAAAATATGTAATAATAATACATGTGTCCAATGAGAATGCCTAGCATGCTCAAGTCCACCTACTGACTTGTTTCAGAAATGATACAAACTTCTTGGCTCTGTGCTACACACCTGTTACCCACAGGAAAACAAGATCAACTCTTGACTTCCCCCTAGACACTTACTGCCCATGTCACAGAAAAACTGCCTTTGGAAAGGGCCGAAGGGAACACAGCAAATGTCAGCCTGAGGGTTAAAGTGAGGTAAAAGCTGCTGAAGCAGTTTTAACAAATCAACTACAGTAGAAAATCGAAGTACTTACTAGAGTAGAAAGATGCATAGTGAAGGTTTCTTCATGCTCTCTTTAAAAATGTGAGACACGGACCAAGGTGTGAGCTGCTAAGAAATGGGGTCCAGCAGGGTAAGGTGGAAAGTATGCAGACACCAAGGTAGAAATAATCAATGTCTGATGCCAGCAACAGTGCATGTGCAGATTCATTTGATCAGGCATACATTTTTTTTCTTAGAGTTGGAAAAACGAGGCTCCTAGCCTAGGCACTCAACCATGTGCCCTACATGTGGCTAAGGCACACAACCAGGCTCGCACAGTTACAACTTCCTCTTCTTATTGTACTGCCATGGGCGGTGGGATACAAATTAAACTTCCTCATTGACAAACAGTCAACACAGAGAGCAGCCACAGATGACACCAGGACCAGCGATCTCATACACCTCTCAGATATTGAGGTAAGCGTAGATTCGAGCATGAAAGGAAGTACTAATCTATGACTCATACGCCTGTTTTAAGGGGGAAAACCCTAGCAAACCTCATGTAGAATTAAGTGGGTAGAATGTTTTACTGTGTCATTAACATGAGGCAAGAGGACCTGAAATAGATCTGGTTGAACTACATCCCTTAGAACAGAAGCCCCAATTCTTTGTGATCCAGAACCTGTACCTCACATCTCTATACACACAGGATCTTCTCTACAAAACGACTTAGCTTCTTCCCCTCAAAAACCCATGGATCAAAGACTCAAATATAGTTAAGTGTGGAATTTCTGTTTGACTTTGTTACATATGAATACAACAGAGACTCTTTGGGTTAAAAGGATCTAAACAAAAATTGATTGAAGATCTACTGTGTGTGCTCAAGAGCTCATGTCCTTCCCATTCCTGCAGACGATCTATCTTGAAGGTTCTCTTTAGATGTTTTGGAAATGGATGCAACAACATCGCTGCTTAGAATATATTATTACAAAAAGCAGGAGCGGGAAGACAAAATCTACATCTTCAATGAGCTGAAACAACCAAGAAGAAGCAAATGGTAAACTGAAACTACCCAAGATCATGCCTAAGCCGAGGCACATCCACAGAGATAGTGATCAGAACCAGAATGTTACTTCCCTTGGCGCCAACTGAATCGGGCCGTCCCATGTGGGAGATAGGTACTGAAATAACGATACCCAGTATTGATGGCACTAAAGATCTGCTCTCTTCATTTCGCAATCTCTAGTTCCATCAATTTTCCCACAATAACATAATTTGTTCTTTATGGCTGAATAACTCTCTCTCTCTCTCTCTCTCTCTCTCTCTCTCTGTGTGTGGATATGTGTGTGTGTGCATGTGTGTGTGTGTGTGTGTGTGCCCGTGCCCACTAATTTATGTCTGATTGCATAACTTGGAACAGTACTGTCAAAAACATGGAAGTGAAGTATCTTTGTGGTATGTTGTGTAGGAAGCATAAATCACATGATAATTAGTGATTATTATTATTGTCGTGTGTGTTATGTGTTGTGAATGCAGGTAGTGTGTGTGCACTCTGTCTTCAGAGGGTGCATTAAATAAAATCCTCCTCTTGCTTGTACCCTGGAGGTGTTTTCCTGAACCAAATCCAGCCATTTGGTGTTCTGGGTTCTATTTGTTCTTTACTGGTATGGGCTGTCTGTTTTCATTGTCCTAAGATGTATTGTGAGAGAACACCGTTCAGGAGTCAGTTTTCTCCTTCTCCCACTAGTCCAACAGGCCTGTGTGGTGAGCACTTTTAGCTCCTGGGCCGTATTTCCAATCCCGCTTTTCTCTGGAGCATCCATATCGATTTCCATAGTGGCCAGACTTCTTTACATTTTCGAGGTCTCTAGATGGTGAACAGGTGCTGCGACCACACACCCTCACCAGGGGTTATTGTTTGCTTTCTTGATCACACACCTTTTGACTGAAGGGAGAAGTTAAAGGTGGCCAACCCAGAAAGACAAATGCCACATTCTCTCTCCTATGTGGAACATATATGATACATGTGAACTATTAGGATCAGGAATGGAAGAAGGTATTTTGGCTGAACAGGGCACAAGGTAACGCTGACTGACAATGACATTGGGACACTCTCACTTTCTCAGTTAATATCTGATCATTTCCAAAAGCTGTATAAAAAGAGAAAGCATTACTCTCTCCTTTTACCCATCAGATCGCATGATTGTTTTTTCACACAATCCTTATGTGTGCCTTAGGACTGGAACCCAGTGTGTCTTATATGAAGTTTCTAGTGGTCTGGGTCACAGAGCTCACACTTTGTGGTGGTATATACTTGGGACTTGCACTTTTATTTAAAAACAGCATGCAGAACTCACTATATACAAACAACTTGCTAATCAGCCTATAGCATTGTAGTTTTGCACACAGACTGACTCTAACGATGGCTTGGAAACTGCACCCCCCTCCCCGCCAAAAAAAAGAAAGAGAAAAAAAAAAACTCACACACAAAAACAACCACCACAAAACCAGAATGATAGTCTTTGACAAAAACCATATCCCTTTCCTTAGAATTAGTGAGTAGGATGCCCCCCCACAACATCCCCAGCCTCATCAGCTCTTCCCACCCACCCCCATCATTCTCCTCTCCAGGGGTCATCTCCAGCAGAACTCTGTTATGCTCTGTAGACAGAAGGAACACCAACGTCAGACAGAGGAACCCCAATCACCAGGCACTCACTTGTACACCAGTGCCCCACACTCTTGCAGTATACGCAGCCTTTAATGGTAAAGGTAACTTTAAAAAGAGAGAGAGCATAAACTACAGTTGTTTTAACAGAAATTCGCTTTCTCAATTACATTAACTGCTAAAAGAGAATAGAGAAGCTGCTTACGGTTCTTTTAAAAACAAAACGTGCTCCTTTTTCACAACCAGCCCTCATTTCCATATAGGATATTAAACCACTAGCTTGTTCGTTTCTTTGAGAGAGGAAGAAAAAAAAAATCCCCCTCAAGATTTGTTTAGCTCGAAATGCTAAATACTCTCAAGTACGGTGAAAGTAAAGATCCCCAATTAGAATCCATTGTTCAAGTGCCCGAATGCAAAATGTTTATAATGTTTTTCTCAGGGAGCCAGATACATCTTTACATGGTACAAACACAAAGCACCATTATGTGATAATTAACTCTGAAGGATTCTTATGTCCCATAAATCCGCCCACTCGAGTTAGCCATCTTCTCCCTATTGGTGGATAAAGTCCACGTCACTTGCATAATACTGTGAGAAGTCAAACCTGCCCTTGACCATGTAAGCACACAGGCACTGGGGACATAGATATGCGATCAAAGCAAGTTGCCCTCCCTGTTTGGTAATCAACTGAATTTGAAGGGAAGTTTTGAAAGATATGGTTTATTTAGAAATGTCGGGAGGAATTTGGTTACTCAAATCTATCAGAAGCACGCAGGAGAAATCAAAATTGCAGAACCACAGGAGCGTCTAACTTCACAGTATAGCTGTTCTCACGCAGGATTCCCTTGTGAACGGTACCATTGTAAAGACCAAGAATTTTCAAAACCGTAGCTAAGTCCTCTGAATCCGGTAAACGAAGAACAATGGCTGATTTTCAGTTTTGTCAGGTGATTTTGCTTGTAAGATTAAAGCTGAAAATCCCAGAACTTAACCCCTTCTTCAAGAGCTGTAACCAGCAAATTGGGCTGTTTCTGCTCACCCGAAAACTCTGGAGTGACCTTTCACTAACACTGCCTGTTCGTTGCTCCTTTGCATCCCAAGAGCAGAGCTGAACAACTCTAATAGACACTGTGTAGCCAGAAGTCTAAAATAGTTCCCACCTGGCCCTTTACGTTGGCTAAGCCGGGAGTGGTGACAGCAGTGACGCATTAGTCATCCCAGCTCTCAGGAGGCTGAGACAGGAAGATCACAAGTTTGAGGCCAGCCTGGGCTACATATGCAGACCCTGGGTGGCAGGAAAGTAACAGAAGTGGAGAAGAAGTGTTTGCTGAATTGCATCTCAATCTTAGGTGAATGTACTCTACCCAGTGACCAGATGGGGATCTTTGATTCATGTGTAATGGAGGCTGTAAAAATAAATCAGATATTTGCTCGCTTTCAACAGGATTATCACTGAGAAAGAATGGCACATGGGAATGCATGCAGACTGGGAAAAGAGAGAGTTGTGGGTGCTGTTTGTGGGGGAGGGTTGGTGGCTTTGTTGTTTGTTTAATTGATTGTAACCCAGACTTTGTGACAACAAAGAGACAGAGACTGTAATAGAAGCAAGCACAACTCTTAGAAGTCAAACACTCAGTGCTGGCCATAGGGGACGGTAATGCCTTTATCTGAGGGGTTATTTATAATATTTGAGGTGAGAGATTTAAATGTTCCCCCCTGAACAGAGGACATGGTCATGCGTGGTCATATCGTGCCTGGCCCTCTCCAGTGAGTTATGATGCTTATCTCTGTGATGGTTCCATGATGTCAAAGAATCACTCAATGAAAAAAGGAAGAGGAAAGATATGTCCTCCTCTTCTTTCCATGAGTTTCTCCCAGATGCTTCTTCTCCATTATTAGGCCTAGCCTGGGCTCTTCTCCATCATTATGCCTAGCCTGGGCTCTTCTCCATCATTAGGCCTAGCCTGGGCTCTCCTCCATCATTAGGCCTAGCCTGGGCTCTTCTCCATTATTAAGCCTAACCTGGGCTCTTCTCCATCATTATGCCTAGCCTGGGCTCTTCTCCATCATTATGCCTAGCCTGGGCTCTTCTCCATCATTATGCCTAGGTTGGGCTCTCCTCCTTCATTAGGCCTAGCCTGGGCTCTCCTCTATCATGAGGCCTAGCCTGGGCTCTCCTCCATCATTAGGCCTAGCCTGGGCTCTTCTCCATTATTAAGCCTAACCTGGGCTCTTCTCCATCATTAAGCCTAACCTGGGCTCTTCTCCATCATTAGGCCTAGTCTAGGCTCTTCTCTCTTATCCATGGCTGCTTCCAAATGTTCCTGGGAGCATCACCTTGGGCCCAGCTAACATCTTGATCTTATTAAGACATCAGACCACTTCGTTTCCAGATCCTCTGGGATGCTATGACTTCCAGACCACCAACAGCACAGGATTCACATTCAAGCTCAACTGTAAACCGATTGGATAGCTCTCAAAACCGGCTAACACGGAGTTTCCCCAGGTTAGCCAAAGGCTACCTTTCTCATTTGTTTGAACCTATTCTTTCTCTCGTATTCAAATCGAAGAGATGAGAGCAATCAAGTGCTCAGCCACCAGGCAGAGGTGTTGGGGTTTTAGCATCAGCACCACTAGCCTTGGACGCAATCGCGTGTGCACTCCTTTCATTTAGACTCTTGGTGCAACTCCACCACAAGATGACAAGGAAACATGCTGGGCATGGTGGGACACACCTGCCATCCCAGCAGTCGGGAGGTGGAGGCAGGAAGAGCAGGACTTCATGTTTAACACAGAGAATTCAGGAGAGCTAGTCTTCTGAGACCAAAAGGAAAGAGAAACAGAAGAAAGACAAAGGGAAGCATGCATCCATATGTTGCCAGTCTCTCTGCACATTGTGTATTAACTCCAATGAATCACTTCCACAACCCCTTCCTTTCTCAGTGTTTTCATTTTGACTCTACATTGACTGAGTAAACCAGAAAATCTGAAAGCAGTAACTCCATCTGTCCTTGCCCCACAGCTCGGGATGTAACTGTCAGCCCCAAGGCCTGAGAGAGGAATGGGAGACGATATCTACACTCCGGTCACTAGATTGATGAAAGAAGAAAAGAGGCCAAAGGGCTACAACAAGGCTGACACTCACTGCACCCCACACAGGTTTGCCCCAAGAGAACAGAGGATGCCCGACAAGCAGCAGAGATGGAATCTTCATGGACAGGTAAGAATGTCTGAGCTCACAAACGTGCTAGAAGGTGAGATCTCAGGTCAGTAGATTACGCCCCCAAATGACAGTGATGAAGACCTCCAGATTTTAATTAGTGCTCGCCTGCAGTACTAGGTAGGCCAATTAGTTTTACAACTCCACAGATTTCTAATTTTACAAATTACATTTAATTTAGGATGTGAGCATATGTTAATGCTTAATAAAATTTTGAGCTGGGCCTCCCTGAGGAGATGATAGAGCCCATAGAACGAGGAACATGAAAGGGAGGAAATGAATTCAGAATTCATGAAGTAGGCGCACTGGTGTATATTAGCATTTGATATGTATTTCTCCCCAAGAGCCAGTCATGTCTGTGCCGTCTTGTTTAATGTAGGCACACAGAGACATACTTGTTTTAGGACCTGGTGCTCCTGTGCAGACAGGAAGTCATTCACATTGTACAGTGGAGCATGTTGGCTTCCTGCCTCCTGAGTGTGAAAGAACACTGGTCATATTTGGCCCTCATATAAATATTATTAACCATCATCACTCCCTGGACTCAAGTTGCACTCAAACTGGAGCTGCTATGTTGCAATAGTTTTCTATCACACTAGCCTTGGATAATAGCAAACGGACTGACAGTCCAATATAGAATCAACGCCATGATACACCGACACTCAGAAAAACTTCCAGTTACAAAAACGTATGCAGCTCACAGAACAACAGGTAATGGGGGCGTGGTACCACTCTTTGCACACCAAATGGCTAAGACTAAGGCAGGATAAAGGCTGCCTCAAAGGATAGGCTCTGTATTAAACTGGGTCCTTTAACTGTAACAGGGGCCAGGGACAAGTAAGGCAAAGATGTTGCCATGGTTACATCTGACAACAAGTCTGCATGCACCCACGTAAGACACAGTCACTGGCTACACACTAGCCTGGAAGCTCCTGTCCAAAAGATCTGAATGCTCAAGAGCTGAACTACAACAATGAAAGCAACAGAGAACAAGAGTCTGCTGAATGCGAGTCTAGGACTCAGTCTGGGATACAAGGATTCAGTGTCCCTGACACCCTTCCTTGGAAAGGAGGGGGTACCACAGGGCAGAATACAGAACCACTGCTCAAGTCCCCTGGATTCACATCACACCAAATCTTCAAATGGGAAGTCAACTGTGAACTCAGACATGAGGAACCAAAATATTGGCCTAGCCTTGCCAATACAGTATACCCACCACTGTGTCACAGTGAAAGAGACCAGGTTCCACAGATCTGACAGAGACAGTATGCTGTGCAAGGCTGGCTCGAATGCTGGCCCAGAAACCTAACAGACCGTGTCAAAGCTGTTTCCCAACTTCAGATACCTTTTGAAGAGGCAGCATTCCCATGGTGAAGACTTCAGCTCTGAGTCAGTCTCCAAACCCCATGGGACACAGAAAATGTATTCATTGGGCTGTCTGGTATTGAACCTACTTCTTCATAATTAAATGAAGACAAAGAAACACAATTTCAAACCTCTAAACTAAATAAAGGTTTAACATTTTTTTTTAAAAAAATGGCTGACATATCTGAAAGTCATGATCTATAGCCCCAAAGCTACAGGACACATCCTCTAAAACCTGACACCCAGGGGTCACCACTCCAGATACTAACCAACACTCAGAAATTCAAACCATCCATACAAGGCAATCCAAGATTAGATTTAAAATTGGGTGATTCTTAAAAGTTCACATAAAGTTCACACCAGAGGCTGGGGTAGGGGGTTTGATGGAGTGCAATTCCTTCAAAGACCTTTAACAGAAAGGTTTGAAAAACAGATTTGGAAAAACTGATGAAAAATTTGGCCAATTCATATGTTTCCAAGTAGCTACGCCTTTACAAACCTGTGCCTGGTCAGAAAGATGGTTCACTTAAGCAGTGGTTCTCATCCTGTGGATAGAGACCCCTTTGGAGGAACCCATATCAGGTATCCTGCCTATCAGCTATTTACATTGAGATTCATAACAGTAACAATATTACAGTTATGAAGTAGTAACAAAATAATCTTATGGTTGAGGTGACCACAGGAGGAACCACTGAAACTACGCCACAAACTCTCTGGTACTGACTGATTCTAAACAGTTACTTAAGTAGCCCTAATTCCAACAAACCAACACTCAGAAATCCAAACCATCCACACAAGGCAAATCCCAAATTAGATGAAAAACGGGGTGATTCTCAAGTTCACAAAAAGTTCACATCATAGGTGTAATGAAGGTAATAACCCAGACCACAACTTAAATCTAGATTTCACTTCTCAGGCTAACTAGAATGGTTGTCATTCCATGGTTGTGCCTTTCCCATAGAGGACTGGAGGAGTCATTTGTAGATTGGGAACCTTGGCTCTTTTCCATTAGTTGACACCTATGCTTTGATGAAAATCCAGTCTCAATGGCTTCCCACCACCATTATATTTCAGCTCTTCTCATGGTTGTCTCAGATTCTGCTATCTGGAACCTGTCCCTTTCTAGGGAGGTTATATGCTTATCAGGTAAGTCTCTGACATACTCCAAGGAAGCCAAATTCACCCCTTCTGGTGGCTGCCAAGCTTCTAGCAGAGAAGCATCTTGAAAGTTCTAGAGGAAGAAGGCGCCCTTGAACCATGGAGGAAGATGATAGGATCCAATCCATGAGACAACCTCCTACTCTAGAAAATATCTACTCAAGAAATATTACCTTTCTCAAGTCTCTGGATATTTCTTTCTCTGTCAACATATTGCATGATATTTTGTGGTTTGTTTGTACTTCTCGACAACTCCCATTCTTACCTGGACTCTGGAGTTCCACACGTGAGCTTTGTGAATCCTGGCACTTCATTGGACACCTGAGTTCTCAAAGAATTGTAGCTTCTTTCTACCTCGAGCCCATCTCCATCTCTCCATTTCCCCCCTTTCCACACTAGAGAAACTTTCACCTTTGTTTATTTCTTGAGAAAATTAGACACCATAAGATCAAGAAAGTTCTAGACCTAGAAGGAAAGAAAAAAATCTATAATTTTTCTATGGGGAAACTAATAATTTTTAAAGCCTAAATGACTTTAAATTTTATTGATCAAGAATCTTAGACTTCCATATATTAAATTGCTGATGTAAGAATGCTCATGAAAACAGAACTGGCTATGAAAACATGGATCGGTGGATGGCCTGAATATAGATGTACAGGTGTTTGGCATCTTAAGGTTATCATTTATAGTGTATTTTAACAACTAGATAATATTAGCAGACTAGTTCTAGTGAGAATGCAGGGTCTCCAATGATAACAGACATGCTGTCATTGCAGTGGAGGAGACGAAGAATTGTCATTATTTATTTAATAGCCACTATAGGATAAATTTTATAAACTATAGTCTGTGTGTGTGTGTGTGTGTGTGTGTGTGTGTGTGTGTGTGTGTTGTCTGCTTCTAGTAGGTCCCATTTATGTTCAAATATGTTTAAAATCTGACAGCATCTGTAATGGCAGCATACTTTGGGACAACTCTTAGACCCTTATAAGCTTTATCATCTGTGGGATGAGAAATAGGAAGAGATGACTCCCGGAAGTCCTCAGAGCATGTCCAATGTTAGTAACCAACCCTTAAAGTAATTAACTAGAACACACCTCCTAGATACTCACCAAAATAGGTGTGTGTGTGCATGTATGTGTGTATGTGTATGTGTATGTGTATATTCCTCAAGCATAATGTGGCTTCCTGTCTTTTTCTTTATTCATGTTTAAAGGTCAGTAAAATTTTAAGCCCACACATATAAAACAGACACCATTCCAAATCCTGTGTGTAAAATAGATCATGCAGAGACACAAATCTAATTTACCGGAGTAAGCTAAACTCATTGATTCAAAAACTGAGTCAGACACATAAAAGCTGTTGACTGACCACTCACCTACCTCATCCTTCTGTCTCCAGAGTTGGGAAATGGATAACATATATTCCTATCAGAAACTAATAGAAAGGATTTTGCTTACATAATCTTACCAAATTGAAATCTATCTCCCAATATTTGAGAACAAAATATATTAGCTAAGAATCTTTAACTCTACTTCAGAGCTTATACCATAAATATACACAAAGAATTAATGTCACTACGCTCCTCATAGTACCCAGAACTTCCTGTGTCTCATGAACACCTTGGCAAGAGCTATGGTGGTCTGCATTGACTGTGGACAAATACCCACTGAAAACCAAGATGTAGACTCTCAAAGGCACTCCCAGGGAGACAAGGCCTGATAGCACAGCGCTTACAGAACACTGAAAGGAGTTAGTAAGTCCCATAACAAGGCTGACTCACCAATTACATCATCCTCTACAAGCAAGAAATGCAAATTTACCAACAGGATACTTAAAACAGGCTACAAGGGCTTTGAAGGAAGCAAAGGCCTAAGGAAAGAACAAGAAAGGGGCTGGCAGGGACAGTACACCATAGGCAGGGGACCGTGTGCCCAGCTTATCTTTACAACAGTGTGAGACTGACATCACGGTGTCTACCTAGAATAGCTCACACAAGCAAAGGAGGGGGGGATGGGCTCGTAGCAAGGCAAATAATAGATCAAACACCAGGCTACAGCCATGAGGGTTTATCATGATGCCCACGCATCATCCACCCCAAAGGCCTGAAGGACAGTGTATACTATAAATGTTCCAGAACATTCTCTTTTACCTTAGACAGTGTAAGCTACTCCACAACCTGGATTTTATGAAGGGCACACGCATAAGCACATGTCTGCTTACTTACCTCCACCCTCAAAAAATCATTTTAAAAGGCAAATAGTCTGTGTGTGTTTGTGTGTATATGTGCATGTGTATACCTGTGCATGTATGTGCTCCTGGGCTTAGAACCATGCTCTATGGCTTAGTATGCTCCTAGCCCTTGTATAACTTTTATTCAGGGTGTGACTAAGGTTCCCGGTCTGGGGTGACCTTGCTCTGTGACACAGGCAGGCCTTAGACTTGCAGTCCTCCAGCCTCTACTAGGAGGCATGTGCATTCTGCATATATGTCTGTCTGTGCCATCAGCCCTGAGTACCTTCTGTTAACTAGTCTGACTTAACTCCATTCTTGAAACACATGAGCGAGTGGAGCTGGTCTTCACTATTTACAAATCACATTAACATTTGTGGTTTAAAGTTGTAATTGGAAACAGCAGGCATCTTTTATTAAACAGGCATAATGTCCTAACAAATGTACTTATCATCATTTAATCCCTCTTAAATTAAATGAGCAGTCCTAACTTGAGCATTTATTAATAGACAAATGGCCAGGGGACATGACTGGGCAGTACCCTTGCCTGGCATGTGCATGGCCCAGGACTCTATTCCCCCAGAACCATAAGAAAAAGAAAGAGGGGGAAAAGATTGTCATGCTATGATGGTGGACATGTAATAAATTTGTTTTAACCCTCATTGTGTACAAGAGTAGGGATAAGCTCTTCTGTAAAGTATGGACTTAGGGTGACAGGCACTCGTCTATGTAGGTGGCTCAGCTGTGGGAAAAGTACCACCCTCGTAGGGAATGTGGGGAATGGGGGAGGGGACGGCTGTGCGTGTGGGAGGGGAGGGCACATGGCAAGTCTCTGCACCTTCTGCTCAATTTAGCTGTGAAAATGAAACTGCTCTGAAAAATGTGCTATTAAAGAGGAAGAGAGAAAAAACCACCAGGTCCTTCTTACCTCTGCCCGTAACACATTAAAATACCCTCAATAACTTGTGCCGTTTCCTGCCTCTCTTCTTCCTTGCCCTTTCCATTCACTCACTGACAAAACGTAAAAGCCAAAAGAAACTACGGATTTTCCACAACTCGTTGTAATTGCAAGCACTATTACTGTAAGTACAAGGGTGACTTCCTATTCCAGGGAGCAGCATCATAAAACTGTGTTCCTTTCCCTGTCAATCAAGAGAGTGTGTGCAGGAGAGTGAATTGGGGGGGGGGTGTATTCTTTTAAGATACCCACATACCCTTGAAATGTACCACTGTATCTCAGAGGAACAACGGCTCAAAACCTCAGTTCAGATTTTATTTGATTATTTTAAAAATCCTGGTTCTGAGAAACTTCCGTCTTTATGTTGCCTCTAGATGCTAGTTTTCTGACCCATTTTTGAATAGTCTAACCTCCAACCTGTTTCTGTGATGTGCCTAATCAGCCAGAATCCTACCCAGAACGGTGCAAGGGTCAGGAGAAAAAGGGCCTCACTGGAGTGGGTCACTCTAGTTCCAGCAAAGGCCTAAAATGTTTCTGGGTCTTCTCTTCACCCCCAATAATGAAGCTAATGTACAGCACCTCTAAAGAAACCAAAAAGAACTTACTTGAGCTGGAAGCAATGACCTAAACTTTACGGGAACATTGAACCAATGAAAACCGTGAAGATACAGTAAGATATGCTGGTCACACTGCCTATGACCCGCCTTCTTTGTACAAGGGAGAAGATACCGAGAGAACCTGCTTTCTCCATTTGTGTATTCTCATATACCATGCAAGATGATTTGAAACACAATAAGCAAAAGGCCAGAGCAGGTTCCACAGACTACAGGACTTTATTTGATAGCATTACAATTAAAGGAGATCACCATGTGTTTTTTAATTCTACTGTAAAAATAAGTCTTTAACTAGCTGTAATCTCCCTGCACTAATAGTTTTCTATTATCGACTTAGGATCAATACTACAATCTAGTCTTTTTCTCAATTCTGTTTGTTTAACCCCACTCCTATAACCTGTAGAAAAATCCTTGAGCCTGAAAGAATTATGAGTTATTTCTCACTATTCTCAAAGCTGTGACATCTGCAGAGGAGAACAAAGGTAGAGATGAGGTCCCATTGATGTCTTCTTTTTTTTTTCCGGAGCTGGGGACCAAACCCAGGGCCTTGCGCTTCCTAGGCAAGCGCTCTACCACTGAGCTAAATCCCCAACCCCCATTGATGTCTTCTGTAGAAACCTAGTCTCCTAACTTGGGATGGAAACACACATCCTAAAAGGTTCCTCCTCTTAGCGTATCCTATGATTGAGTTCTGGTGTATAAATTATGGGGGGAGATGATATATTGAAAGTTCAGCATAGGTCCAGCTGTGTACCTGGTCTCTATAAACAGTACTTACTACTACCAAAACTATTCAAGAAAGAAAGCAAACATCGCCCTTCCACTGTGTTAACACTTCCTTATGGCAGTTTCCAGGGAAAAGGGCTTGGGTCAGCATAAATGAACAGATGTGAAATCCACACCAAGAGTCTTTTAATAATTTTATTAGTATACATTAATCGTAGAGGATGGATTTCCTGTGACATATTCATATACATGTCACATGTTCTGATCGTTCTAACAGCGCCCCATCATTTCCTTTTCACCCCTCTTCTCACAGCACATCCAGAGTTTTACCTCACTAACTCAAATGTGTCTTGTCCACTGTGAGAGGATATTATCAAATGAAGATATGCCACACATACCAGAATTCCCCAGTGAGCAATGGGCTCAGTCTCACTACAACTCTTGGGCAAAGAAAAACAGATGTGAACTGTAAGACTAGAATGTTCTGTACATGTCCCAAAGTCATTTTTGTTGCACATAGTAAGCATGGGATTTGTGACTAACATGAATCCTATGGCTGTCTGCTGCCTGGGCTAACAGGGACCTGTTTTGCAGAGCATGGTGGGGTATACCTTTAATCTCACCACTCTGGAGGCAGAGGCAGGAGGATCTCTCTGTGAGCTCCAAGGTAGCCTAGACTACATAATGATCTCCAGGCTAGCTAGGGCTACATAGTGAGACACTGTCTATAAATAAATAAATAAATAAATAAATAAATAAATAAATAAATACTTTAAATATACCCTAAATTTGTTGACCTTAAAAACTATTTCCTACATGCTGGAGGCTGTGTGTAATATTTAGGCATGTGCTGATTGATTACTCAGATAAGGAAGAGTTGTGTGGCTTTAGTCTCCAGTTATACATCCTGCCAGGAGAACCAGGCTGAGTAGCTTTCTTATATGGCTTAGAGTGAGGGCTCAACCAATCTTCTTCTGTCTTACACATTTATTATTGACTGGGGAAGTCCCTATTGGGGAATACAAGGCAGCTTTGCAAGAGATAAGCAAGGTTAAACAGAAAATAGGCATGGAAAGAAATCTGCACAGTCTACGAAAACTCATGAAGTCCTACCGGTAATTAAATATAATTCCCAATGAGTCATACTACAGCAGTTAGACACCTTGCATATTTATCAGAAATTACATCCAGCTCCCAGTGCCAGAGAGGGGAAGGACATCATAGAAGAGATGGCAGAAAACAGAAAAAACTTGTAACCAACTATACCAAAACTTTTGACAATCCACTGAAGTGACCCGGGGGCCAGACAAGATTTTGATAAACGACCAGCTCTCATGGGTCCCATGCGGCTTCTGAGTATAAGTTTCAAAACAGACTATTAAAAGTCTTGTCCTAAAGCTGAGTCTCTATTAACACACCTAAATACAGGTTTCATCAAATAGGCTTCCAGTTCTTGCCAAAATAAACACCAGTAGGTGTTAGTTGAAAGGGAGAGGAGAGAAGCCCGAGGTTCTTCCGATTCTTTGAAGTTTTACTTTAGTAAAATAAAAACTCAGAGAGTCAGCCATGAAGATGAGCTGGATAGAAACAGTGAGCACCTTTACCTTCAGGAGAACTTGGAGAGAGTGAGGAGAACCAAGGGATTGTGAGATTTAACAAAAATTCAGTGCCGCTCTAAAAAAGGAAAACAACTAAAATACACACACACACACACACACACACACACACACACACACACACACAAAATAAAAAGGCATCTAGACAATGGGCCAGGTATTGTTCACCAAAACACCTTCAGTCAAAACGCACAAGACGTGTCATGGGGACTGCCAACGGACAGGCAATTAGTTCACTCACAGAAGGAATGCTACTCACAGGGCGATAACGCCAGACTCAAGGAATGCCAGTGTCTTCTCTGTCTCAATATGGCTTAGTGACACGAAGCTATAAACATTCCACGTCAGGAGACAATCACACAGAAGAACCAGGTCACATTTTTAGAGTCTCCAGCTATAGACTTGGGCAGTCTTCCTTCTAAGTGTGGAAATCTCTAAATCGTCCTTGTTAAGAACAGACCCTCAGTCTGGGCCTTAGTTCAGAAAAGCATCCCAATGACCTCAGAGGGAGCTCTTAGGCCCAAACTAGACACGTTCATCAGTTTTCCTAATTCCATCTCCATGAAGAATTCTTGGTTGATGACCACAGTGTGGGCTGGAAGATTCCATTGGTGAGCTTGCAAGGTATATTGAGACATTCCAGCTTTTTTAAATTCCAGAAGAATTACACAGTGGCATAAGCAGATTCTTTAAGACCAAGAACTGTGGTTTTTTTTTTAAACCAAGATGGCCCTATTAAGAAAAAGGATGAGGACCTACTCACTACATTTGAACTATTGGAGATTCAAGATGAGTGTCATTAGATCTTTCATTCCTATTGCTAACCTATCTCTGGTTAATTTTTTTTAAACCAATAATGATGTAAAATCCAAGCTTTTAAGACATGCTCTCAGGACATAGTAGCCATGCAACTATTTAGCACTAACTTCCATTTATCGGCCTGGAAACAAACACCAGATGATCTGCCCATGCTTCTCACCAGTATAAATAAAAAGAGTAATAATAAACTGGTTTTGCTTTTCTTCAAGGAAGAAGAAAAATTGTTTCAAAGATGAATGTGTCAATTCGCTTCGAACAACTACACTGGACCACGTACTGTGTGAAGTTCTAGAGAAGCAAAAGTCAGGAAGGCAGGGTTTAACCTCCAGGAACTTCCCAGTGAAGTCCATCAGTCATCCACCCGAAATGACAGGGAATCAAAAAAGTAGCAGAGGAGAAGGTGAAGGCTGGACCACAGCAGTAAGAGCTGGCTTGCTAACATCTTATGAGTTTGATGAGAAATTTTAAAAAAAATCCTGTGGCCAAGAGTCCAATCTCAAGCTATTCAGAAGTCAAACAAAACCAGCACTTTAGGGCAGAAATGTTATCCACATCTGACTAGACACAGAAGTACACTTCTTATGAAAACATTTATGGAGAATAATCTGATGTCAATGCTAGTCTTGCAAAGAAACTTACAATGACATGTTCAGATCACAATTTATCAAAAGAAAATGCTTCCCTTGTATAGATGCCCCCCATCCTAAAAGGTCAGAGTCCTTTCCACAGGCCCTGACTTACCCCATCCAGTACACCTTTGTCTAGAACAAAGAACAAAAGCCATTCGTTCCTTAGATTAAGTAACAACTCTTTGAGAGGAAAGACTTGAAAGATCTTCAAAACTATTGGGAGCTTTCCTTAAGATTTTGAAGGTTGGCACATCAGCTCTCTGCAGGATCCTCTCCCACTGAGGCCAAAGGGATATCCAGGGGGCCCCACCCTCTCAAAGGAGAAGGGACATTTAGGGACACTCCTTCAAGATATCTTATAGCCCCAAGCATCCACTGCCCATGCACCAAACACATTCTCAACTGTGGGTTGACATCAGCTCCTCTTGGAAGGCTTTTTTCTTCTTTATCTAATTCCCCAAAGGCCCGGGGTTTGATGAAAACTTAGGATATTTAAGTGCCTTTTGTTTCTCATGATTAAGACCTTGGAAGTAAACCAATCCAGAATTCCCCTGCATTGTCAAAAGTGGTCTTTACACTAAACTCTTTTAATAATAGGTAATTAAACTCAAACTACCTCACATGCTTAAGATCTAGAAATAAGCAGTAGCAAAAGAGGAAGGGCTAGACTAATGACTGACCAAAGTTGATTTCATGCCTTTTCCCAGGATGGTGTCCAGTGAATCTATTGCCTGATATTTATTTCTCTGTAATTACATGTCTACTCACTTACCTGTAAGTTTCTTTAAAAAATTAAAAAATAAAAATAAAAAAGATAAGTCCTCCAAGCTCCATCAACAAATAAAAATGACTTCCATGATATTTTACTGTTGTTTGTATTTTCCCAGTTTGAAATTAAAAGAGTAGAGGCCATGTACTCATCATGGATTTCCAGAAAGGAATCCGAAAACACATAAACCTCTCCCTGTTACAGATGCTATTCATCTTTTAATAATGAAAGGGAATTCATTACAAAAAAACTTGCAAATTTTATCTACCTAAAAAAAATTATTTTATTTGATGTCTCAAATGCTTAAGTGTATACCATGTTCTTCTAACCCAATGACAGCAAAGGGTAGGAACAGAAAAATCTTCCCATATTCAAAGTGAGGTGAAGAATCAGCTATACTACCAACAGACTGAACCCATTCCATGGGCTTTCTAAGAGGTCAGATCTACCCCAATTGTGCCTTGGGACCCATTAGTGATCCACAGTGGCTTTTCTTGCTGAATTCTCTGAATCTAAATGTTAACCTCAGACATTCAAGGAAACGGTGGGAAGAAAAAAAGAAAAAAACAAAACAAACCTAGCAACCACCTGGAAATACAGGTCAAAGGTAGACTGGCCACCTGGACACCAGCTGTGTCGTAATCAGCTGCTCAACCACCAAAGCACGTTCTTCCAGCCACCTGGAGAAGTGGTAAGTCACAGACTCCAAACTGAACATGGAATAGAATAAAACTAACTTCAAGAAGCTATCTGCCCTGTTGCCTCTATTCTCCCTATATTTTTACTCTATCATTTAGTTTAATCAACAAGACTTGACCCTTTCTAGGCACTAGGTGATCTATGAAGACGCAACTGGAATATCTGCGTTTGTGAACTGAACTCATTTCCAAGGACACAGTTTTAAGAAAAGGTTTGATTTAATAATAACCAAATATTTGTTGTATAAGTTATGTAGAAAGCATGAGCATCCTCATAGCCCAGCCCCGGAAGCTACTTCAACCATAACTACAGTCTTACTATGGAAAAGAGAGGCCAATCCAATTGTTTAAAGAAAGGATCAAAATGTGAGGAGTGACTATCCCTAGGAATGGTGCAGCCACTGAAGCAAATGATCTTTGTCTCAGTCACAAATCACTTTAGAAATCAATGTCCTGTCACAGTTTTAAAAATATAAAAATACTAATATAATAAGCACTCCATGGATAAGAATGAGATCCAGCCATGATGGAGCTGAAGAGGTGGCTCTGTAATAAAGAGCACTTGCTACACCTGTGAAGGACCCCAGATCAGTTCACGGTATCCATGTTGAATGGCTCACAGCCACCGGTAACTGCACCTCTGGGAATCCAATGCCCCTCTGGCCTCTGAAAACTCCTGTGCTCATGCCACAGACACACACATAAATAAAGAAATCTTAAAAGAAAACTAGACCCATTCTGTTACAGTTTGCAGGATAGACATAAAAAAAATCCTTTAATAATTAAAAGTAAAGCCAATGATATTTATGAATAAGACAATGGAGGGAAAAACTCCTCAGGGCCGTCTGTCATGGAGTACATCAAAACCAGGGATGATGGGGATAAATCGCAAATGTCATTGTGTTTGTTGAAGGTGCATTACCAGCTGGTTCCTCTGTATGTGATGTAAAAACAAGGACAACATCCTGAAACAAGCCTTACTTGTCCACCCTGATGTGTGTGGCTATGAAGCGCGAGGCCTTTCCAGTCCACAGATTCCATTAGAAATGGACCTATGGAGATGAGGAGATGCCCTGACCTTGGTGAACTCCCAACTTAGAATAAATGGTCCAAGCGTAGAGTCGGGGAACAATTCACTGTTCCCCTAGCAGGTTTCATAGTCTCAGATCACGTGTTCATCTGAAAGCCTAAGACTCCCAACTTCACAAAGCCTCAGTGTCGACTGACCCAGTGCAAGCGAATCACACTCTGTGACTCGGAAGACCAGGCAGGCAATGCTCGCTGCACTCTGCCCAGCTCTCACTCACTGAGTTGTGCTGTGCAATGTTCCCACAATGGGATATTATTTGTTTCCCACAAATAGCAGTTTTACTCTTCACTTGAGACTCTGTCTGAGGAGGATGCTCAGACTTGTGAGCCATCAACACTGATTACTTGTAATGTCTCAGGGCTCTAGGACAATCACTATTAAGTTTACTGCCTGGAAACGGAATAATTGCACTAACTGGAGTGCACCATCTATTCATCTTCATAGTAAGCATAGCTGATGAGGTGAATTTAGTGTCCATATAAGGATGTCGTCTCAGCTACCATGGGCAACTGGCAGAAGACATGTGCCTGCCATGAATATACCGTATGTTGGACAAATACAAGGGGCGTGGCATGTATCAGACCAGGATACCTTAAGGGTTAATCAGAGTGGCACATCCCTGTCTTCTGAGCATTTTATTTCAGGAGGAGAAAGGCATCCAATCATCGCAAAAAACGTCCATGGTGCTATGAGACACAGATATCATCTTTGTGAAGAGATTAAATGTAGTCTGTGCCCTTTACTTGACATGATTTTGAGAGTCAGGCAGAAGAAACAGTGGGAATGAAGTGGGAGAATGATAAAAACGCAAGCAGGCATCGTAGCCCAGCCACTGAGGGAGGATGACTGTGTATAGGAAAGGCATCAGAAGATGCACAGGCAGGACCCGATACATTGGCCAAAGGCATCTGTGTTTTATTCGAGATGCAACAGAGAATTACAATTGCTCGTATGCGGTGAAGAGATGCCAGGCTGGAAATCGAAAGTCTGAGTAATGGCCCTGAAGAGGGATGACACTCCACACCAGCCGTGGCTCAGTATATAACAGTGGGCAGGCGTAAGGGTCTACACTGCTCCGATACCCAGGATGGGCCTTAGAGGGAATGGCATAGAGAGCAACTTTCAGGCCTCGGTGGAAGAAGTTCTACTTAAGAAAGTGTGGACTTAAAGAAGACCACTGATGATGGTTTAAAAATACACATTGCATAGAGCCAAAAGGTTGAGATTCTAAAATAAATACAGCACATGTTTTCCACAGGAGATCTCTCCCAGCGAAACTTTTTAAAAAAGATACTAAGTAGAATCGCCTTTCTATTTGGTTAGAGCTCTGGGCTTGTTTATTTCATGTAGTGAAATTAAATTATCATCTTCAGTTTCACAGTAGGCTAATGAGGTCATATTTGCATGGCTATAGTTAACCCTACCTGACATGACCTGAGACTGAAAACCAGAAACCAGTGGCTGACTCACTTGAGAAATCACCCTCTACAATGGCAAACAGCTCTTTAAAAAAAAAAAGAGCAAGAGCAAGTGTTAATAGCAGACATACCTGCATCTGCACGTGTCAAGAATGTACCTCAAAAACTCCCTTTGTGAACCACTGCTTATTTTGTTACAGGGAAAGGCCCCAAAATTTATTAGTCTCAGTTTTTTTTTAGTCACCAGGGAAGGCACATGATGTCTGACATGGTCAACAATATCCCTACCTCAATGTTCTACTGATCTGAAGCCATCCATGAAAACTCTCAGGCCCTTTGGCCAGAGCCCCAGAGCGGGGCTGGGAGAGGGAGAGAGGGAGGGGGGAGGGCACGAGAGGGGAGGGAGGAAAGAGAGAGAGGAAAACATCTAATGAATTCCTACCAGTAATCCTGATGCTCAGGTAAGATCCAGAAGACCTGCTTGATGCTTCTGTACCCATCATCACCACCGTTGATAGGACTTCACAAGAAGCTCCCCCCCCCCCAGAATACTCTCCTTTCTACTCTAGAAAACGAAAGATTGGCCCCCATCTCCCTGCACTGAGAAAGCCTTTCTCTGATCCTTTCTTCAGTCTCTTGCAGTGTTCGGGAATCATCTTGTAGAAGAAAAGCTTTATAAAACAATTCCAAAAGGAAAGCTAGGTTTTACCATGTGTTTTATATAACTACTAGGGGATGCTTGCTTCCAAAAGCACAGGGGGGGTTGGTGTGTGTAAAGATTTGGGGGCCCCTTCTATGTGCCCAAGTCCTTCAGAATTGTACAGATAATGGGACCTGCACACCCCTTTATCATCCTTAACACAGTAAGTCTAGGAACCTGTCTGATTCCTGTATCCATCTCTGCTTTCTCTAGTGACGAGAATCTGAAATAAACCTTTAATTTTCCTTCATCCCATGCACCAAATGGGAACCTTTATGCTTGGCTTCAATGGCTTCGTGAAGATTCAACCAGGACTCTAGTTGTATAGACCTCCCTTGCTCCCTCTTGAGATACTGAGTATCCAACGATTTCCCTAGCAAACTATCCTTTTTTCAGATCAATCAGGAACTGTCATTGACTGGTTGAATTGAAAACCCCTGAAATTCCTGAGTTGAAGCTCCACTTCCTGGCATTGTGACTGAGTATGGAGAACAGGCCTATCAAGAGGTAGTTCAATCAATACTGAAGTGGATAAGACGGAGCCTAATCCAATCTAGCCTGTGTCCTTACAAGAAAGGGAAATTAGGACATCCAAAAGGACAGTAGTAATACGTACACTCTATGATGGTTAATCCTCATCATCAACTTGACTGTGTGTAGAATCACCATGGAAACCTGTCTAGGTGCTTCCTGAAATATGTAATCGAGGTAAGACCCACCGTGGAAGGTGAGTGATCGCAGGATTAGGGTCCCATGGAAAAGAAGGACGCCAGGCTGTCTCAGTTTTCCTTTCTCACAGATTCCAAACTGCATGCAATGTGACCGGCTGCTTCACCTTCCTGCCGTAGCGATTCCCCATCCCTGACAGACTGAACCCTCAGAAATAAACCTTTAAATTATAACAAGCCCAGAAAAGGCAGCCAGAGGACGAAAGAGGAGGGACCTCAGAGGAAACCGACTCTGCCCTGCGGCTCCTTGGTCTTGGACTCCAGTCTCCTAGAAGCACAGGGAAAGAACTGCTGCTGGTTCTGTTTCCCTGTCTGGGAAGCTTTGTGCTGGCTGCCGGAGGGCACTGAGCTGAGAGCAAATACCTGTGCCTCCACTTCCGTAATGTGAGTCTTCCCACCCTCCCTTCCCTCTTACCGTTTCTCCTCTCCTTCCTTCACACTCTTCCCGTCTCCTTCCCCCAGACAATGAAGAGACAAGGGTCGTGCTTGGATTCCAAAGGCCACCAGCTGCTGACCCTGCAGCTTTTCTTCCTGCATCGTACTTATCAGAAATCCCACCCACACTAGGGGAATCCAGACACTTCTAGAACCAGAACAGATTGTCTTTCCCCTTTTCCCCTCCAGAAATATGGCTGTGAAAGTACCCTGGCTAAAACTTCCCTCGTGTTTGGTCATTTCCTCCTTTGCAGAAGGGTTTTTACCAACGTCTGGATTTACCAAGGAACCTTCTGCTCACAATTCCTCTTTGCCCCTCAAGACTGGAGCTATGGACTTAGTGGCAGAGGCAGATAAAGGTGTTATCAGAAATTCTCGTGTAAATGTATCAGAAATTCTCATGTAAATGTATCCCACCCAACTGAATGTCCCACTAACCCGAGTATGCTGTATTCTAGATCCTTTCTCTGATTGGTGGCTATTTCCCCTACCAGGCAAACTAAGCAAATAGTGGCCAACATGCCAGGGCACGCTGCTTTGCCACGAATGTGTACTAATATTAACAATCATCTAATACCCTAAGGGCATTTTTGAAAGGCAAACCTTTCCCCAGTTCCCAGTTCTCACTTTTCTCCAATAGAAATCGCAACAATCCCAAAACAGCTGTGGGCTCACTGCCCTAAGAAAGAGCAGCTCAATTTTTATGTTTTTTACTCTAAAGTGCCTCAGTCTGGACTCCTTTGCCATTTCTCTGGGAGTCTCGGCTTGATGAGCTCACTGTAGAGACGACAAACAGCCCTTTGATGGTGTGCCTAGAAAGGGAAATCAAACTAGGAGAGAGAGCCATCAAATCGCACATCTCCACATAGAGACTTCAATAGCACAAGCCCATTGTCCCAATCTGTGAAATGCCCAGTCTGTTCCTTCCTTTTCGCCTTAACATGTATTTGTTGCTAGAAATAAGGATACACTCAAAGAATGGGCTGCTATTGGCAGACTTTCAAGAGCAACAAAGTAATGTTCGTTAGCTAACACTGTTTGGGGGTCACCATTAGCTAACCATTTTGGGGGTCGCTGTTAGTTAACACCATTTGGAAGCCACTGTAGTAACACTGTTGGGGGGTCAGTGTAATAGCACCATTTTGGTCACTGTAGTAACACTGTTTGGGGGTCATTATAGTAACAACAATTGAGGGTCACTATAGTAACACCATCTGGGGATCCCTAGAGATGAGAACCATGGCGACTTTTGCATTTGTTTCATAGTCACATTGTCTTTTTATTAAAATTTCCTCTTTCAGACCGGTTGTCAGTTAAATATACTCTCAGAGATATCAATAAAATTCCTTCTCCATTGAGAGATCATCTTGCCTTACCTTAGTGAAATCAACTGCTAGGATCCTATGACATCACTGCCTTTCTCTGCACTGTAGTGGGTTGAGTTTACCCAGCGATCCTGCCCATCTGGGTCAAAGTACAAAGAAATACAAAGCCAAGCTCTCAAGATGGCGGAAACAGAAGTAGTCAAAGAACAAAACCAGTTTGACAATTCTGAAACCAAGTTTCTAGAGTCCCGTTGAGTGAGCCCTGGGAAGTTAGAGCTTAAAGTGTCAACAGAAGATCACCAAGGCTACTGAGGAAGCCCTGATACCACCACAACCTTGTTCAATAGGGTGCTACTTGTAATGTTACCTGAGGTTGCTTGATCAAAAACCCCATGAACTACTGTCACCATCAATTGTTAACCAAGATTCATCCCATTGTCCTAGAGAACATGAATCATGCAACGATTCCAAGGTACCTTAGTTGATCATATTAATATCTTTAGCAAGCATCCAAGTGGTCCCCTAGTTTCACCCTATCCTAACCATGAACTACGGGACAAAGGCAGGGTAGTGGGAGGGGCCTCACATCTATAAGTCACAGATTTCTCCTTATTTTCCTTCTTTCCAATCATATTTGATGACCTTAAAAGCAAATATAGACTGCTGATACCGTTTCCCCTGCTCAAATAGCTGAGGACTTCTGTAAAGGTCAAAGACAGCAAATACTCTTACACGACTCTGAGTCTCAGAACCAACCTCAGATGGCCTGAGTGATGGAATGGAAGTCTCTGCAGACTTCACCATCCAACCAGAACGTTGTTCCCTGCGTCTTTAAGGACTAGCCACTGGGTGCTGCTGGCTTCCTTTCTGATACACTAACTCTACTTAACAGTCTGTTAGCATTTAGCTTTCCTCTTGTCCTAGGTCTGTGGTAACTGTTTTGAATAGACCACCAATGGGAACTAGTTGTGTGCCTTTTCAAAGCCTCTCCACTAGGCAATCCAGGAAGTTCATAATACACAAACTTCTATCAGACAAGCTTTTCTTGTGTGCCTATTTCTTCATCGGCATAGAATAAAACTCTTAATATCAGTTTACCCTAGGAATAGATCCCCTTCTGAGACTACTCATGAGTAATGACTAAAAAACATTCTGAAAGCTGTGAAGTCACTCACACACTGCAGTTTTCTCTGGAAAAACGCAATTCCTCAAAGCTACCGGCCACGCAAAGGTCTAGACTGTTTTGAATGTGAACACAGAAGTTTCCCACCTAAAACTAAACATGATAGCTTGTCCCAATCTGAATACATGTAAACAAAACCTGCTCAAACCAGTTCCAAACATTCCAAAATTAAGCTCCATATCTAACAGACGACTCAGGATGCCACAGCCCTTTCAAATGCCCAAATCAGCTCAAACAGTGTAACTGCTAACTTTAAAGAAAAATTAAATCTTCCGTTTCCTCAAACTTCCAAACCAGACAACACTGGCAATGGGCACAAACACTCTGGGCGTCTGTCACCTCTCTACAAAAGTTCACACAGCGGATGTCTTCAGAGACTTCCAAACATGTTTAGGTCATTTAGACTCAAAATTAGTCTAAAACTGTTTTTTTTTTCCCTCAAATGTGTACCGTCTATCCACAAACATTTAATTCTGCCACCATTGTTCACTTTAGAAGGAAAGGCAAGGTCCAATATCAAAACCTGTCTCTTGGGTCATTTTAATTCATGTCATATATTATTTGGAATAAGAAGGAAATCACGTGCATAGAGTGTAAGAAATAGAGCCAAGATGGATGACATGGGGATAAAGGAATAGGGAGTTCCCCGAGTGGGGAAGTGTGATGTAATAAAGGTGAAAGAAGCCCCGTAGAGAAACAGGGAGAGGTTCAGAGGCCCAGCTGAACTGTCCAGCAAGGGTGACTTGGAGAAATGGTATTATTGTCGTCATTGTTGTTACTCTTATATGTTTCAGGCCATGAATATAAATAACCCAGTTGGACATTTTTTTTCTTCTGCCTCACTCAGTTGGATGGTACAGCGGAAATGACATCCATGCTGGGAAATAACCTAGCTTCCCCTTAGTCACGAACCAGCTCATAGCACTTTGTGCAAACCACTGACTTCCCTAAGAGTTCCAAGGTAACTATTTAGGTTTTAGGTACTGAAACTTTCACCCTTCAGCTCCAGTGAGGCCTGAATTCACGAAGAGCTGAGGTTCAGAGAGAAGCTAGAAACACTTTCTGTGTGTGTGGCTTGCATAGAGGAAGACAGGCTAATTCTTACAAAGTAACCCTAACTGCACAGTTGGAAACAGGTGTGCTACTGCCCAGTTTCGAACTTCAGAGCCGAGTTATCGATAAGACATTTGGAATACTGCTTGTACCTGTGAGTACGGAAGGCAAGAGAAGTATCAAGTGAAGCCACACTTATTGAAAGTCTGAATAACAGGCACCATCATTGTCACCATGCCAGGAAAGAGTGACTTGAGGACATTAGCCTTTAGACACTAGAAGGAAGCCATCTCTAATTGATAGCCTTAACTGTGTCTACTGCTTGGATAGTTAAACTGTACAGTAGATGTCTTTCATTAGAAACTTAGTATCACTCACTCTAGGTGAAATACTGACGGTGTTAGTATGTTAAAAATCACTTACTTAGCTTTGAGACTCTGCGTTACATAAGATAAAATGGATCAATAATTAACTATGGTGAATGGAGTAGGGCTGAAAACCATCAGATCTTAGGCACACTAGTTGAATCTCTACTTTCCTTTTATTTACAGGTGAGATACATATTATATTAGTGTGAGGGGATTAAAATTCAGTTATGGCATGTGCTATCACAATATAATGGCATACAGGAACTAGGAAGTATCTTGCAGACATCCTCAAGGGGCGATAGCTTAGTTTGACTTTTACCCACTGATATCTAACTTCTTCCAAATGCTTCCCTAGGCCCTCACATGGGCCTGGCTTGTAACACTGACCTCATTTGAAGAAGCATGTGACTAGCTATAGACGTAGAGGATGAAGTAAAGGATATGGGTTTGTCCATCACTTTAGGGTGAATGTCAACTCAAAGGATGGGACAGGATTCTATGGTACTGATCACAATCCCAGCCATACCAGCCTATAAAAATCTTACCTCTGAATACCATACTCCATACACAATACACAAACTATTGCTAAAATATGTATTTCCAAAAAAGAAGGGTTTAAAAGCTATTGAAGCCCAGCTATGCAAAAGTGAGCTCTTATTAAAGTTTAATGAATTAAAAGTTCACAGAATGCTCCAAGTGACACATACAAAGGTTTTTGCCTTCTTCACTATACCATGTTTCTCCTCCATTATCCTGAAGTATTTCCTCATGTTCGAGTCCCCTCCAGTGCTCACAAATAGTTTCTGTTTCCAAATCTCCTAAGCTTTCAGGAATGTCTTCCTGAACTCCCACTTAGCCACACCCTCTGTGCACCAAGTGCCTCAGCTACCCAGAATCTTCTCTACGTGCTTCCTTGGATTTGTACTCAAATCCTCTGGGTACAGAAGGAAAACCACTCCTGGGCTCCCTCTACCTCAGTTCATCCCATGCCAAACTCCCAGAGGAAAAGGAAGAATGCTGTTTGAAGCCTACCATTTCCTACACTGGCATCTCCTCAGAATGAAAACTGATCTGCACCCTGGTGAGAACATGACTGTGATTCTCTGCTTTCAAAAGGTTTGCCACGCAACATTTGTCTGCATGTTTGTCTTCCTAGCTACAGAGGGATTGCCTTGTAACAGTTCTTTGACAGTCTGGTTATGAGTCCCTCTTGACTTTCATAAGCAGCCTGGGATCAAAGGGGCCAGACTGAGACCATGTGGCCCACTTTGGAGCAAATCCACCCAGTGCCCACAGAATATCAAATTATGTACATGCATCATATATGAGTGTGTGTGTGTGTGTGTGTGTGTGTGTGTGTGTGTGTGTGTGTGTAAACATATGAGCTATCTGAGTCCTTTTATATTGAGATCAGCTGTTTCTGACTGACTGTTGCTAAGTACTCAGGTCTTCTTCTGTCAGCCAGGATGAGAAATGCAGCTCAACCTGGTAGATACTGGTCAGTAATGTGTTCCATTTACTACATCAAACAACACACAGGGAGAGGTTAAGGAGCCCTTAAGGGCCAGTCACCATTCTTAGTCATCCACAGACTTGCATGATCCTTGTTATAGCCTGAAAATGGGCATTACTACCTCTGTTTTACAACCGAAAGGTGCTCCACACCCAGTTTCTTTCCATTAAAACCTGGGAAATCTCCCTGCAAATTTCCCCTGAAAACACATATTTTATCTTGAAAGCAATTCTGCCTGTTTGCATCTCTGTAGTTATTTCAAAGAGTAAATCTCATGGTCACTGGATTAGCTGAAGTCTGGGGAGAGAATGAGTCGGAAAGGATTGAGCTGAGCAGACACACACTGCACCCATTCTGGAGAAGAGCAACTTGTCCTTGTATGCTGTCTTCAGCAACTGCCTAGGTGACAGCTATGGCGATCATCAGGGAGAACAGGAGGTGAAAACTGCTTAGAGCAGTAAAGGCCTATGCAAATCCAACAAACCAGATACCAGCGTACCAGCTTTGACGTAATTCTCAGAACTTTTTTGGACAGCTTTTGAAGGTGAAATTTTACAAGAGATCACAAAAATCAGACCAAAAAATAATAATAATAATCTGTGTAAGTCCTTTATTTAGTAGTAATTGTTCCAGCACGTAGAGAATAATGGTGGTTAGTGTGAGTTTGAGGCCCGAGCTAAACTCAATGTAGATCATTTATTTTAGAAGTATTGATAAGATGTTGATGGGCTGGTACCAGTAAGACGTCCCTTTTCGAGCATGTATTTACAAGGACAGAAATGAACTGTTTCAAAATATAAAACCATGCCAAGCAACATTCTAAACCCATTTCTTTAGTACTGTCATTAACAGGATTTTATAGTGTATTCATATAGACATACGTGTGTACATCCATGATGTACATATGCACGTGTGTAAACGTGCTACTCGAGATATTTGAAGAAGGACTCTGATGTGCCATGTTTTACACAGCTGCCATGAATGGCACAGACATCTACTTTACAGTGAACAATATTCCCAAAAGGTAGCTTTTTTTCTCTGATTTCATACACCATTTATCTTGACCATGAAATACAAATGGCTTGAAGTTAAAGGGAAATAAAAATAAAGAAAACATAATTAGTACACTTAAAACCATAATGTGATTTGTTCTGGAAACTCCAGGAGGATTACAAAGAGGCCTCGGAGCACAGGGAGCCTGATGCTGACGGCCCGGCCACTGAAGATGTAAGTTAGGGGAATGGAGGGAGATCCATTTCATAAGCCACAGACAGCGTAAACGCCAGCTAAGGACCACAAATGTCCAGATAATCAATGTAGTCAAATGCTGGTGCAATATATCAGGATTTTAAAGAGCTCCCTCTCTCCTTCTGCTAATGTGTAGCAAGAAAGCTGACTAAATGGGGGGGAAAGTAACAATATCTTTAATTGATTTTAAAATTATGTTGTTCAAAAATCTTAAAGCTCACTGACTTGAAAGCTATTGGTTTTAGACTATATCCAGCACTCTCTTCCAAAAATACTACCTAGGGGGAAAAAAGACTTCATTAACATACTATAACCCTCTAAATTATACTACTCAATGCATAATTCAGACAGAATATAATACATGACTCTCAATACATGAAATTAATTGCTAAGTATCAGAAGAATAGAACCTTTGCCACCTAAGAAGCAGCCAGACACTCACCCTACCAATTATAAGCTGTGGCATAGTGACTGTGGTCAATATTGAGGGTATTTTCTGTTTTTTAAGGAACAAAAGGGAAGATTGACGTTTTCTGCCACGTGTTATTCCACCAGGACCTACTAGAAATCCTGTGGCATGAAAGCCTTTCAAACACAATCCACCATTGCAGAAATAGGGCATTAGCTCCCGACACATATAGTAAGCCCTGTTTAGAATAGCAGAAGTAAACCAGCACCAAAAAAATTCTGAGGAGCCATACGCTGAGAAATACATCATTTGAAAGAAAATCTGCCATCAAAGGACTATCATGGCTCCTGTTAAATGGGGGAAGGGGGTATTATGAACTTGGTGCTTCGCCATCTTCTTCCCAGCAATGCTAGCGCCTTCTTCCTCCCCCCCCCTACCCCCACCTCAGCGAGGTTTGCCTTTTGGAGTCTTTAATGAAACAATAAAGTAGGAATAAGAGAATTCAGAAAGGCTTAGGCTGCTGGAAAGGTAACCATTTTCTCACGCTGGCTTCTGTAGGCCATCTTGTTCATTTAAATGCCAAGATGTCTTAATCTGTCCCAGGTGGTATCACCAGGGGCAACACCATCGCTGGTCTGAGACTAATGTTCCTTGGTCAAATGACCCGCAATAAAGATCTGTCAGGCAAACAGCTAATTGGTGCAGACTAAGAAAACCACCATCCCTGCAGTGCGTTACAAACAGAAAGAACAATGGACAGTTCTAGAAAGGAAAACAGCAGTGTGCATCATATTCATATATATATATATATATATATATATACATATACATGTATATGTATATATATATATATATTTCACAATTCCCCCTCCCTTTTTTTTTTTTTTTGACTAATTGCAATCCGTAAAAATGGGTGAGATGTGAAAGCTTGAGGGGGGAAAAAGAAGCATACACAAGACCGAGACCGAGCCTCGCGGGGAAGGGAGTAGGGAGGGGGTGATGGGAGGGGTGGTCATTTGTGTCCAAGGGTTTCATGAAACATTTAGGGCAAACGCCTTTGTTCCTAGGCTCGGGAGGGGAGTGGGTGGATGGATGATGGGGCTGCCTGGCCCTCCACACCCTACTCTCCGGCGCATGCGCGAGGCCAAGACAAAGGAATAGGTAATTACAGTCCCGATTCATTCATTTTGCCTGCAATACTGGAGGTCTGCGGGCCCTTGCTATATTCCCAGGGGCGGAGGTTAATCCACACCCCAATAGCAGTCCCCTTGATAGCCGTGTTTTATTTTAGCCCGCCACGTAAGTGGCCAGTGGTCTCGGCCAAGACAGAGGTGTGTCAACTCCCATGCCAAACACTGAAAAATCGCACCCATGTGCGCTGTGCTCCTTTCAACAGAGTGAAAATCTCTGGGGCAGAGGCTGTCCACCGAGCTCGCTTAAAGGCGGAAACGTCTCGGCGTGGGGGGTGGGGGTAGCAGATTAGGAACAGGGCCAAGCGTTCGATGAATATTCATGAAAAGAATGCGGTTCCCAGCCACGCATTGTGTGCCATCGGATCCAGGGATTCTGAAATTTTTCTTTTAATGGTGTAGGGAAGCGGGAACCAGACGTTGGGTTGTAGCGTTTGAGATACAGGGGGGAAAATCTACAGAAATCTTGTCTTGCAGAAGGGTTGTGCCGGTTCGGACCGCGGGCTGTCAGGTTCAAGCCCACCCCACCCCCAGCCCCCCCAGGCTGGGGCGGCGGTGGAGGCGCGCGGCCCGTTTTCTGAGCGCAAGGCTCAATAAATAAATAAATAAAATGTTGGCGATGTCCACAGGTTAGTGGGAAGGCAGTTCAGCCGCAGACCGAGCTAGGGCTTTGATCTGCCCCGGGCGTGCACACGGTCTTCCGAACCTCGTGTTCCTCGGTTACCCCAAACCAAGATCCAGGAGTCCTGAGGGCCAATCCACCCCCGCCCCTTCCGATCAGACCAGATTCCGTGTCTTCTTTCTCCCTCCCCACCCCACCCCCATCCTCCATCTTCTGCTACTGCGCCCCTCACACGGAGCGCTTTCTCCGTGGCTGTGCCCGTTCCGCTGACAGAAGACTGGGTTTAGCCCACAGAACCCAGGCCAGGGGATTCGATGCCTTGAAAAAGATTTCGCATTCGGTATTTCCCGGTCACCAGCCGCTTCCCACCCTCCCGCCCCACTCCCTCCCGAACTCTGTTCATCTGCCTCGCCGCCACCCTCCGCAAGCTCCCCACCCTACGAAAGGCTTCCGAAGCTGTCCACCTTGGGGGAAAGCATCACCATGGATCCCCAAATGCGACAGAGCCCACTTAGAGGAATCCCACGCCCACTGTGTCTAAACCCGGCCGCACCCAGTCTGCACCGTTGGAGAACCCTAGGCTTCAGGGTGGGGCGGGGCCCTGGGGAACCGGTGGCCCTGAGTCCGCGGTGGCGTGAGGGACCCACGGCGCGCCTCCTTACCGGCTTTGGGTGCCTGTGCCGGCCCTGGGTGAGCGCGGTGCCTCCAAGGGGCCCGGGTGTCTGGTGTCGTCCGGCCGAGTGCCTGGCCGCTCAGCAAAGGCTCTCTCTCTCCCGGCTCGACGGCGGAGCCCGGAGCGTGGAGCGAGTTGGAGCGCTGCCGCCGCCGCCGCCGCCGCTGCCGCTACTGCCGCCGCCGCTGCAGCCTCTGCATTTCTCGATCGCTCCCCCTCCCCTTCCTGCCCAGCGCCCTCCCCCCCCCGCGCGTCCGCCCGCCCAGCTCCTCCGCTCGCCGACCCCGCCCGCCTCGCGCCCGCCCCTCCTCTCCCAGCCCGCGGCCTGCACCCCTCCCGCTCCGTTCGCACCCCGCCACCCGGGGGGTCCCCAACTTCTCTCCTCCAGCAGCCACTGCGCCCCGAGACGCCCCGTGATCCAGCGCCCCCGTCACCACACCCGCACAGTCACCCCCACCCTCTGCTATCCTCATTCAGATCCCTCCCCTACAGCCCTGTGCCTTACCCGCCTCCCCAACAGTTTCTGTCAGTCCCCCCTCCTATTGCCTCCTTGCACGCCCCTCCATTCCCCCACTCGCGGCGGGACTGTCTGTGGATTTCTCTCCTCTCTCTGTCTCGCACACATTTTATTTGAAAGCACTGAATAATTAGCTCGTGCTCTCGCTCAGACTTAAGGGGCTGGTGAACTATTCCCTCGCCGCAGCCAGCTTTCTCTGCCCCTCAATCCAGCCCGCTCCAGACGACAGGCTGAGATTCTGCTATCACGTAGGCAGTGAGACTGGAATAGACGCGACGCCTCTCTTGAAACCATCAAGATAGATATCCGCTGGCTTTAGGGTGTCCCCCAAGGCAAGCATCTGGGATGCCTTCGGCAGATGCTCGCCCTCGGGGCCCACCAGGAGGCTGCAGTTTGCAAGGCGCCACCGCCCAGAGCCCAGGTCCGGGTCTGGAGGCGGCACCGCCTCTCAGGGGACGTTCTCCCGACTTCGGAGAGAAAGAAAGGAAGAAATGCACCCTAGGAAAATGGGCTTCGACTTTTTTGTGCCTGTGCTTTCATGGAAGTCACCAGCTCTCGGGCTGCTTAAGATACCACTCAGAATCGCGCCCTGCCAGGCTGTGGCCATCCGCGCTAAGTCCTCGTGTTCTGGTCGGTGAGCACTTTGGGTAGCACCGCGACACACAATAGCCATCAGGGTTAGGAGATATGCTCGCCATGCTTACCTGTTGGCAAAAATAAAATGCAAAATAAAAATTTAAATTGTGAAGCTAACACATGGTGACGTCTTTTAGAACCACATCTCTTTTCTTCAGACAAAAGCCAATTTTACCATCCCGCAAACCCATTGAGCCCTGGAAGTTCCGTTCGCGGCACTTTGGCGCCCTCTGGCTGTATCAGGATTGCTTGGTTGTTCTGCTTCATACTGAAAGAAATGGGGGGGTGGGGGGGTGGAAATGTATGTTCCCTTCTTGGTTGGATTTACCCTCATGAGTGAAGCACAGATTTGAGACAAGCTTGCCCTCCAGGATGACAAAACCCAACAACATTTGGGGAAACGAATTCCAGGTAAGTGCTGGGGGGGGGGGGGGTCACTTTCCTTTAACAGAAAAATAAATAATAGAACTTTAATAAGAGTGGAAAAGGAACTGCCACATCTTAAATCAAAAAGTGATGAAGAAAAGGTGAAAATGTTTTGTGGTGGCTGCTGCTTCCTCCTCATCTTCCTCCTCTTCTTTCTTCTCCTCCTTTCTTCTTTCTTCGTCCTCTCCTTCTCTTCCTCTCCTTCTCCATCTCCCTCTTCCTCTTCTTTCTTTCTCCCTCTCTTCCCCATCCCCAACCCCTTCTTCCATCCCTCCTCCCCCTTTCTCTCTAGATAGATAGGTAAACTAATTGATTGATATTCCTTTCAACCTTCTCTCAGCCTCCCATCTTCCCACTGCTTAAAGTGATTAAGAAATCAAACAATACAAGAACAAGAAATCGAATCACGAATTAGCTGTGGTTCGACTGGTCATTGGAGGGTTTCATTCTCTTATGTCAGTATACCACCTATCCATGAAGCTATTTGGGGTGCTATGGTTTCCACGCCAGCACCAATTATGACAACCAAAAATGTTTCCAGGTATGGCCAAATATCCTCCAGAGGCAAAAAAAAAAAAAAAAAAGGTTAGCTAGGTGAATATGTATAATTTATGGTATTTATGGTATTTACTGCTTACTAAAGGAGCTAAGTAGTAGTGTGTGGGGTGAGTAGGGTGGGTGGGTGGGTATTACACAGTGTGGCATCATTCATTTAGGATTCAGTTGTTTTTTATCCCAGTGATCATCTTAAAATTAATGGAAATTTCTACTGTATTTTCAAAATAAGCCCATAGATATTATCTTCTTCTGTGTATCCTCATGCTTATTTATTTTTTAAATAACAGATAACAGTTATCGTTCAGTTGCTTTGGTGCTGCTGGCTAAGTTTTTAGGATGGAGAGAGAAAAACAAGCCTTTCAAAGGTGTGACTGGGATACAGATCACTGGTTACCATGGAAACTGGAGGCCAAAGCTTATATGGAGGAACAGAAATTGCAAGTCTCTCTCTCTCTCTCTCTCTCTCTCTCTCTCTCTCTCTCTCTCTCTCTCTTTGTCATGGTCTCTGATTAGATTTAGTTGTCTTCCCCCTTCTTAATAAACGATTATAAACGAAAGAAAAGGGGCACGAGACAAGGGTGGAGCTCCGCTGTGGAGCTCTTACCTTGGATGCTGGAGGCCCTAGCTTCAATCCACAGGGTCACACAGGTGTGTGCACGTACTCCTACACAGAGGAGATTCAATAGAGACACCGAGAGCAGTGGGAGGGGAGGGGTTCTTCTCCAATCAGTCCTCTCATATTCTCTCCAAAACATCTCTAAAACACGCACTCGGGGAATCAGGGATGAAGCAGTTTGAAGCTTTGAGTTTTAGAAAATTCGCTGCACTGTCCGGTGCACAAACTCGTGAATTTAGGAGCTTAAAGGGTTAAGTATATGAATCCCAGTAAATTTGCTTAACTTTCATCATTACCACCATGAAAAATGTTTTCCTTTCCAAAAGACTGAACATTTAAAAAGAAGAAGAAGAAAAAAGCAAGGCAGACTATACAGGTTCTGTACTGCCTCAGACTGCCATTTTTACTGCCTCTAGAACTTGTCCGAATAAAACCCTAACTTACATTATAAAGGTTTTCATCAAAGACACAAATCACTCCATGTGTGCTTCTTTTTGCTAAGTGATTTGCCACAAAACTGTCTGCAACATAAGGGCCTCTGTCCCTAAAAAGATGGCATTCCGATTTATCCCTGTGCCTCTGCTGGTTGAACCACCTTTGCTGGCACTGAGTTGTATAGAAAAAGCTAGTCTCACCTTCCTGCCTTACCTCTGAGCCCTTGCTGTACCTCTCCCACCAAGGCGGAGCATCCGTTCCCCTCAGTTCACCCAGTAAAACAATATGAACAGAGAGGAACCACAGTGACTGCAGTGTGGGTCCAGCCAGCTTCCATTGAAGTATTCTTTGGATTATCCCCGTTCACATCACTGGGGTGACCCAAACCCCCAGAGACTCATTTTAAAAGTATATCCCACTCTACTAGTATAAAAAAAAAATAGCCACAGAACAAACGGATCTCATCTATAGATTACAAGCAAAAGGTTAGTCAATATTATACATGATAGTGCCCTACACTTTTCCCCTAAATATTTAAGATTTTAATCAAAGGAAATATCAAAATCTATGTGTCCCTCTTTTGTTTTGTTTTCTTTTTTTTTTTTCTTTCCCCTCTCCAACGCCAACTTTGAAGGTCATATAGCCAAAGGAAAGGCTTTCTTTGGTTTGATCAGTGCTGTGAATTGTCTTGCTTCCCAGACATCATTTGACCATGTCATCTGGTTGTCATGTGAGAGTTGGAGAGATGGAACTGGTCTCTGGTTGGTAGAGGCCAGGGAAGAGCCTCAGCGGAGAGGGCTCTCCAGCCCAAATTATCAGCCATGTTAAGAGACTGAGAAACTCTGGTTGAAAACTGAGTATGCCATTCTACCTAGTTGGAGAAGGCAAAATGGCTTTGTTGTCACTGTTGTTGGTTTGATTTGGTTTTTTGTTTTGTTTTGTTTTTGTTTTATTTGTTTGTTTTTTCATTTATTGTTTTCAGTAGTGCTGGGTGGAGGAAAGCTGCCTTTTGTTCCTTTATCTTCCGCAGGGTATGACAGACACACTTGGGTCAGACTCCTAGTAGACAGCTCCCTTTATGAGCCCTCCAGGGCCCCCTCCAACCTCTGCAACAGAATCCAGGCGGGTTGCTTCAAGAACAAGGCCAAAGACTACCAATTGAGGAATTGGAATTCCATTCCCTGTTGCTACAGGCTAAGCAAACGGCTTAACTCTGATTCCCTCATTTCACCTGCTCCTTATGTATGTAAAAGGATAGCTGAAAACCCTGAGTGGATGCTTATGTATGAGGAAACACCAGGCTTCAGGTGGGAGGGACTGGCTGGCGTTGGCATTGTACTAGGAGAATTTTCTCAAGATGAAAGCAATCTGAGTCCCCCAGAGTAGTTCTCACTCCCTGCCATCACCCATAATTCCCCCACAAATCCCTCTGTTCCAAAGGATATTTCTATTCACCAGCACTTTGTTTGAACAAACTACCTGAAACCAAAGGAGAAACAGGGTTTCCCTGCCAAGCAGCAAGGGTTCTTCTAGGCAAAGCAAGCCTGTTGCTACAAGATACCAAACAAGGGATTAAAGTGCAAGGGCTTTCCCTAATTTGAGGGCTTCCTTACCTACTAAACCCTTTAGGGTATAAGCTACTTCGGCATAAAAAATGCTGTAAAGCATCCACTAACTTCCCGGAGACTGTTGAAGGGACCTGTAGAGCAGGGAGGGCTGTACATCTACTTCTAGAGCATCTGTAGCACCTGCTTCTACTCCAGAACAATCTTGCAGGGTTATGGTAATGAAAACATTTCTGCTTTAAGTACATTGCAAGGAATGGTGCCCAAAGGTAAATGCAAAATCAAGTTGCCAGCGGAATGTCAAGAACTCACCGTTCTGTTATAAGCAAATCGGAAGGCACTGCGATGCCCACTCCAAGTGTAAACACTGTCCAAGTTCCCTGCCTGCCTGCCTCTGCTTTTTCAATGGATCCTTAAGATCCCAAACAGTTACTATAATCCTCTTTACTTCTCAAGGCCAGGCAGCTCCTATGCTGAAGGAACATCAGAGTGAAGTATTTTTCTCCAAACTAATGAAGTGATATGAAATAAAAGAGTCAGAATGAAAACATATAAAAGGGGAGATCTGGACCAGACAGTTGAAAATGAAAGAAAGACAGAGACAGAGACAGAGACAGACAGAGAGAGAGAGAGAGAGAGAGAGAGAGAGAGAGAGAGAGAGAGAGAGCAGGGAGAAAAGTGGAGAGGAGAAGAGAAGAAAGGAGAGGACAGGAGAGAGGGAGGAAGGAAGGGAGAGGGAAAAACTATGTGTCAATAGTTATAAGGAGAAGCCAATGATATATTCTGTGAAATGGAGACTTAGTTTTCTTTGTGTGACCACTGGTAGGTCACCCATGACCCAGTAGAAAGCCACACATCCAAGAATATATGTGCAGGACAAATTACACTTGAGTTTAAAAAAAAACAACCAAACAAAAAAAGCACACAAAGTTGATTGGGTAGGAAGGGGGTAGATTTGTGAGGAGTTGGAGAAGAGGGCTGAATATGATCGAAAGACATTATATGAAATGATGTATATGTTATATACATATATTTATAGATAAATAAATATGGGAGTAAAGGGTTTGTCCACAGATTATTGACAGTTCTCCCTGGGTATTGGTGTTATTTCTGAAGTGGAGTGAGCGGTACCTTAGCATTCTCTACTAGCTAATTTTATGTCAACTTGACCCAGGCTAGAGTCATTCCAATTGAGAAGACGCCTCCATAAGATGGGTTTGTAGGCAAACCTGTAGGTAATTTTCTTAACCAATGACTGATATGGGACAGTCCAACCCATTGTGTGTGGTGGCACTCCAGGCTGGTGGTCCTAGGTCCTATAAGAAAGCAGACGGAGCAAGCCATGGGGAGCAAGCCAGTAGGCAGCATCCTCTCTAGTTTGTGTTTCCAGGTTTCTGCTGTTTGATTTCCTGCCCCGACTTCCTTCAGTGATGAACAGTGGTGTGAAATCATAAGCAAAATAAACCCTTTCCTCCCCAACTTGCTTTTGGTCATTGTGCTTCACCACAGCAATGGTAACACTAACGAAGACTCTTTGTAATGTCATATTATAAAATTCTGTGTTTAATGCAGAATTTTTGCAATGACCATTTATTGCTTTAATGGCCAGAATATATACATATATATAATTTGGGAGATAGTCAGGGCTAAGAAATAGCTACTCAGAGACTTTTTTCTCCTCAGCTCTGCCTGGGCTGACACTTGTAAACATCATTTTTAACACTTTTTAATGGAGGTATCCCAAGCCTTTCTGTTTCACTTTTACCTACTGTCTCCACTTGGATGAAGAATGTACCTCATTCTGACCCCAGAACAGAAAGATCTGGCACGGTAGCAGAACTTCTAATGACCTCTTTGTTTGGCTTTCTTGGTTTTAAGGTGACACATTGATGAATAGCAATCACAGGAATAAGGTGTTTTTAACCTGTAGTTAGCCTTTCCCATTGATCTATTTATAAACTTTCTATGCTGACGAACCACAAACACGGGCACAATGACCTGCTTCCTGTGTAATACTTTTGTTTTTACCTAGGTTTATCTGAATGGCCTACTACCCAGAATCCCTGCCAAATCCAAATGTTTCAACAATATATATTGGCAAGCCATCACTTTCCTCTTTCTTGCTCCTAACAACACAGCTATGACTGCTTTAAACTTCAAAAGAATTTTCACCCTTTGAAATATTCTGTATACTGTTCGATATATTGAGTGTATCAACCACATCTGTGTTGTTTTTCTTTCTTTTTTTTTCATGGCTTTTGCCCTCCAATAAGATTAAATAAGTTCAGTACCAACAAAAGAATTTATGAAAACCGGTTCATCCAGGAACCTTCTACGCATACACCCTGTAATTCTTCATAGGTACAGAGTGGTTTTAAGTTTCATTTAGTTTTTTTTTTTTTTACTAACTCTAAGAATTTCATACAATGTATTTCGATCATCTTCAGCCCTCTTCTCCTCCCCGATCCACCCACTTCCTACCCAATCAACCTTGTGTCCTCTTTCTGTTTTTTAAACCCATCAAGTGCAATTTGTGTTGAACATACATTCTTAGACTCATGGCCTTCTCCTAGAGCATGGGTGACCTACCAGAGGCCACACAAAGAAAATTGACTCTCCATTTCACAGCACATATCATTGCCTTGGTTAGGGGTAGAACATCACACCCACCAAACCTCTCCATACTAGGATTTTGCCTTGCCTGAACTTGCACAGGTCTTGCGCACACAGCCACAACCACTATAAGCTCATACATGGACCTCCACTGCTGAGTCTGTAAAGCACTACTTTGTTAGAGTCACCCACAGCCTCTGCCTCTTAAAATCCTTCTGCCCCCTCTCCCAGCCTTCCACGATGACCCCTGCGCCTTGGGAGGAGTGGGAATGACACAGTTGTCCTATATAGGACTGAGCACTCTACATACTCTTGTTCTTTGCACCTTGGAAGTTATGGGTCTCTCTTAGTTACATCTACAGAAAATAGAACCTTCTCTGATAAGAAATGAGAGATTCACTAATCTGCGTATGGATATAACAATAAGTCAGTAAATAGTTGGTTTAATGCTATGTTGTTTTAGCAGACTAATAATAAGTTCTTTTATACATCCTATAATCTTGAGAGCCACAGGTAACGGTAACAGAAATGAGTTTCATTTTGGGTCATGTGCCTTAGATCCAAGCAAAGAGTGGTTGGTTACTGCCATGACGTTCATACCAGTATTTCACTGGAGGGCGTTGAAGGAAAACCAGCCCACTAGAGCTCCTGGCTCAGGCAGGCCTTGCCTTTCTCCCCCACTCCCTCTGCCTTGTTAAGAACCTTTAGATCACATCCCTAAAGCTGGCCTCCAAGGTCTATTCCCTTCTTTGGCCACTTCCTCCCACTGAGGCATGTTAATTAACATGCCCAATTAAAATTAAGCACTTCATCCTAACACAAGTTTTCCCACTTTACCTTTATAAATGGCCATTTGCCTATAGCCCATATCTGTCTCCTCTTTAACAAGAGGTAGTCCTTTGTCCCTGTGGAATAAATAACCATGCCCTCCTTTCCCTTGTTTCCTTCCCCCTCTCCCTCACCCTTTATCTCATGTATCTGTCTCTTGTTCACTGACCCTCTGGGGCAAATAAATCTCCTTTGTGCTGAGAACGTGGTCTTGGGGATCCTGGGCAGATTCCATTTCTTACAGGCATGTCTTAGCAGGCTGCTTATCTCTGTATCTCCTAGAGGTCACAGCTGGGTAAGACTGGTGATATATTTCATTACCATTAGATCAGAACTTATGTTTCTAATGCTTATTTACTCTTTGGGTTTTTTCCAGCATAATTAAGTGTCTTTCTCGACTCTGGAAGGGTTCTTAACAGGTCTATGGATCAAAGTTTTTTAAATCTCCATCCTTCCAGTCACTGTTTTTCAGTGTCAGAGTTTAATTGAATACCCACTGTTCTCCATGAAGATATAGCCAAAGAGATGCAGCACCTTGAGGCTTGAGCAGACAGGTCTGGCTGTTAAAGGACAGTGAGTTAAAACCCTTGCTTAGTCTCTGCTTTCTAGATTTGCAGCTTTGTGCAAATTCCTTCTTCTGTGTGATAAAACTTTTCCTAGGTAGACATGTATATGCACCCTAAATAGGTGTCCTGTACTGGCTGGTTTTGTGTGTCCACTTGACACAAGCTGGAGTTATCACAAAGAGCCTCCCTTAAGGGAATGCCTCCATGAGATCCTGCTGTAAGGCATTTTCTCAATTAGTGTTCAAGGGTGGGAGGGCCCATTGTGGGTGGTGCCATTCCTGGGCTGGTAGTCCTGGACTCTATAAGAAAGCAAGCTGAGCAAGCCAGGAGAGGCAAGCCAGTAAGCAGCATTCCTCCATGGCCTCTGCATCAGCTCCTGCCTCCAAGTTCCTGCCATGTCTGAGTTCCTGTCCTGACTTCATTTGGTGATGAACAGTGATGTGGAAGTGGAAGTTTCCTCCCCAACTTGCTTTTCATGATGTTTTGTGCAGGATTACTAGCCCTGACTAAGACAGGTACCATGACAGACCACCAAAGTTCACATTGGTGATCCAATGAGTTTTATTGGGGCTGCTTACAAGTGTACAGGTGAGAGTTTACTTACAGGAATAGAAATGAATCACACTGCACAGCCTGTAAGCAGCTCCAAGAGGTTGCAGAGTATCCTTTCCAAGTTACTATGGTCTAAACTGCTTCCAGGAAGCTCAACTGGTGTCTTCTTCTCCCAAGCAACTGGTCTGGTCTCAGGAATCTTTACAAGCTTGACTTTTCTGCGTCTTCTGTGCAGCTTACTTTAGTCAGCCTGAGAGGGAATCTCAATTTTCATTGCTTACCCTGACAGAGAGGGGCCTGGTGGATCTGGTCAGTTTCAGGTACTTCCTGAAGCTAGTTTGAGTTGTTTACCTTTCTACCAAGCTTTCCTACAGGATACAATATTCCGATCTCAGAGGAAACTGTTCACAGCACCTTCATCTTTCTTAGCCTTCAGCTTTTAATTTGGAGAAAAGTGCTTCCTCCCTTTTGAGATTATTCTGTTCCTTTATTTTAAGTATGGAAAATACTTAACCAACTCAAAATATACTCAATACATGTGTTTAAAAGAAGTTAAGTTTATAGCATAAGTAGGAGAGCATTAAGGAAAGGATTTACCAGAAGTTAAGCCCCAGGCCAAGAAGACCTGAAGCCATCAACAGTCACCACGGAAAACTAGCAGTACATAACAGTGTGTTTGCAGGAGGATTTATTTCTCAGCTTCCTGGCAGCTGAAAAAGAAAATATAGGCTAACTTCCATTATTTAATTAAGTAACACACTACAGTTTGGCAGGTGAAGGGACCAGTATTCTGCACAAAACACCCCATGACCAAGTTTCAGCACTTATGAGATTTATATCCCGAGAGGGACGAAAGAAGGGAATAAAAGACAAAGACAGAAGACAGAGGAAGAGGAAGAGGAGGAGAAGAAGGGGGAGGGGGAAGGTGTGTTTGTCCCAGAGGAGCACAAAGGACTGCCTCAAGATAGAAAGGAGACACATGGAGGCCCATAGGCAAATGGCAGTTTATAAAGGTAAAAGGGGAAACCCTGTGTTAGGATGAGATGCTTGATTTTAATTGGGCATATTAATTAAGGTGGTTAAAAGGAGGCTTTTGATTACTAGGCTTGAATACTTTGATAGCTGGACCTTGGTAATCAGCCTCAGGGGGAGGAAAGTGGCCAAATAAGGGAATAGACCTTGGTGGCCAGTGTTAAGAATGTAACCTAAATGTTTTTACCAAGGCAGAGAAAGAGGGAGAGAAGGGCAAGGCCTGACAGAGCCATGTTTGCTGAGCTTGGGCTGGCTAGAGTCCCTTCAACAGGAAGGACAGATCTTCCTAGCAACCAGCTTCTAATGGGCCCTCTTAATGCACCCTTTAATGTAAGGGAAGTATAAAAGAAAAACTTTGTGCAATGTCACAAAGAAAAACTTTTATAAGATTTTTTAAATTGGAAAATAGTCTAATAAGTAACACTGTGTGTGCATCAAACACTAAACCGCAGAAGCTGCCCTAGTATGAGTCCACTAACCTATCTTCTTTTTATTTATTTATTTATTTATTTATTTATTTATTTATATGAGTACATTGTAGCTGTCTTCAGACACATCAGACCTCATTACAGATGGTTGTGAGCCACCATGTGGTTGCTGGGAATTGAACTCAGGACCTCTAGAAGAGCAGTCGGAACTCTTAACCGCTGAGCCATTTCTCCAGCCCCACTAACCCATCTTCTCAGGTGAAACAATATCACCCAAACAGGAACTTCCCACAAGGATCCTCTGCCATAGTTCCTATCCAGAGAGCAAAGCTCTTGAACATACTCATCTCCAAGAGCTCCCTCTTCTGTTGAGTCTCAAGATGAGCTCGGCAACCAGAGAACCCTACTGGGATAATTAGGAATGACAGCCAGGCATTTCCCAACTCCCCCTTAAATTCTCTTTTTCCCTCTTCTCTTTCTCCTCCTCCTCCTCCTCCTCTTCCTCTTTCCTCAGCCTCCTCTTCACTTCTGGAAATTCCATCTAAGGCCTTGAGTACACTACGTGAACAATTCCTTAGATTCTTATTAAATGCCAGTTATTTTAGAGTGAACTTTAAATGAAGATGAAAATTTGACTTAAGTGTTGTATCAGCTAAAAGAATAAGCAAATAAATTTTTAAAAAAACTTATATTTCAAGAGCTTCTGCCTGCCTCCTTCCCTGTTCTTTCCTCTGCAAGTATGTGTTCATTTGATTCACATGGCGTCTACATTTAGCCCTCTGGTAGAACGCTGCCCCACTTCTCACTGGAAATCCACTATGAGAGTCTACAGCACTTGGCATCTTAGGAGTTGAGTGCAAATGCTTTCATTAACTCAGCAGACATCCCAGAGTTCAAACTCCAGGAGACAGAAGAGGCTCTGGAAGGATTTTTAAGGATCTACTAGCTGGATGAACTCAAATATGTTGTACATGGCTCCTGGGGATTTTGAGAGTCAATCCAGCATAGAAGATAATGAGTCTATATATCCCTGTGGGGATCCCTTAGGATGAGGGATGCTAAAGTTCTTGTCCAGAATAGAGAATCAGATCACACACACACACACACACACACACACACACACACACACACACACATTTTCTCCAACGAGAAGAAGAGGTTGGGTCAAGGAAACACTGAAAAACTGCTATCAAAGTTTTACAGGCACTGCCTCCTACATAAGCCTGAGGTGCTTATATATTTTTAAGGGTACCTGAAAGCTGTGATTAAGCATAAATGACTGACTTCACTAAGACACAGACAAAGCATGTAAGCTGCAGCCAAAGTCAGCAGAACAACTCATGAAGTGTGGAACAGTGGAGGCAGAAGGCAATGACAGTGCTGTGGTTGCCACCTAACGCTGGTGCTACAGCAGGAGAGCCACCGTAGGCAAGATGTAAACAAATGGGTGTGGCTGTAAACTAAGAATTTATTCATCAAGAAAAAAGGACACAGGGTCATTCCCTTGTTCCCCGAGGTTGAGAGCGATCGTCATCTCTTGGTAAAATTATGTGTGAAGCTAAAAGAGTGAGTGTGAGATTTCCCTTTAGAAAGCTGAAATGTATTCCATGTGCATTGTCTTATTATTCAGAGGCAGCCAATAAATGAGAGAAACAATAAATGAAAACCTTTTAACACATATACAGAGTTGGGTGTGTTTCTACGTCATAAAATCATTTCCTACTTACATGGCAGGCGCCACAGATTCTTTAATAGAGTCAAATCCATGCAGTTATTTTCTTTCCCATCTACTCAAACCATTATGTTTGCCTGAAGCGATGACAATCAGAACTCAGTTCTAATTTCCAGAGGGGGGACTTTCAATCCCTTCTGGGATTTACTTTATTTTAATCCCATGACTTCTCACATTATCTCAGTAATGGGAACATTGCATGGCCTATCTGCTGGTCTACTTTCAATTATCTGCTTGTGTCCATGCCAAATGGGAGAAATGAAAGCCCCAACTCTCTGATGAGAAGAGGCAAAAAAAATTACACAGCCTCGGGGAAGTCAGAGATGCAGCATAGTGGACACCATACTTAGGGTAGACACTCTTAAACAGCTGCAATGTAGTGCCTCCCTGTGATGTAGGCCTTCAGATGCATCCTGCCCAGAAAATCACACGCAGATCTATCTCAGCTGTCTTCACTGAATCCCCAGTGGAAGTTTGTAAATTAGAGTTGAGGTTGAGTGCTTACTCTTTCATACAATGTTGAGGAACATTCAAAGGCTTGCGTCCAGTTCAATTCTAAAACTCAATTCAAGCCACCATGTTTTGAAAGCTTTTAAAAAAAAATCACCGTTCAGTATTCAGAACCAAAAAGATCCACATTGTCCAGGAATAATAATACACTGCTTCCTGTCCAGGATAGAGATTGATAATCAGGAATAGCTAATCAGTCACATCCATTCCTGCTGTATTCTAGTCCTGACACCACTGTCGATCTGCCACTTAAAACTGCTTGTGACTGTCATCTCCATTGCAGCACAGTTTCCTCATTTTGAAGAAGGGGACTCAGTACATTAAGCCTTGTGATCTTCCCATGTGTTACTAACAAGCTAGAGTGGCTGTCAGTTCAGTGACCTTCTTACTCATGTTTGCCAAGCACTCCTGTGATGGTTACTGTTGACTGTCAGAGATGGGTATTACCTTGATGGTGAACGTCAATGGAGGTGGGAAGTCTACCCATTGAGGCTGGCATCATTCTGTAGACCCATAGAAATGAGGTCATTCAAAAGAGACACTCTCATTTCTCAATGTGGCTACCAGACAATTGAAACAATGAACCCCAAAGAAATAAGGAATTTTCCCAGGAATTACATTCTAGAAGCAAGAGACCCCCTGACTGATGCGGGGGAAACTTGTCTTTCTGGAAAGAGAGTTCACATAGTCTAAGAACTTGTCAAAATAACCTACATACCCTTAGCACAGACCTTTAACTCTTCTGGCTGGAATACAAATAAACCCTTAGTTAACACTGTTAATCCCAAATAAGGAAGATAAAGTTAGTTTGTAGAAGGAAGCAGCCATGTTTGAAAATGATGTCTAATTGAGTGGCAGACAAATGCACCAGATGATGAATCAAACAAAGATTTGACAGAATAGGAGCCTACTTAGGAGAGCATAACACAGAGAGAGATGAGAGAGGAGTCAGTTTTACCAGGACAGTTGTACAGACAGACACAGGTAGCAGAGAGTGAACAAACTAGACACGGGTGAAGACTGAATGAGCCAAAGAGTGGGGAGGAGCCAGAAGATTAGAACAAATTACCACAGTTAGTGTGAGGCCAAACAGAACAATTCAGTAAGAAACTGAGAGAAGTTAAATGCAATCAGTCAGCTTGGAGAGGAGTTTGAGCTAGAACAGCTGAATTGAAAGAGATATTGTCTCACTTATAGAGACCTACCTGCCTCTCCCTCCCAAGAGCTGGAATTAAAAAGTTTGTGCCTCTACACCTGTTTCTGGCTTTCTTTTCAATCCTGGTGGCTTCTTTCCTTTCTCACCTTAGTTTTCGGGTATCACCATCGTAACTTGAACACAGGCAGTAGGAGTAGGAAGCCTTTTTGCCCATCACATTTCAACATGTGTAATACATGCCATTGGCTTCTGTGGTGAGAAGACCTTTATCAGTTTGACCACCCCTCCTTTCCGTTATTTCAGACTGACTTCCTAGTCTCATGTCCTTCTCCCATTTACCCGGCTGATTTTCCACACAGCCACAAGGTGGCAGATTCAGCCAAGAAATTCCAGAGACACCTACTTGGCTGATTTCTGCCCTGTAATGAATATAGTTAAAATTGTTCTTATGAGCGCTCCAACACCCTGGAAGGCAAGTGTTATCATTAAGATATGTCTCGTGACCAACAAGACCTTGGCACCACCACAAGGAAGAAAATGTGCTTCCAAATTTGGCAGGGAAGATAAGAGTCAAAGGTGTTTCTATCAGTGGGAAATTATTTCCCCTTAAGAAATGTTGATCCTCAGCAGTCCCATCCTCCCACAGTCAATGGAACAAATATAGAGTGTCATAACTGGACAACGTGCAGAGAATGAGAGACCTTGGAACACTCAGCCCTAAATGGGATGTCTCCATCAGATTCTCACCTTGTGGCTCGGAGAGCGCTGTGGAAGAGGAGACAGAAAGATTGGAAGTCAGAGGCTCACAGAGACTGTGGGAGCGCCCACAGACACAGCACTGGTCCTGGCCAGATGGACTCCCAGCTCTGAGGAGTAGACACAAACCCCACTCCTAACTCAGATGTTCTCTCCAATTGATAATCACTAACAAAAGAAAACTTAGTTTCTCCAGTGGAGCATCACTGGGTACACAAATCACACGTAAGGCCAGGCCCATGACTAGCAGTAGATGACCAATACAAAACAAACTCAACGGACAGGTTTTGTCTCACAGTGCTTTGTCTGATATGCTGTTTTTGTCTTGTTTCGTCTCCTTGTTTTAACCTTACACATTTTCTGGTTATATATTATGCTTTCTGATTTTGTTTTTACAGGTTTTCTGTGTATATGAATGTGTGTGTCTCAGTGTTGGTATGTGTTTCTTCTTCTTTCTTCTCCTTCTCCTTCTCCTTCTCCTTCTCCTTCTTCCTCTTCCTCTTCCTCTTCCTCCTTCTCCTCCTTCTCCTTCTCCTTCTCCTCCTCTTCTTCTTCTTTCTCTCTCTCTCTCTCTCCTGTCTTGTTGTTGTATGTTTTTTGTTTTGTTTTGTCCTGTTCTTGTTTGTTTTTATTATATCATATTATTATTAATTTAGATGTCTGTTTGTATTCTAGTAAGATAGAGAAAGAGAAGGTATGGATCTGGGTGGGTGGGGAGTGGGAAGGAGGTACGATGTTGGGGAAAAGGAAAACAAAATCAAAGTTTGCTATATGAGGGAAAAAACATTTTGAAGGAAAAAAAAACAAAGAAATTTCTCTGCCTAAAATAATAATGTCCTTTCCTTCTTGGCTGAATCCCATTTGTTTGGTACATTTCACCATTGGATGATAAATGTAAGACACAAGAGACTCTCCAGTGTGAACAGAACTGAGGCCTCTTTGGAGATGAGAAATCTAGATTTTATTTTTTTAATCTGAATTTCATTTGTATAAAAAGATTAGGGCCGGAGTGTCCGGTGGTAGAACATGTGCACAGCATGCGAAAGGCCCTGGGTTCACTCCCCCGATGAAAACCAAATAGGACTCCACATAGAAAATTATAATATTAATGCTTTATTGTCCTTGCCCAGTAGAATAATAACCCTGATATAGAATTTTTTTTCTCTCTATGAAATGGGGACATGCAAAGTTTAACTCTAATATCATCTGAGGTCACATGCACTCTACTGCAGGTCTGCTTTCTTTGACTTTGCTGTTTTATTTTTACTGTTTTATTATTTAAGACGGAGCTGAATATGTAGCCCAGGTGCCTATCCCGCACAGCCTCCCATGCAGTGGGGTTATAAGGTACGTGTCAACACACCCGGTTCTTCCCTGCATTTTAATTATATACTATTTTGAGTCTTCAAATGCTATTTCTTTATAAAAATTAAGAACTGAATGGCATTTAAGCTCATTTGCTTTTCCCACTGATACTCAAGAGGCGTAATGCTAACGGGTATCTGAGGGAAATATTCAAAATATTTGCTGCCTGTATTAATAGTCATCTTCCCGTCATTTTAACAAACATCTGACATATTCAACTTACAGGAAGAAAGGTTGCCCTCTCATGGGTTTGATGGTGTCAGTCTGGGATCAGCTGCCTGGATTGTGTCGGGTTGTGGGGCAGAGGACCATTTGCACATCCAACCTCAGAAGTAAAAAGAACAAAGAAAGACACTGGGGTCCCACAGTCCCCCCCTTGAAAGGTGCAAATTCAATGACTTCCCCTAGACACAACCTCTTGAAGGTGCCACCACCTCTCATTGGTATTTTAGGCCTTAACCCACAGGCCTTTGGGGCGACACTAACTCAGATCACAACATTACCCATCTCTGGGGGACATCTGAACTCCCCACCCCTTGTAAACAGATGAGGCTGTGTGGTTTGAGATAGGTTAAGATCTGTCTGCACCATTGCCGTTCGGAGTGACCATGTGTCTTATTCTGACCATTGAATCTTAGAGCAATGTCATACATTTGGGTACAAGTTCAAGAACAAGCCAATGGCTCCCCCTCCCCCTTTTCCTTCTACCTCTTATCTTAAGAACCACCAGCAGCAACTCCAATGGGCTCCACCCTCGAATACCCAGCGTACAGTTCCACAATGGATACATGTGGGTGAAAAATAAATGTAAATTGTTTAAGAGCTCTGAATCTTGGGTCTGCTGTCTACCACAGCATAATTTACTGTAAGTTGACAGAACCATGCTTTTAAGGTGACTGTGAGGATACCCGAGCCAACTTCTGTAAAATAGTTAGCCCTGTATATGGTTTATGTTCTTTTATTTAAAGTAGTTAGCCTTGTATATGGGATATATATGTTCTTTTATTTAAAAAGTTTTTGACCATGTTTCCTCTCCCCCAACTCCTCCTGGATCCCTAACCATCCAACTCTATGCTTATTCTCTCTCTCTCTCTCTCTCTCTCTCTCTCTCTCTCTCTCTCTCTCTCTCTCTCTAAGCTCTCTCTCCCTCTCCCTCCCTCCTTACTTATTTTCCTCCCTCTCTCTCTCCTCCTCTTCCTTCTCCCTTCCTTTCCTTATCTTTCTAACACACACACACACACACACACGCACACACGCGCACACACACACACACACACACACACACACACACACACACACACCAAGAAACAAAAACCAAAAAAGAGTATCAAACAAACAACACAAAGTGAAATCTAAACAGACGAAAAGACCAATAAGATATAAATTGCCCAAACATAGAAAAAAGAACCAAGAAGTCTACAAAAGGATCACAAAGTCCATCCTGGGAATCCAGCTGCTCCTGGGCATGAGGCTGGCCCTGATGTGTCGTTGATATCACTGACGTTCAAATGGAGAAAACAGATTTTTTCCCTTTGCCAGCCTATACCAACTGCAAATAGCTTCTTTTATATATCTTTTATTTTAATTGGACTTTTTATTTACATTTCAAATGTTATTTCCTTTCCCAGTTTCCCATCCATAGGCCCCTTATCCCATCCCCCTCCCCTTCTTCTATAAGGGTGCTCCCCCTCCCCAACCACCCTCCTTCCTGCCTCCCCACCCTGACATTCCCCTATACTGGGGTGGGGAGGTCCAGCCTTGGCAGGACCAAGGGTTTCTCCTCTTATGCAGTGGGAGCCATGGGTCAGTCCATGTGTAGTCTTTGGGAAGTGGTTTAATCCCTGGGAGCTCTGGGTGGTTGGTATGGTTGGTTCTTATCGGGTTGCAAGCCCCTTCAGCTCCTTCTATCCTTTCTCTAATTCCTCTAATAGGGACGCTGTTCTCAGTTCAATGGATGGATGCTAGCATTCACCTCTGTATTTGTCATGCTCTGGCTGAGTCTTTCAGGGGACAGCTATATTAGGCTCCTGACAGGATGCACTTCTTGGCTACATCAATATTGTCTAGTTTGGAGATATAGATAGATAGATAGATAGATAGATAGATAGATAGATAGATAGATAGATAGACAGACAGACAGACAGACAGAGAGATAGATAGATCATGGATCCCCAGGTGGGGCAGGTTCTGAATGGCCATTCCTTCAGTCTCTGCTCCAAACGTTGTCTCCATAACCCCTCCTATGAATATTTTTTGTCCCCCCTTCTAAAAAAGACTGAAGCATCTGCACTTTGGTCATCCTTCTTCTTGAGCGTCATGTAGTCTATGGTTTGTATCTTGGGTAATTTGAGCTTTTGGGCTAATATCCACTTATCAGTGAGTGCATACCATGTGTGTTTTTCTGTGGTTGGGTTGCCTCACTCAGGATGAATTTGTCTATGAATTTCATGAAGTCATTGTTTTTGATAGGTGAGTAGTACTCCATTGTGTAGATGTACTACATTTTCTGTATCCATTCCTCTGTTGAAGGGCATCTGGGTTCTTTCCAGCTTCTAGCTATTATAAATAAGGCTGCGATGAACATAGTGGAGGATGTGTCCTTGTTATATGTTGGAGCATCTTTTGGGTATATTCCCAGGAGAGGTATAGCTGGGTCCTCAGGTTGTACTACGTCCAGTTTTCTGAGGAACTGCCAGACTGATTTCCAGAGTGGTTGTACCAGCTTGCAATCCCAACAACAATGGAGGACTGTTTCTATTTCTCCACATCCTCGACAGCATCTGTTGTCACCTGAGTTTTTGGTCTTAGCTATTCTGACTGGTGTGAGATGGAATCTCAGGATTGTTCTGATTTGCATTTCCCTGATGACTAAGGTGTCGAACATGTCTTTAGGTATTCTCAGCCATTCAATATTCCTCAGCTGAGAACTCTTTGTTTAGCTCTGTACCCCATTTTTAATAGGGTTATTTGGCTCACTGGAGTCTAACTTCTTGAGTTCTTTGTATATTTTGGATATAAGGCCTCTATCTGTTGTAGGATTGGTAAAGATCTTTTCCCATCTGTTGGTTACTGTTTTGTCCTAACAACAGTGTCCTTTGCCTTACAGAAGCTTTGCAGTTTAATGAGGTCCCATTTGTTGATTCTTGATCTTAGAGCATAAGCCATTGGTGTTTTGTTCAGGAAATTTTCCCCAGTGTCCATGTGTTTGAGACTCTTCCCTTCTTTTTCCTTGATTAGTTTGAATGTTTGATGTGGAGGTCCTTGATCCACTTGGACTTAAGATTTGTACAGGGTGATAAGAATAGGTCTGCATTCTTTTACATGCTGACGTCCAGTTGAGGAGTGTCAACCAGCACCATTTGTTGAAAATGCTATTTTTTCCCCCACTGGATGATTTTAGCTCCTTTGTCAAAGATCAAGTGACCATAGGTGTGGGGATTCATTTCTGGGTCTTCAATTCTATTCCATTGATCTACCTGCCTGTCTCTGTACCAATGCCATACAGTTTTTATCACTATTGCTCTATAATGCTGCTTGAGGTCAGGGATGGTGAGTCCCCTAGAAGTTCTTTTAGTGTTGAGGATAGTTTTCATTGTCCTGGATTTTTTGTTACTCCAAATGAATGCAAATAGCTTCTTGATTAGGGATGGGATCCCTAAACTGCTTTCTCCTTTTAGTGCTGGGGCACTGTCTGTCTTTAATGTGTAAGTCTTGTGCATGCTGCCACGGTCTCTTTAAGTTCATATGTGTAACAGCCCTGTTGTGTCTGGAAGTCACTCTTTTCTTGAAATCATACATGACCTCTGGCTACAATCTTTCTACAACCTCTTCTGCAGTCTCTGAGCCTATAGGGGAGGGGTGTGGTAAAGACCTCTCATTTTGGACGGAGTGTTTTGTAGATGGTATATCTCAACCATCGGAAACATGTTAAATCATCAATACCCTCAATGGCTGTTCATCTGTTCTTTCCTCTTGTCTGCCATAGTTAAAATACACTCAAGTATCATCTAACATTCTTTGCAAGGTGTTAAGACTTTTCTAAGACTTAAAATGGGATTTAGGATCCAACAAAGAGGCTAAGGCATCCTCTGTGTAGAAAACAATTGAAGGGGGCAGGTGATTAAATAGTGTCCGTTGACCTATTTTTCTCAAGAATATTTAGAGAGCAATTAGTGCTCCCTGTCCTGGAGATACCACGCTATCTTAGTGGCCTCTGTGACTCAGGAGACTTACATTTCTTTGCTAAATACAGTGAATAAAAAGAAAATCCTTAATCAAAGGCATTCTAATCTCTTTAACTGATTGAATGAGTTTCCTCTTCTGAGTTCTCAGCACCTGACTCGGGAAACTGTACACTCCTGACCCATGCCAGGGCAGTGACAAAGTAAGGCCTGTTCAGTGTCAAATTAGAATATTTGTAAGTCCCTTTGAATCTTTGCAAGACCTCAAAGAATGCAAACTCATGTCCACTTGTTCTTAATACAGTCTTGAATGTCCGCATGTTAGCAAGTGGACCCAGCCACTGGCTTGCATTCCCCCTTGTTCCTTTAACCCAGATCAAGCAACTTCCTTGCAAAAGTTTTCATGGGTTGGGGATTTAGCCCAGTGACAGAGCGCTTGCCTACTAAGCACAAGGCCCTGGGTTTGGTCCCCAGCTCCGAAAAAAAGAAAAGAAAAAAAAAAGTTGAAAAAAAAGATCATGATAGCACTTTCACAGAGACTTTGAAAATATCTCTCTCTCTCTCTCTCTCTCTCTCTCTCTCTCTCTCTCTCTCTCTCTCTCTCTCAGATCCCTTTCACAGTCCAGGCTTTAAAAACAAGAAATGCCCAAGGTTATGCAGAAATTCACTCTGACCCTTTCAGCTGAGACAAACACCTACAGCTCCCCAGTTCCTACCTTGATAGGAACTGTACTGCACTCAGGTGTAACTGTCACTGATGAACCCAGAGGAGAGAGCATGAGGCATAGGCCTGAAACTGAAGGCTTACCTGAGACAGCCTAGGGACTGAAGGACATTTATAACATGTCCTACAATATGATTGCATCCAGCAAGATATCCCTGTGATGGTTAATCCTATCAACTTGAAAAAAATCTAGAATCGCCTAAGACACATAGTATTGAATATTTCCATAAGGAAGTTTGCAGATAGAGTTAACTGAAAATTGATGCCACCCATTCCAGATGTGGGTGACATCATCACGTGAGCTACAATCAGGAAGGGAATAAAAAAGGGAAGGAAAAAGTGAAATGAACTCCCAACCTTCTGACTAGATGCAACGTGACCAGCAGCCTCGCACTGGCCACCATGATGGGCTGTGCACATGGATTATTTATGCCAAGATAAATCTTCCTTCTCACACTGCTTTGTTTGAGTATTTTCATCCAGCAATAAGAAACCAATGCTCCCCACAGCAGGTGACTGGAGGCTTCTTTGGCGACCTCATTCCCTAATGAAAGGGTTAATTTGCTTCTTAGATAAAATTGGTTCGGCCAGCTTCCCCACACACTTAGAGCTTGCAAATTGCTCTTAAGCACCTTAGTCTTAATGAATTGCCAAGGATCACGGGTATTAAAGAAAGCATGTAATATGAACTAAAGTAAACTGGAGTGAGGGTGGGGGTGGCGGGTATGGCCTCCAGAGGAGTTAGAGACACGGGGGTTGGGTAGATAGCAATGCCCTCTGAGATAGCAGAGGAAAAAGAGATACAATCATTAAGACAAGAACAGTAAAGCCTAAAACAGTTGTTAGAGAGTAATGAGATGTGGGAGCTAGAGTGCGATAACTAACGTACAGACTTTAATAGATGATCAGGTCATTAACATGGGGAAATCCTAGGAAATAAAACAAATACAATGATATACAGAATACAAGAGTTAAGCTTCAGTGGGAGAGGACAGGCCTAGTCCCTCAGCGACTGAATGAGTGTGTGGTGGGGGAGTCTAGTGGAGGTAACTGGGAGGTGACACCCAAAGGGGGTCTTCCCCTTCTCAAAAGAGAAGGGGAGGGTGTAATGGGAGAGAACATGCGTGAGGGGGAACTGGGAGGAGAGGAGGGGTTGATATTGGGAAATAAATCAAATAAATAAATAAAAATTAATTAATTAGTTAGTTAATTAAAGCAAATAAAAACAAGAGTAAAACTGAAATCGATCTAAAACTCGAAGTCCAACAGTTCTGATACTCTAGAAAGAGTGAAAGTTATAGAAAAGCTTTTTCCAGAACTGCTGCTCCCTCTGAGTGTCAAGCACCAAGAGGAAATATCCCGAGAAAGCACTCCATCCTGAAATTTCAGAAGCCCAGCAATGCTGGGAAGAGGCTGAGGACCTCCAGAGATGTGGGATCAGGAATCAGAAGGGTAAATGCAAAAGGGTACTGATTCCCACTCCAGCACTCACTCCATCCCACACCTACTCATAAGAAAGGGAAAACCAGGCCTCTTTAGCTCTTTTTCTTTTTAAGGACACTGTCAATGCAGTCAAGACCAAGAGAAAGGAGATACTCCCTCTGAAAGGGGCACTGCCCCACACAGAGCAACAGGAGAAAACTCAGCAGGGCCTCGGCAAGGTTGGAGTGGCCTTGTAGTCAGCTTCTCATTTCTTTGGTAAAATATCTGAGATAGTCCATTTAAAAGAAGGATACAGGCTTACAACCCCATAAGAACAATACCAACTAACCAGAGATCCCAGGGACTAAACCACTACCCAAAGACTATACATGAACAGAACCACGGCTCCAGCTGCATGTGTAGCAGAGGATGGCTTTGTTGGGCACCAATGGAAGGAGAAGCCCTTGGTCCTGCCAAGGCTGGACCCCCCCAGTGTAGGGGAATTTCAGAGGGGGGGCTGGGAAGGGGAGGTAGATGGGGAGAACACCCTTAGAGAAGAAGGGGAGGAGAATGGGATAGGGGGCTTAAGGCCAGGAAACTGGGAAAGGGAATAACATTTGAAATGTAAAAAAAATTTCAATTAAAAAAAAAAAAGGATACGTTGTTGTTGTTGTTGTTGCTGTTGCTGTTGCTGCTGCTGCTGCTATTTTAAGGATAGATTTGTTTTCACTGTACAATTTGATTACGTCCAGCATCTGGTCATTTAATCTTTGATGGCTCAGGGCATCACAGAGGAACTATGTCATAGCGGCTAGAACCAAAAGAGTTGATAACCCCATTCTTTCTGTGACCTGATATCCACTAGACCTCACTCCTAAAGATCCTGCCACCTCCCAGTAAACCACAGGCAGATGACCCAGACTTCGACACTGGCCTCTGGGGATGTTTTAGATCAAGGCTACAGCACCTAGCAACACTAGATAAACAGACCTAAGGGTGATGTGATGCATTCGGACAATAAGTGTGATATACATGTGGAAATGAGACTGATAGGTCTCAGAGACAACAGAGCAGAGGAGAACAGTGGCTGGAGAGATCACTCAACAGTGAAAGGCTCACACTCTCAACCAGAACAAGAGAAGATGTAGCAACGTCCTGTATAAGAAATGAGTTTATATATTCCACCTGGCTCAGGGAACTAAGTCATAAGCAACGTAAAGATTGACATGATATAACCAGGATAAAAGAGGGGGAGGCTAGGAAGCTATCAGAACACTCTGTTTGTTTGCTGACTTGTTTATTTTTATTTGTCGAGGCAAGATGCCAGGCCAGTCAAAACGCACCATGTAACCTAGGGTAACCAAGTGCTAGCATTACAGTTATGTGTCGCCATGCTCCACTGAGAACACCTGACTCCAATACCAGAAATTACATAAAAGACCTGTCCAGGTAACAAGCCGATAGCTAATAAAAGAAAACAGGAAACAGGGGAACTGTCCAGGAACATCAGCTGTGAATGTGGGGAAATGACCTAGGAAGGAGGAAGAATGCTGAGACGAATGTGGAGAGCACTTTACTTTGCACTCAAGCTTTCCTGTAGAGATTTACTGACCAATGTGCAGATAGCACGTTGAGTCTTTAAGGCTTGTCATATAAGAAGGGAGGATGTGGTGCTCTGAATAAGAATAGCCCCCATAGGTTCATATATTTGAATGCTGAGGAAGTGGCACTGTTTGAGAAGGATTAGGAAGTGTGGCCTTGTTGGAATAAGTGTGTCCATGTTAAAGGAAATGCACTACTAGGGGTGGGCTTTGAAGTTCTAAAGGCCTAGGCCAGGTTCAGTGGCTCGCTTTTCCTGCTGCCTGAGGATCCAGGTGTAGAACTCTTGGCTACTCCTCCTGCACTGTGTCTCCTTGTCTGCCACTATACTTGCTGCTGAAACTGTAAGCAAGCACCAATTAAGTGCATTCTTTGATAAGAGTTGCTGTGGTCATGGTGCCTCAACACAGCAATAGAACAGTGACGAAGACAAGTGATAAGACATGAGCTCTTCAGTGGGGAGTTTCCAATCCAATGGCAGAGATAATAGAATTGATGGAAGTTTAAACAACAAATACTTGTATGTGAAAGGAACTCGGAATCATTGCCAAAACAATACTACTTCTATCAGAGAAATGAGTTCTCACTGGGGGATTGATATTAAAAACGTTGATTCTGGGGGTGATATGGTTTGCCTGGCTTTCCTCCAAAAGGCAAGGTGGGCATGCCAAAGGCAGGTGAAAAAATCCAACAAAGACAAAAATATAACATTCTAGGGATGGGGGTGGTGAGTAATCCATTTGGATAAAAATCTAGATGCTATTGTACACTTCGAGTCCTGGGGGAGATATCTAATCACCTGGCCTCCAAGTTGGGTCGATCTTTCGTCGTCAGGGTTTATATTGAGAGGCCATCTCACCCACTCAGAATGCTTATTATAATTTTTTTTTATAATCAAGAGGGCCGACAACATGGCTCAGTGGGTAAAGAGGCTTGCCATCAGTCTGAAGACCTGAGTTCAATCCCAGGGACCCATATGGTAGAAGGAACGACCTGACTCTGGGTTGTTCTCTCACTGCCGTGTGCACACAATGACACATGTGCCCACCCCACCCCCACAAACAAAATAAACGTGTGGTTTGTAGACACAGTGGAGGGGATTTCAGCCATGAAGAAAAATAAAATTAGGTCATGTGTAAGAAAATGGATGGAATTGAAAACTATCTTATTAAGTAAAACAAAACAGACTCAGAAAGAAACATTTCACATACTTTCTCTCATATGTAGATCCTAGATCTTTCCCTCTCCCTCTCCCTCTCTCTCTCTCTGCTTGGTCTCCTGACACTGGAGTCATAAACAGTTGTGAACCTCCACATGGGTGCTGGGAATCAGTCCTGGAGCCTGAGAGAACAACCAGAGCTCCTAACCACTGAGCCATCTACCTAATCCCTCAAACACATTTTAATTAAAGAAACAAGATTCGCCATTATGGGATTTGCACCCACTGTGACAAAGGGACCCTGCCCAGAGCACACACTGTGTCTTTAGGTGGTAATTGATGATTAAGGCAAGCACTGATTAATTATCAATACATCTGAAAAGAAATCCTACTTTCCCTTTAACAAACTAAAAAACTTCCAATGCAGCATCAAAGCATAATAGCATTTAAACGTTTGCATGTATGTTGGTAAGCCTTATGGTTTCATTTTGTTTCACTGACATCATTCTGAACTAAAGGGGCCTCGGGACAGAGTTTCACAAAGTTCAGGAGCTACAGACGGCTAGGCCCAAAATTCTCTAAGAAAAAAAGACACTGAGTCATAGGGACAAGCCCCATGAATATGTTTAATGGTGCCATCGTGTAATGAGCTAAATGGAGTTAATCAATTTAACTCTTAATTGAACTCATTGGATAAACCTAATAAATTCTTGAATGAATCAAAGAATTAAACGGGAGGTTGCTCTAATAGGGAGGAGCAATTGGTTGTTGCAGTCCCTGTGAGTATAGCCACCAAGAGCACACAGCACGGTGACCTGCGAGTGTGTCCACCCAGGACACAGCACGGTGACCTGTGAGTGTATCCACCCTGGACACAGCACAGTGACCTGTGAGTGTGTCTACCCTGGACACAGCACGGTGACCTGCGAGTGTATCCACCCTGGACACAGCACGGTGACCTGCGAGTGTATCCACCCTGGACACAGCATGGTGACCTGTGAGTGTATCCACCCTGGACACAGCACGGTGACCTGCGAGTGTATCCACCCAGGACACAGCATGGTGACCTGTGAGTGTATCCACCCTGGACACAGCACGGTGACCTGCGAGTGTATCCACCCAGGACACAGCACAGTGACCTGCGAGTGTGTCCACCCTGGACACAGCACAGTGACCTGTGAGTGTGTCTACCCTGGACACAGCATGGTGACCTGTGAGTGTATCCACCCTGGACACAGCACAGTGACCTGTGAGTGTATCCACCCAGGACACAGCACAGTGACCTGCGAGTGTATCCACCCTGGACACAGCACAGTGACCTGCGAGTGTGTCTACCCTGGACACAGCACGGTGACCTGCGAGTGTGTCCACCCAGGACACAGCACGGTGACCTGTGAGTGTATCCACCCTGGACACAGCACAGTGACCTGTGAGTGTGTCTACCCTGGACACAGCACGGTGACCTGCGAGTGTATCCACCCTGGACACAGCATGGTGACCTGCGAGTGTGTCCACCCAGGACACAGCACGGTGACCTGCGAGTGTATCCACCCTGGACACAGCATGGTGACCTGTGAGTGTGTCCACCCAGGACACAGCACGGTGACCTGTGAGTGTATCCACCCTGGACACAGCACAGTGACCTGTGAGTGTATCCACCCAGGACACAGCACAGTGACCTGCGAGTGTATCCACCCTGGACACAGCACAGTGACCTGCGAGTGTGTCTACCCTGGACACAGCACGGTGACCTGCGAGTGTGTCCACCCAGGACACAGCACGGTGACCTGTGAGTGTGTCCACCCAGGACACAGCACGGTGACCTGTGAGTGTGTCTACCCTGGACACAGCACGGTGACCTGCGAGTGTATCCACCCTGGACACAGCACGGTGACCTGTGAGTGTGTCCACCCAGGACACAGCACGGTGACCTGTGAGTGTATCCACCCAGGACACAGCACGGTGACCTGCGAGTGTATCCACCCAGGACACAGCACAGTGACCTGCGAGTGTGTCCACCCAGGACACAGCACAGTGACCTGCGAGTGTGTCCACCCAGGACACAGCACGGTGACCTGCGAGTGTATCCACCCAGGGCACAGCACAGTGACCTGCGAGTGTATCCACCCTGGACACAGCACGGTGACCTGCGAGTGTATCCACCCAGGACACAGCACAGTGACCTGCGAGTGTATCCACCCTGGACACAGCACGGTGACCTGTGAGCGTATGTACCAAGAGCACATAGCACCCTGACCTGACCTGTGACAGTGACCTGTGAGTGTAGTTACCCACAGCATGTACACAGGAATTGGTAGAGCTTCGTGCAGTCTTTGCTCTCTCCCACAGGACTCAGGTCTGTTTGGAACCCTACGTTCAGGGTTACACAGATATACGTGGCCTCTTGATCTGTTCTCTACCTTTCCTAGCATTTGCTTCCAAATTGTGTGATGCTAAAATAAATCCATTTCTTTTCAGCTAGCTGGTAAAATCCCACAGATCTCCAGTGCTAGACACAGACTGGCAGATAATTGGCGAGCCAGTTTTCTAATGTTAGCAGTTGGAAGTAGCATTAACTAAGAAAACCGTGACTGGCTGTTGTATATCAGGAAGTGTGAGGAATGCAGTCTCAGAATGAGATATAACTTCCTCCAGGCCTGTAGGCCAGAAGTCAAGGTGTCAGCGTGGCTGTGCTGGGGGAAATGTCCCCTGCCTCTTATTAGCTCCTGCCTGCTGTCAGCATGTCCGGGCTGTTAGCATTTCCGGGCTCATGATCCATCAAACCAGTCTTCTTCTCCTCCTCATCTTCTTCTCCTCCTCCTTTTCCTCCTCTTCCTCTTCCTCTTCCTCCTCCTCCTCCTCCTCATCTTCCTCCTCACATACACATGTCTTTAAGAGGGTACCTGTCATGCATTAGGTCCCACACAAGTGATCAGTAACTTCCCCATCCCCAGAGCTTTAACTCATATGTCTGCAAACATGGAAATGCCCATATATTCTGGAGATCGGGCTGGGGATAACTGGTGAGGAGGGGTCATCATTCAACTCTTTACACTGCAAAATACCAGTAGACACATTAGTTTTTTAAATAAAAAAAAAACCTAATGCAGAAGGTCAGGAGGTAAAGCAGCGGCTGAAAGACAGCGGCTGTGTGCACTGGAGATAGAGCAGCACGAACCCCAAGAGCTGTCCTGTATCTACCATGGCAAACTGTAGCCTCCCTGAAACAAGCGTCCGAAGGCCGTCGAGTGTAGGAAAAGCTGAACATATATATTTAGGATAAAACTTCATTTTAACGTGGTTTCGTAGTATTTTCATTTTATTTTATTTATTCACTTTACATACCGATATCTGCCTCCCTCTCCTCCCAGTCCTCCCCCACCCCCATCACACAGCTCCCTCCCACAGGGACTCCACAGGAAGAACCACAGAATCTAATTCTTTTTTTTTTATCTTGAGTGTACGCATATGCCTGAGTGATGGTCGAGGACATGTGTGTGCATGTTTGTGTGCAAGAGGGAAACATGTGTAGATGTGTAAGTCAGAGAAGACCATTCCTGGTAGTGGTCCTTGACTCCTCCCTTCTTTGAGACAGTCTCCTCTTATTGTCCCCTGTTGCATCCAGCAAGAAGCCAAATGGCCTGTGAGCTCTTGGGCATCCTCCAGCCTCAGCTTTTCATCATTCCCTAGAAGCAGGGGGATCACAGATACTTGCCATGGGCTCCGGGGTTCTGACCTCAGCCCCTCACACTTACACATGGAGCACTTAGTGCCCCGAGCTTAATCAAACCTTTAAACAAGGGATGCCTGGTATGAGCCTAAGCTGGAGAGATGGCTCAGTGGTCAAGAGCACTGCCTGCTCTCCCAGAGGTCCTGAGTTCAATTCCTAGCAACCACATGGTGGCTCACAACCATCTGTAGTGTGCATTCGATGCCTTCTTCTGGTGTGTCTGAAGACAGTGATAGTGTACCCACATACATAAAATAAATAAATATTTTTTAAAAAATGTATGAGCCCAAGGAAAAGAAGGCTTGAACAAAAAAGTAAACGGACTCCAGTCCAGCAAAGACTCTCAAAAAGAAAATTGCTGGCTTTTATTCCGCTCACGACAGGTAAACACACTAATGTCATTATCCTATGAGGCACAGGGCGACATGGTGCATTACTGGATCTCCAGGTCACCCTGTCTACCCTCTGACACTTAGCCTGGGGTTGTAGGCTCAGTGAGCCTCCGATTACCCTTTGCCTCTCTGGGGCTAATTATCAACCTCAGAGTCACCTGGGAAACTCCAACCAAGTGGTTTTAGTCAGTGAATCTGGGGATCTGTAAATGTCCTTCCTTGGAGGCCATGGGATCTTTCCTATAAGGTCTTGAAGGTGGGACACATTCCAGCTGTCCGTAGGGATTCATAAAAGGCTCTGTGCTGGTGTGGGGACATTAACCAAGCAGTCAGTCCCCCAGGTTCCAAGGGTCTCAGAAGTCCACCCCATAAGAGCCCTTGACAAGCCGAGGCCAGTAGGGAACAAGTTCTATAACTCAGGAGGATGCTTCTCTTAGACAATCCCCTTACACACGATGAACCCCTGAGTTCTGGTTTCAAGGACATTACCTTTAAAGGGGCATCTGCATACCATACCAGAGACTCAAGGGTCTCTTCCCAAATACTTGTCCATATTAGTGGTCAGTTCAGAGAAACTGTTTTCAATTACATGGTAAAATGAAAGAAAACAGATAAAATATTTTTAAAATCCCATAAAACTTTCTTTTCTTTTTGGCTGATTTATGAAACATCCACCCCATGTGGTTCTCTGTAGTAGCTTAACAGAAACTTTTTGGAAACCTGGAGAAAAACTGTTCAACCAGAACAAGCATAAATATCACAAAGTGCCCGCTAGGGGGCGCTTCAGTTTAAAAAAGCTGCAGAACAAACTCAAAACCCCTAATTTGGGTAACACGGGTCATTTTATTAACAGTTTATAAAAGGAACTGTTTTTGGAAAACGAAATGCCACTGTTTCTCTGACGTAACACAGAAAAACGATTTCAGAAGGCACTCCTGAAAAAAAAAACTGCATTTTTCTGGCCGCAGTTGCTAAAAAGTAGCTGACTCAAGCGAGCAGGATTGGCCCAAAACTAAGTAAGGTCACTGTGCATGTGCCCCGGAAACCGAACCATCCCAAGAATGTGCACAAGGCTTCAGGCCCAAAATATCACGAAAAAACATCCTACACTGTGCCATGCTACTCCCACCCTCATCCCATCCCCATCCCCGACTCCACTACCGCTGGGAAAACAAGAAAACATTGGCAACTCGGAGACACTTGAAAGTGAGATTTAGGAGTAGCAGAAGTTTAATTTCATAATGCGTCGCATGTGCGTCCCCGAAGAGGGCAGAACCTACTTGTGGAAGGGGTCGTGTGACAGGGAAAAAAAAAAAAAAAGGTCAAGTAGACACTTTCCTTCCAGACGAAGCAGCAAATGGGAAGAAAAGTGAAGAGAGGGCCAGAGACCAGACACTCATGCTCTGTCCAGTCCAAAGTGGTTGATTTCTTTTTCATTAGTCATTTTTAAAACATAAATTATTCATTATGCTAAAAATAAATTCTCAGACTAGGAATTGAATACCAAGGGCTAGGAGAAGGCAAACGGAAACCTGGACAGAAATCTTCTACAAAGTTCAGCCAATGTGTGCTTGCATGCTGGGCTTCCCCGCCATTAGAAACCCCACCCTGCGGTGCCTGGGGCCGACTGAACATTTCTGTTCACTTGGTCAGAGCTAAGTGTAAGACAGCATTCCAAACTGCGTCAAAATCTTCTGTGATGCTCTTTGGAAAGATGTAATCAAGTTTAGAGGAAGTCAGCTGGGAGAGTCCTTGTCCGGAGTGACTGACGTCTTTCTGAGCAGAGGACGTTTAGAGATACAGAGGGACAGGCCATGGAGCAACAAAGTCAGAGACTGGGGTGGCATGTCTATAAAACAAGATGCACCAAGGACAGGTGACAGCCCAGCAGTCAGGAGCAAAGTGGTGACCGGCTAGTGCCTGAAAGCCCCTGGAACCATCCCCGGAAGCCCCTGGAACTGTCCCTTCCCAGGCCTTGATTCTAGACCCTAGCCGCTGCAACTTTGAGAACATAGAGTTCTGTTGTTTAAGTCACCCGGCTTGTGGTATTTGTTCTGGCAGCCTAAGGACCGACCCCAAAGTCAGAAAAAGCCGATGGAACAGAGGAACCCTGTGAAGAGACCTTTCATTAACACAAGGTCCTGGGACATTCTCCCTGTGCTTGTCCCTCCCTTTCTCTCTTCAACCCCAATCGTTTTTTAGTACAGAGCATTGGCTTTCTCCCTCTCCAAGTCAACAACTCTTGGTGACTTCTGTAGCCATGTGTGTGACTTTGCAGTTCTCCTCAAATACCTAAAAACTACACAGTCTGCTGGGTGCTTAAACCACCGTGCTCCCTTGAATCACCCCGAGTATTTGCTGTGATCTTACCTATTCTTAAGTGGGCAAGAAGGGAAAGATACAGCATCTAGACTGTGCATACAGGTTATCGGCAGAGTAGTGCCTTAGCAAGGGCGTAATTCTAGCTTCAATCTGTTAGACAGGGGAAAAACCGCCAGGGAGGGAGGGAGGGAGGAAGGAGGGAGGAGAGGGCAGAGAGAGGGAGAAGGGAGGGAGGGAGAGAAAACAGAACATAAAGATAACAGATCTCTGAGATGCAAAGGAAGAGCCCCCCATGTTACAGAACTCAGAAGAAAGGATCCCTAGCTCCCTCTGACATACAGATACTTTGTGGTAGTGGTGCATGCCTTTAATCCCAGGACTCAAGAAACTGAGGCAAGCAGGACTCTGAGTTCGAGGCCAGCCTGATCCACTGAGTAAGTTCCAGAACAGCCATGGCTACCAAGAGAAACCCTGTCTTGAGATAGATAGATAGATAGATAGATAGATAGATAGATAGATAGATAGATAGATAGATAGATAGATAGATAATGGATAAATAAGCAGCTGACTTTAGGAGCTCTTCTGTGTTGTGTGAGGCCTTGGTGGGGGACGGGTGTCAGGCAGATGTAACAGTGGTCCTGTGAGAGGCAGCAGAACTGAAAAATTCCTTTGGTGTTGCTAGTCTATCCTCTTAGAGTCACATCCCCATTGAGTTACCATTACCCATAGCATGGTGTACTTAAATGCTTCACGGCTGCAACCCAGAAGCAGAAAGTTGTATCGTATAGCCTATGTGTGAAGTAGAGTGTACCGTCCGGATTTGTAGCTGCAAATCTACAGTGTTCACACAGGGACAAAATCACCATTTTAACGAGGTATTTCCTAGAATGTGTTTAGGCACACAGCTTAGGCAGAAATGGCTCTGGTTTCTGAGAAGTCATAAATCTCAAATAGAATCATCCAAGGACCTTGTCATGCTCTCCTGTTCTGACACATACAAGAATTCCTCCTTCTGCCTAATTCCATTCTGAGAAAAAGCTACCCTGCCCCTGAGAGCCATTGGAATAAGCGGAACAAGCAGGGCTAAGTATTCTCCCTTAGTGTCCTGCCTCTGCCTGTTCCTGAGATGGGAAGGTCAGTAGCCAATTTTCTAGATGTATCACTGTGCTGATGGTACTCAGTGTCCCCACTGCCTGTCTCCAACATGAGTCCTGCCTTAGGGTTTGGACCTAAAGGATAATGTCCCTAGGATCAACCTCCCCAGCAGAATCCCTTATCCCTGTGAACTTCTGAAGAGTTGAAACATACAAGCATTTCTGAAAGTACTGAATAAAATTAAACAGTAATTGAAGAAACACATAGAAATACAAACCCATGCTGATTTTTTTCCCCACAATTCACAGGGTCTCTGCCACTTCTTATCCAAACCTGACACACAATTCAGACAGTAAAAATCTTGATGAAAAGTGCCATCTCACCCCCCCACCCCAACCCACCACCAATCACATCTCCTACGAAACTCACACTGGTTGATCGAAGGCATTGGTGACCTAGGGCTTAGTCTCCTGGTGAGTGGTAGATTAACCAGATTCTCCACATGTCATCATTGAGCTTGGGAGTTAGAAAAGTAGCTTTAGGGAGTGGCTTAGCACCATACAATCTCATATAATGGAGTAATTGATGGAAATAACCACAGAATAGGCATGACACCCGGGCAAGATGAATCACAGACACATCACAGTTGATCTCAGTGACAGCAAAGTCCCTGACAAGACAGATGATGCAGGATGAGGTCACAGGAAGATAAGGATGCAATGGATGGGACAGAAGCTCCCCCTCCCCACAGCAGGGAAACAAGATGAGATGAGAAGCTGCTGTGTCTGGAGTTAGGCGATTGCTAGGCAGTAGAAGAGACCTGTGTGGGAGCTGTGTGTCCTGGGAGTAGGGAAGGCAGGAACTCCCATGAGAAATAGCTTGGGAGTCAGATGCTGTCAGCACAGGTAAAGACTCTGACACCTTGAGTTTGATCCCTAGAACCTGCATGAAGGAAGGGCATGACTCCTGAACGTTGTCCTCATGGCCACCATAGCACACTTTGCACACACACACACACACACACACACACACACCCCTTAATTGAATTGGAGGTCACAAGAGCTAGTCACCTGAATCCCACACATAGCAAGGGTGAAGGGATTCAAGAAAAATCACAAAGCATCAAAGATTCAACAGAGTATATTCATTGATCCAAACAAGGAGCATAGCAGACAGGAAGAGACTGTGGATAAAATGCACATACCCAACACAGTGGAGGAAAGTTGGTCAAAGAGAGTCCACAGAAGGGACTTCCAGGAGAATAGGGACAGTGAAGGGATTACTCCCTGTGGAATAAAGACCCCAGACAGATGGCTCAGGAACAAGAGTACCAGGCATCCCCTAGGAAAGACCCAGGAAAAGCTCCTGGGAAGGGAGGGGCTTCGCGCGGGAGGTTAGGGGGGTGGGGGCAGCTGAGGAATGGCAGGACTCCCATGCTTCTCAGGGAGGACAAGAATGTGCAGGCCCAGTACAACTCACCAGCCCTCAGGGTGCCTCAAGACTCCTGTTGATTCCCTCTCCCTGGAGATGTCAGGACACTGTAGCACTCCAGGGCCAGTGAGTGGGAACCAAGGTAGAGGAGGAATGAAGGGGCCAAAGACTGGAGAAGAAAAAAGGACCTGTGGTCCCCACTGCTGGTGGCCTAGAGCTGCCAGGCCTCACAGGAGAATTAGCTGCTCTAGGAGGCTTACCCTGGTGCGGCAGGAGAGGTAAATAATCTGTCTAGGGTACATTCCTCTTTTCCCTGGAAAATCCAAACCAGAACAGTTTGCTTGGAGTTAGTAGGTTAATTAAACACATCACTTATTTGGGGTACAAGGCATGCCAGCAAAGAGCAAGAGCTAGGAATTATAGACGTCCAAACGCCTCCAACCGTATCACAGCCCCTGGGAAAGGAAGTAAGTACGGGGCAGCCACATGCGTCATCTCGGGATCGCTGCTTTCAGCCTGCTCTCCTGTCTCCTGTCCGTCTCTTTGGTCAGATTTCTATTTGAGAACTGCCTCCCTCACGCAGCCGCTAAGTGTGTATCAGACTCTCTCCACTACGATCACCTTATACTTCCGCCATGCCTGGCCCCTGCAGCCATGCCTGGCCCCTGCTAGGCTGGAGCATAGTAAAACTGTGAAGTGGTTCGAAGTTTCTAGGTGAAGGCTTTGGAAAAGAGTCTCCAAGGAAAATGCTTTTTAATTAAAGGCCATTCCCTAATTCTGTTCAGTTCTCCGGGGCAGCTCCTTAAAGTTGAGAAGAGCCATGCAATGCTAGCGCCACTAACGCTGTAATAAATCCTTCCTCTTGCCCATCATTTGCTTTTTCTTTTTCAGGATTTTTTTGGGGGGGAGGGCGGATCTTTCTGTCCAGAACATCCTTGCCACGAGATTTAAAAAGAAGAAGGCATTTTTGAGGGAAATGCAGCAACGTTTTTTTTTAATCTGGAGGGGGTCTGTCCCAGCAGGTTTTTCTGTGTAACTGAGGGGGTTACCAGAGTTGCCAGATGGCTTTGACCTCAGGAAATGGCAGTAGGTTATTTTCTATCTCTGTGCAAGATATAGGCCCATGCTAGCATTCCTAAGGAGTGCAGGTCACCTTGAGCCACTACAATAAACTTATGACTCTAACCACTATTGTGGTTCACTATTATTGTCTTTCACTATTATTGAAAGTGTCAGGCACATACAACAGAATGACAGAACATTGCTAGTCTCTGTGTCCGTTGTCCAGTTTCAACAGCCAGCAACATCCACTCAGTGTGATAACTGTATTTAGTAGTTATGGAAAGGAAGAAAGAGATGGAAAGAGGGTAGAGGAAGAAAGAGAGGAAGGAAAGAGGGGAGAAAGGGAAGGAATGAGGAAGGGAAGGAGAAAAGAAGGGAAAGAGGGAGGGAGGGAAGAATCAAGTTTGTTGCAAGCACATCTCCTTCACCCACCATGTTGTTCTGATGTCCTAATCCACCCTGGAATCGTTTTTATTACAAATTGCATGGTATTTGTTTGGCAAAATTCCTCTGAGTAATCATTTCAATTAAGATTTCAGAGAAACGACTAGGCCTCATTGCCAGGCAATCTATTTCATTGTAACTTGTTCTGAATGTGACTCTAAAACAAAACTAATTATGCCAATATCCCATTTTACTTAGTAAGGTTTTAACCTCATGCAGCAAATTCTAGTAAGAAGCTTAGAAATTTCTCAGCTAAAGAAACGGTGGCAGTGGAGGGGATGAGAGGGGCTGAGGGAGGGAGACACTTGGAGTCCATGGATTTCAAAAAACTCAGACCAACTCGGGGGATTGTACACTGCGGACTACTTAAAGAAAAAGGCCCTGTGAGGTTTTTATTTTGATTGTTTGTTTATGTTTATGTATCAAGGAAGGCAATTCTGAGGGAGCCTAAGATATTAGAACTGACCTCTCTTTAGGGGCATGGAGCAGATATTGGCCTGTATATTAGAAGTTTTGCTAATGTAGAACATGGTCGTCTTCTTCTTCTTCTTCTTCTTCTTCTTCTTCTTCTTCTTCTTCTTCTTCTTCTTCTTCTTCTTCTTCTTCTTCCTCTTCCTCTTCCTCCTCCTCCTCCTCCTCCTCTTCCCCCCTCTTTTCCTCCTCTTCTTTCTCTTCCTCCTTCCCCCTCCTCCCCTTCTTCCTCTTCCTCCCCTTCTTCCTCTTCCTCCTCCTCTCCCTCTTCCTTCTCCTCCTCCCCTTCCTTCTCTTCTTCCTCCTTCTCCTGTTCCTCCTCCCCCTGTCTTTCCTCCCTTTCCTCCTCCCCTTCCTCTTCCTCCTCATTCCTTCCCTCACTATTTTTCTCCATTTGTTGTCTTTTTCTAAGAGCATGCCCTGACTGAAAAAGAACACATTACCATTCATGCTAGCAGTATCTTACAAAATCTCAGGAGGTTTTTAGAAAGTGAAAAGGAAAGTAGAAAAGGCAAGCAGTGGGCTCCAATTTTAGCTCCTGGTCTTACCATGTCATTTGTTACCAGAGGCATGAAACCATCCATTGTGGGATCCGGTGAACTCAAATGACCAACCCAATAGACTGTCCACGTCTACAACTGTACAGGTTCTAAAAGACATTGGCCAGGGTCAATGAAATCTGGGCCAGCAATGGCTCCATCTCCACATGGGATCCACCCTAAAGCAAATGCTTATGGTGGACGGTCTCTGCAATGAATGCAGACTCTGGGAAGATAGATGGATACAAAATACCCTCCTTTCTTTCTCTGCCTCACGGTTGTTGTCTCGACTATAAACTCTCAGCTACTGCTCAGTATCATGCTTGCCTGCCTGGTGGCATACCCCTCACCATGATGGCTATGGACTCACCCTCCGAAACTGTAAACAACAATAAACTCTTTCTAGAAGTTGACTTGGTCATGGTGTCTTAGCATAGCAATAAAAAAGTAACTGAGACACAGGTATACCCACGCACACTGAGAAGTACATATAATAAACATATAACAAGCTATAAATAATAAACACACACACACACTTTCTTGTAAGAGTAAGGTCAAAGGCCCCCCTCCCCAGAGACCACAGCTTGAGTGTGTGTAGCTTTGCAGAAATGTTAAGTTCCAGGATGACTTTTTCTTCAGTTCTCAAGAGAAATAGCCTGGAAGTTTCCCCAATGTCAGAAGGCACCAGAACCCACTGAACCACACAGGGCTTGGCCTATGCGCTCACAGATTAAAATCTAGATCATGTGAGCATGAGAAATCCATTTGATTTCTTAGATGACCTAGAGAAGGAACACCTGTGTCACAGACCCCAGTAATGATTGAACAAGTTAGTACTTATAAAATGCCTGATTTAAGGACCACGTCACAATGTTAGCACACTCCTTCCAAAAATACTACCTTTTCAAGCATCAAGGAATCTGGGAAGCTTGCCTTTCTGGAACACAAGTCAATAGTTGAATCCAAAATATTTCCCACCACTGCTCGTTACTCGTAGAAGTGTGACAGGCTTACAAATTTGGGTGAGTACCACTAAAAATAGTCATAAGGCAGAAATATTACATAGTCTATAGTGTTCGTTCATATCTCTCCCATATTTGGTCCAAACTACTTAGAACTAAAAGAAATGGCACCATTTAAACCAAGTTATGAAAACAATGTCTTTGCAAAGTTTATGCTGCTAATTAAATTAAGGTTTGTAGCAGATTAAGAACAAATGCTGAGTCCAAGAAAGTATTTCCTTTGATCCCAGGCTCCTGTACTTCTAAGGCTAACTGGGGGGCTCTTGCAGGATTTGGCTAGTCGTCCTTTTCCTACCGTGTGGGGGCACAAGAAAGGCAATGACCCCAGAGATTCCGTGGCTAGCCTTCAGTGACTAGCCTGCCCAGGCCACACTCTGTCATCAGATGAGTCACTGACTTAAGTCACACTGAGAAAGACTTGCAAATGAAACTCCAGAGGGATCTCAAACTGTTTGCTGTGTCTCCCAGGAAGAACAGCCTTATGGTTGCATCCCTGCATTTTATATACAGCATGCACTCAAGACCTCTGAACCAGTGACAGAAAGAATGCCATTGTGCTGACTGTCACACAGGGATCATCCCAGGGACTCTCTGATGCTCGAATCCATCCTCCCTTCCTCTGCAGTCCAGCCCTCATTGTACCATTGCAGCACTGACCCCACGTGATCCCGTGCTGAATGTGAGTGACATCCTGGCAGGAGCAGAGATATTTTTAAAGGCACTTCCATTGGCTATCAGACCACTGAGTGATTGGCCCCAAGAGACTGAACTTTCCCCCTTTCTGGCAGGAGGAAAAGGCTGAAGCCTGGTGCCAAGGAAGAGCTTGTCTGCCTGGAAGAGACAAGCCATCAGACCACCTTTCAGGATAAGAAGCTGAAACAGTGATGGTTGTGGGCATATCCTGACCAGAACTGTTCAGCTGGGCACAGCTCTCACTCTCTACCTAAACCTAAGCCTCCTGTCTGGACACTGAATGAGTGCGAGGGGTCACTAGGCTTCTTCCTTCCTCTTCTCAGAGTGTCTGTACTGATTAAACCTCCCTTCTCTGCCATTCACTATAGTGGTTGTTTTCAGTTTGCTGTTGAGGATAAGTGGGTAAGCCCACCTACCGTATTGATAATGGGCTGGGGGGCCAGCAGAGACTCTGACAGTAACAATGTTTACAACTCAGGTAGCAAGAAATCAGGGAAGAAGGAGGCTGGAAACGGATGAAGGAAGCCACCCTACACACACACACACACACACACACACACACACACACACACACACATACACACACACATGCACGCACACACACACGCACGCACACGCATACACAGACACACACCAACCCAGGAAAGAATCATAGCAGCTTGAGGGAAAATGATTTTCTGCAACTGCTTTGTGTGAGAGGTAGTCCCATGGCAGCTCATTGCATCCCATCCTATTGAACAAGGGCTCTCAAAACCATCCTGCTTGGTCCATGTTTACCTGCCACTGGACTGAATATTCCTCTATTTCCAAACTTTTGTGAGTCTAGACGTCAAACTCAACTTATCAGTGAAACACGTCAGGTCATCGCAAATGCTGACAAAAGACAGTGGAGAATACAGGGGAAGTCCAGACCCTGACTGTAGGATAAGAACGAATGAGTAAGAATGACTGGACAAAGCATCTGCTTAGAGATGTTCTCAAAGCCAAGCTGCATCACTGAGCAGATCATTCTCACAGCACGTTTGGAAGAAGTTTGTTTTCCCAACTTGAGATAAATGAGCTGATGTTAACTAAGGAGTGGGCTGACCTTGTTGGAGTCCAACACCCGCAGAATCCTCTTGTGGGTTCCACCGTGTGGAACTGCAACATCGGTTGCTGCCCTAGTCTTAGATGGCTTTTCCTCCCTTTGATGTTGAGACGGGTCCTGACCCACAAGCTACAGCGAATCAGCTGAGTCACTCGGGTACTAAGCTAAAGCTACTTTCAAAATGCCATGTCACCGAAGATGTTTGAGGCTACAAGCACAGGAGGCAGATGTGACCTAACGTGGCTTCAAACGTTAGATCAAGTGCTTCTCTCACTTAACAAGGAATCTAGAGACAGGTGGACCCAGGGCTATGCAGCTCTCTACATTTGTTTTTGCTTTAGAAGGACCATGACGCTATGACAAAATCAATCAGAGCCTTGGCCACATCTCCCTAAGCTTAAGTCCTATCCTCCTGGGTTCAGAAGATCCCACAAGTTATCTATAACCCCCGGCCTCAGCTTCTCCTCTGTCCATTAGACAGAATAGGTAGTGCCTCCCTTGTGGCCTTGCTGTCAGCATTAAGTTGGCTAAGCATCTGAGTGCTGGTCCAGAGCCTGGCATGGAGTAAATACCATACGGATGTTAGTTCTTACCACCTTTACCTATGTATAACTTCAGCTCAGTATTACAAGACAGTCCCAAGGCAGCAGCCTTTCATGTGACCCATGGCAGAGGGCACACACAGGAACATAGGAAAGGACAGAATAGAGCTCACATGAAGAATGATGCCTGAGTTTCTGTCTTTCTGGGCATCTCTCTCTCTCTCTCTCTCTCTCTCTCTCTCTCTCTCTCTCTCTCTCTCTCTTTCTCTCTCAACAGGGGAATCTCTCTCTCTCTCTCAACAGGGGAATATTCTTTCCTAGCTCTCCACCCCTCACTGTTGGATCCTCTAGACTGTTTCAAGCTGGTGCAGTCATCGTGGTTTAGATCAGTAGTTCTCCACCGTGCTACCACTGTGACCCTTTAAAATGACTCCTTATGTTGTGGTGACCATAAATTTATTTTCATTCCTTTTTCATAACTGTCATTGTGCGACCATTGGCACTCATAATATAAATATCCATGTTTTCTGATGGTCTTAGGTGCCCCCTGTAAAAGGGTTGTTCGAACCCCCTCAAAGGGGGTCATGACTCACAGGTTAGACTCTCTGTGCAACCTAACATAATGACCATGAACCACACGAAAAATTTTTCTATTTTACAAAATTGTGTGTGTGTGTGTGTGTGTATGTATGTATGTATGTATGTATGTATGTATGTATATTTCTATGTATGTATGTACAGGGAAGTTTATTTTTATTTCATGTGTTTGGATGTTTTGCCCACATATACCTACCATGTGTGTACAGTGTCCCTGGAGAGCAGGAGAGAGGGGGTGTCAGAAAGCCTTGAACTGATGTTTACAGATGCTTGAGCTGCTATACAGGTGCTGGGAACTGAACCTAGGTTCTCTGCGTAAGCCAGTCCTCTTCCTGCCACGTCATCGCTCTGTAACCTGACATTTCTGTTTCAAGGTGAGTAAAACTGCATTTTCAGTTGCTCAGTCACAAAGGCCATATGCTAAGGGCCCAGTGATCTCATAAAGCTGTCACAGATGTTAGACATATAGACTGACTGTCACCATGACAAAACGCCAAGGTGAGCAGAGCTGCAATCAGAGTTCCCTCATGGAGCTGGATGAGGAGTCACCTTTCCAATGCCACACTTTCCTGTGGTATCTGGGCAAAGTGAGGAACGGACGTGTGCACAAACCAGAAGAGAGGGTAGACTGGGAATTAGAGATCATCAATGAAGAAACAGCAAAGGACAAGACAAGGGTTGTAGTTCGTGTCTGAGATGCCACTCAGATACACCTGGGATGTCTCTAGTCCATGATACCATTGTGAGGCGATGAGTCAGTCATTCTGTCTGTCTGTCTGCCTCTGTGTGTGTGTGTGTGTGTGTGTGTGTGTGTGTGTGTGTGTGTGTGTGTGTGTTATCATTCACAGTCTGACCTTTAGGGACAATAGGGACAACATGAGTTCCCAGCCTTTTGTCTGTTTTGCTTCCTGGCTACAGGTGAGCAGCTTTGTTCTATGACGTGATTCGTACATGAGGTGATCCCTTGACGCAACCCCCAAAAGAACCAGGCTAGTCAACTACAAACCAAGACCTCCAGAAAGATGCAAGGGAAACTCAACTTTTCTCTTACTCAGTTAATTACATCAAGTATTAAAGCCAATGCTTGTGAAAGTAACAGCTTCGAACACTGTCTGCAAAAGAGAAAGCCAGAAAACTAGACTTAAACTTTACCAAAATGGCCTCTCTACCACAGCAGCATCTCTATACACAAAGCCAGCGGACTCATGGGGTTGGGAAGGACATCAATAAGAAATCAACATCCCCCTCCACCCAAATATGTTTAAGTAACTAAAGTGGGAAAGTGATCCTTTTTCCTGACTACACGCAGGACCTCAACCTAAAGGGGTAATAAGATGCTTTATGTTACCAAGCTGATGCTGGCCATTTTAAGACCATCCCATAAAATTTAGCAATAAAAACCGTTTTCTGCCTCACATAATCACTCTGAGGCACAGTCTGTCACGTGCCAAAGCCCCAGGGAAGAATTACAGATCTGCCTGCAAAATACAGCAACGGGAACACCACTGTCTTACCCAAAGACCCTGGGCAGCAGTAAATGTCCCCAGAGCTCCTCAAATGTGTGATGTGTTGGTCCCCTGAAGCAGCTGTGCAGTTAGATCAGTGATGGTAATAGCCGATACGTTGTTGTGCACAATTCATGTTGGGCATTTCCCTAAGGTCTGCCTAAGGCCAAGATGGTACTCAGCCATCCTAAGGCAAGTGTGGCTCCCTGCCACATTTCCTCATCATGACTCTAGATAAGCAAATACATGGGGGTCAATCAGGATAACGGTTCTTGAAATCATCCGGAAAGCTTCGATGCACACTTGTTATTCTAGTGCTTGGTACTCGAGAGGCAGGATCAGGAGGATGGTGAGTTCAAGGCCAGCCTGGGCTGCATAGTGAGTTCTAGGCTAACCTGGATTACACAGAGAAACTGTTGTCTCCAAAATAAAATGAAAAGACTACTGAGTAGTAGGGACTCTTGAGCAGGTGTCAAGACATGATGTTGGTGTCTTGAAATCTCTTGCAGTTCCTGCAAGAGAACTGTGGGGCATTTGTTCCCAGAAAAGCAAGTGGCTGACTTTGAGCAACACACCACTAGCTGCCCCTCATCTTCACAGTCCCTGATTCAATAAATGTTATATGAAGATTTACGTTTCTACCAAGTTCCTGAGTACTACTGACTCTGTTCCTTGGAGAACCAAGCACACCTTGAAAGTCACTTGGAAGAACATTTATCAGAACCTTGAGTCAGGACATTGATTCTTCTTTCCTGAATAAATTGTAAACCATGGAGCATGCTTGGGTTTGTCAAAGAATGTTATAGATCATTCAACATCAAACTGATGCTACTAACAGCGAAGGCTTACGGGAGACTGGCTAATAAGTCAGCCATTGTCTGAGTCACTCTGGGCATTGACTCCTGGATCCTTACAGTGACCCTAGACTGCAGGTCTTACGGTATAGTTAAGGCTCAAGCAAGAGCCGTCACATGACTGACTTGCCCAAGTTTATTAGGAGAGTTGTCAAGATACAAACGTAAGCCCTGTAGTTCTAGAACCCACAAATGTAACCATTGCCTCACAAATCACAGATGAGATGTGACTGTAGTTCTGTCAAATGTTAATACAGAACCAGTTCTTTCAAAGGAGGCCTATGGACTAGAGTGATGGGTCAGCATTGAAGACGGCCTCACTGTGCAAACATGGGAATGGGAATTCAGGTTCCAGCACTCACATAGCAAACAGGGCATCCTGCACACACCGATAACTCAAGCTCCAAGTGAGGACCTTGTTAGCTCCCAGCCTCGATGTGAAAACAGGACCCTTGGGTTCAGGGAAAGATCCTGCCTTAAAAGAAGAGGTGGTAGGTAAAAGAGAAGAACACCCAACTACTTACTCTGGTTCTGTACTCTCTCTCTCTGTCTTTCTCTCTCTCTGTCTCTCTCTCTCTCTCTGTCTCTCTCCGTCTCTCCCTCCCTCTCTCTCTCTCTCTCTCTCTCTCTGTCTCTCTCTCTCTCTCTCTCTCATACACACACAGCTCTAAACATACGTATGTGCAATACACAAATAAGTCTTTTTAAAAAATTTAATTTAAAAATTTTAAAAATACAGTTCCTAAAAGAAATTTTGAATTGTTTCTCCACCATTAATGATAGATAGATAGATAGGTAGATAGATAGATAGATGATAGATAGATAGATAGATAGATAGATAGATAGATAGATAGATAGATGATAGATGGTCAGACTATTAGAAAATATTGAAAATGCTTTGCAAATATGGCATGTGATCCCTGAGTACTTCAGCACAGGACTATCCAAAAATAAGTGTATTGTTATTGAGAGCCTCAGTTTCATTTTCATATGGAAGAAAACATCACCAACCACTGTTCTACAATTGCCTAGCTCACAGTTTAAATTCCTTTAAGTTTTTTAAACATAATTTTCTATCGTCCTCTCATTTTTAATATTTTTATTTATCTAGCTTAAAAAAAGGTTTATAAGAATACTGAAGAGATGGTTCAGCAATTATAAGTGTATACTCCTCTTGCAGAGGCCCCAAGTTCTGGTTCCAGAACCCACATCAGGCAGTTCACATGTAAACACATGTGCTTATGAGCATGCACATGCACATATACAAACATATGCACACACACACACTCACACACACACACATACACACACACACACTATTTATTAGCTATGAATACAATCATAGAAATGTTATCACCCCTGCCTTCATGTGAATGTAAGTCCTCATTTCTCCTAGGTAAAGTCTTAGTAACAGATTTGCTGGTCATCTTGTTCTCCAGTCCCTCTACATGTATGAACTGTGTAGGTGATTTTAACATCGTTCAACCTTTCTGCGTTTCAGTTGGCGTTTTCTCATGAAGTACAGCACGTCCTCAGCCCAGCTCTGTGTACAAAGGCACACTGACTGCTCACCCAAGGTCCCATTTTCTTCCTAATTCACAGAGATTTATAGCAGTTATGTTCAGGAACAGTAAGCAGATTGTTTTGTGTTTCTCATTTTCTTTCTTTCTTTCTTTCTTTCTTTTTTCTTTCTTTCTTCCTTCCTTCTTTCCTTCCTTTTTTCATCTTTCTTTCTTTCTACTGGCAGATTTTGAAATTTCTACCGTATATTTTTCAACTGATAACAACTCTTCACTTTACTGGTCAGATTCTCCAAAATTTACCTCCTGAAAACCTGCATTCTAATCCTGTCGCCCTGACCTGGCCTTCTTGGCTTTTGACACTTACCTTTGCTGGCCCAGTGAGATTTACATTCTCACCTTGAATTTGCCAGAGCACAGCCTAAAAGAAGCCCTTCCCCCAGAGACCTGTTAGAATACAGTTTAGAAGCAAATGTTGGCTTCAGGTGCCCTATGGCTGCTGAGACATCATGACTTTTAGAATCTTTCATTACACACACACACACACACACACACACACACACACACACACACACCAATAAAAATTAGGATGTGCACATATTTTTACATCACGAAACCACATTACAATTTCAGCTAATGTTTACTTCCACCTGTTAATCCCAAAGGCAGGAGGAGAAAAATCACAGACCTAAATCATCATGGCCAAATTAACTAAAGCAAGCAATTAATTAAAAATTAATTAAAACAAGTTGTTGGTTTTTCGTTTTGTTTTTTAATTTGTGTACATGGGCTGCCTCTCCCTAAGGTAGAGTTCAAGAGCTCAGCATTGGAGATGAGGAAGAGAAGGCTTTTATAGCTCAGGGTAGAGGGCTTCCAAATGGAGGATTTGGTAGTGGGCAGAACAGGCAGAGTTATGGAAACAGAACATAATCATAACAAGTTAGACCCTCCTGAAACAAAGACAAGGTTGCAAGGTGGGCAACACAAAGTCGTCAAGGTAGCCATAACTCTTATAAACAAAGGTAGACTTGAAAGATAGTTATTAACTTTTGGAACAAAGACATGGTAGTCATTGCTGGAACATGCAGTGCAGAACCATTTATAGTTAAGGTTACAGGTGGGGCACAGCCCAATCCTTGAGAAACAGGTTTAATTATCAACAGGAATGGACTTAGTTCGTCTTTTAAGCCTAAAATGGCGGCTGAATGGTTCTTCACTTCCACTTTTGATTTTTGTTTGTATTGCTCTTTCTTTACACCAGAAATTTGGTTTTTAATAAAATCAACAAGTTTAGTCATTAGCTTTGTGTCCAAACACAGATAAATCAATTTCACAGTCACAGGGCTAACTTCCTGCTGTTAAATAGTAGGTGTGTGTGTGTGTGTGTGTGTGTGTGTGTGTGTGTGTGTGTGTGTGTGTGTGTTGGGGGGCTCCCCTTCACAGTTCTTTTTATCCTTACACAAGTAGGAAATTACAGTTGGAGTGCTGAGTTCGGAACACACTTAATTCTTTCTCCATATGAGTATGTTTCCAGTTTGGTATGCAATTGTGTGTGGGGGTTTTGTTGTTTTTCATTTATTTTCACATTTAGGAAGTGACATGAATATATTTTCAAAGCTTCCCAGGGTGTAGAGAGTTAAGAAATAAAAAGTAATCTCCCTCTCCCTCTCCCTCCTACTGCCTCTCCCTCCCCTCCCCCTCCCCCTCCTCATCTCCTCCCCTCCCTCTCCTCCTCCCTATCTCCTCCTCTCCCTCCCTCCCTCCCTCCTTCCCTCTTTCCCTCTCTCCATCTCTTCCTCCCTCCCTCCCTCCCTCTTTCCCTCTCTTCCTCCCTCCCTCCCTCCTTCTCTCCCTCTCTCCCTCCCTCCCTTCAGCTCTCCCTCTCTTCCTCCAGCTCTCCCTCCCTCTTTCTTTCCCTTCAGCTCTCCCTTCCCCTTCACTCCTGTTCTCCCTCTCTCTCTTTTCCTTGTTCTGTTTCCATGTATTGAAATAAGGCCTTCTCCAGCCCTCTTCCCACACCCACAGACCTTGCTTTGATCCCACCTGTGGAGGGTGGCATTTCCCTCCTGTGAACTCCAATGGCTATTCATAACAGGCATCCTGAAATATTCCTGATTGCAGTCCTGTGTCCAGGATCAGCAGATGGTTTTCCCAAAGGGCCAGATGAAAACTATTTCAGGGTTAGCAATCACATGCGTGTATGCTGCTCACTTCTCTTTCTTTGATAATCTTTTATCTTCTTAACTAGTAGGGTATATAAATATAAATGGTGTCTTAGAATACACAACCTCTAGCCACAATTTGCCAACACCTTCCTTACACTGTCTTCCTAATTCAGGTACATTGTGGACAGAGAAAACAAACACTGTACCCCATGTGCCCCATACAGCCCTCAGTGGGGAAATTGTCCACTAGATAGATTTCCTCTATACTCCATTCTCTTATGACATCCTTAAAGATGTTGTTGATACTCTAGACAAATGCGCTGTACAAATCTGGAAAAATGATGTGTGTAAATGTACCATGTCAATTACAGATAGTAGCCTGTTCATATACCAGGCTTCATGCTGGGTCAGTCATCTGTCTAAGGTTACACAGAGGTTAGCTATGGAGCAGATCGTTAACAACTTGGGTTCTTGGGATCAAACACGAATACCCAAGGGAGACTTCCTGGCTAAACAATGTACAAAAACAGATTTACAAAAAAGCAAGGCAAAAAACAATGGAAACACAAGTACTAAAATCCGCCCCCCTCCCCACGTGGGACCCCAACAGTGTCTAGCAGAGCTATGAAAGCACGGGTAGGAAGGACTGAATGTCTACGAGATAATCGCTTCAAATTTGGGCATATTCACATATACATAACAGTGATACCGTTGGGAAGAGTCTAAACCCAACATTGTGTTCCGTGCTGTTTTACACACAGTCTGAAGAGGGTTCTACATGATAATTTTAAGGAATCGGCTTTTTAGATGTGATTGATCCCATGGGGTCAGGTGAGGAATTTTTTACTTGTGGTATCCAAAGGGCAGGCAGGCTTGGGGGGGGGGGGGGGGGACGGGACAAGCTTTAATATTCTCTGGGGGAAGAGGCCAATGAGGAACTGGTGGCTCTGGTTACCAGGACCTACCATCCGTCTCCATCTATGTCTGAAAGTGGAGAAGCTAGAGGAAGCAAAGGCCTGGAGCCGGTTCCCAGGGCTTTGGCACCTTCCTCTGCTGGAGCTCAGAAAAGCAAGTAGGGCGTGATTAGAGCTACAGCCTGCTGAGCTAAAATTTCTCCCCGGAGGAACTTTCTAAATCAGCTCTCAGGATTTTCACCTTAGCGCAAAATGTTCATCTTCCTGGGGGGCGGAACGCGGGGGGCGGGGAACAAATGAAAACGCCTCCTCAAAATCTGTTGTCTATGCTCCAGGAAGTCTCCACTGATGCTCATTTCCACCTCAGATGCAAACCTTGATGTCCGGGAGATGTTATTACTTCCTAGCTCAGATCTTCACCCACCCAGAGCGACTCGCGTCTGACAAGAGCTTTCTTTGTGGTCCTTGCCAAAGAATCTAAGGGTCCGTTTGAAGCATTTTTTATCCTAAGAAAATTTATTTCCACATGCACACGGGATGAAAAGTATGTGAAACCCATCCAAAACAAAGGTGCTCGACACCGTTTGAAGTTACAGTGTTGTTCTTTCCTTTCTTAAGCCACATGTTGTAAAAGAAAAGGAGAGGGCTTCCAAGCCAAATCGTCCCCCTGAGTTAATTAATCCCTCTAGGAGTCCTTGTGACAAAAGCCAAAGACCCTGCTGCTGATTTTTGAAGTCACAAAACAAGTTAACCATCCAAACAATTTCTGCTGTCTCTAAAATACTAGAAGGAGAGCCAGTCATGATGTTTGTTGACGTTTGCTATACTTCTGATGAACAGTTAGCCTACAAGAGTATTAACAGGAAATTCCATTCATGAGATAAGCAGCTGCTTCTGCAAGCCTTCAGCCAGATCATGGGACCCAGAAGCTTCTTTATACAGCTCCTGTTTGTTGAATAGTCAGCATTCCAATGTGTCCCAAAGGAAGTGCATTTAGAATAACTTTTTATGGCTAATTTTGACTCAACGGTTTCGGAAGGAGAAAACAGCCTTAAAGGTTAATTTTTTTCCTCTGATTGTAGTTTGTCAGTTATGAAAATGTATCAGTGACTTTAATGACCATATGAACTATAAATACCAGTCTTCAACCAATGACTGACCCTAGTAATTACCAAACTGATTTGCAATCCCAAGGTTGGCCTTAAGAGCCCATATTCCACAGTATTGCATAATGCATTGCTTTATTCTTCTGAGAAAGTTCAAGAATTTACCCTCCTATAAAAATAAGTCTTCTATTTTTGAGCTACTAAAGCATGTAACGTAACACTTAGATTATAACTCATAACTTACCGGGGCCACCGCTTCAAATGATGACAAAGGAAAAGAATACAGTAAGACAGACAGACAGAAAGAGGAACAATAAAGGATTCGGATAACATTGTATCAGTCCATAGGTTTCAAAGACCATAAGCTACTTAGCTATGAAAGCAAACATCTATCTTCAAGAATAATTTCCAACAAGCCGTATAGGAAGCGCTGTCTCTTTACATGTTTTCTCACGAGTTCTGGAAATCTTGTCGTCAGAGGTGACATTTCTCACTTGCAACCTGGGATTCCACTGGGCAGCAATTGGTGTTCCTCAATCATGCATACTCGTGGTTTTACAAAAGTTCCTCTTAACAAGTGACTCTTTTGTGCTGACAATGTGAATTCTATTCAATATTTGAGTAAAGAATTAGTGGATATTGAGTATGTTGTGGCCAACATAATGTTTGTATGTTGCCATCCCTACAGATGGCAATAAGAAAAAAACCTCATCCATATAAAATGCTGAATCCTAAACACACACACACACACACACACACACACACACACACACACACAAAGAGAGAGAGAGAGAGAGCGCACCTAGCCAGCTTAAGTACATTGCAGTAACAGGGGAAAATGGCAGCTTTTGTGTAGGACATGAAGGAGTACGGGCTCCGTCGAAGACTCACTCACAATCCATCATTCATGAATGCTTTTACAGCCTCCATCCTAAGTGCCATCCCCATCCGCCTTCCTAATCCTATTACATACTGCCCTCTACCCCCAAGCCCCTGTTACTGGGAACCTCACTGCCTCCATCTAGTCTGCCAGCTTCTGCCTCTGAGACACCAGCACACTCAACCCTTCCTGGATTATGTGCCCTTATCATTCAAATACTTCTGAGCAGTCATTTCCTGAACGGTGTTTATAAATTATCCATGTGTACCCTTTAATTTCAAGGCATGTATGAAAAAATCAGCAAAGTTAACATCCTTCCTATTTTTTTTTAAATCAAAGAGCACACATGCATTCAATTTTTCCTTTTATTTCCTCCAATCCTTTTGGGGGTACAAGCCTACTTTGCAACTTGGGAGATCCCCATTCAAAACAGCCACCACATTAACATTTCTGAAATAATAAGAGATCATAATTAAGATCCTGTCTTAACTCCAGCAATTGTGGTCTTCAGTTTTTACTCTGAAATAAGAACACTGCCACCCCAGATTTCTGTCTTTGCCCACACAGCCTCAGACCTGGCTATAAACATCTATACACAGAGATAAACAGGCCCATGGCTGCAGAGAGAGCTTCCTCACTCAAATGCTTGCAGCTCAAACATGAGGACCCACATTCAATATCCAGAACACAGAGCAGAAGCTGGACATGGTGGTGCACACAGAAAGTTGTGTTCCTGGCTCCTGAGTCAGTCGTCATCATCTTCTTGATGTATGTCCTTGCCTCAAAACACAAGGTGCACACTCAGTTATTATGGATGTCTGAACAAGAAGGAGCCAGATTCTCCTGTAACCAGGCAAAAAAAAAAAAAACAACACCAGTGTGTGTGTGTGTGTGTGTGTGTGTGTGTGTGTGTGTGTGTAAGGAAGGGCAGATCTCTGAAGCTCATTAGCCAGCCTAGCAGGATTGATAAACTCTGGGTCCAGTGAGATACTGTGTCAAAAGTATAAGGTAGAGAAGCTCAATCAAGGAAGGCACGAAGCCAATTTCTGGCCTTCATGTGCATGTGCACACATGTGCATTCACACCCATCTCCACACAAACATATATACCGTACACACATGCACAAACACAAGCACACACATACTCGATAAAATGGATGACCACTTAGGAATCACACCTGAGGTTGACTAACCTCTGTCCTTTATATGCAAGTGGTACACACACATGTGCTTGTATACACACACCAACATGCACACACAGGAAAAGACAAGCTCTTGAGCTATGGAGATAGACCAGTTAATAAAGTGCTCGTTTGCCTTGAATTCCAGCTGGATCACCAGAACCCAGGTTTTTGTTTTATTAAAAAAAAAAAAAGGGGCAAGAGAGCCTCTGGGTAATTGGCAATTATTTTTTGGGTCATGGGTAAGTTGCACATGTTCCCAGTGGATGGCCCCACACCCACAAGCCTTTGGGAAGTACTAATTGGAGTCAGTGATTTATGAAGGAGGAGGAAAAGAAGAAGAAGAGAGAAAGGGAGTAGGGAGGAAGACATGAATTTGGGAAGGGGAAGTCCTGTCATCTGACAGATAGGACATGGATAGCTTCTAACAGGCCCCAGATGGAGAAGTCTATCACTCTTAAATCCAAACAGATTCCACGTGCACCCCAACTTACGCCATAGCACTTCATTTCCATGGTTCAGTCCATCGCCCCGCTGCTCATCGGCAGCCACCTCCCCGCCAGTGGCACCGGCAGCGTTTGCTCTGCTTCACATCACACATGTATGCTCGAGTCTCCTCTCTGTCATGCCCACGTGCACTGACCACCACCTTCTCACCCTACTGCAGAGAAGTCCTTTCAGTCTACCTCTTCCCTCTGCTGCCATTTACCCAGGCTCTCAGCATTCCTTGCTTCAGTAATTACATCTGTTTCCCCTGCCAACCTCCATGTTCTCCAAATAAGAGTTAGAGCCCGGTTATAGCCCTCCATGAGTTATAGCCCTCCATGAGAACGTTCAGCTTACACGATTACTCCCAGTCAACAATGTTTATTTTACACCATCAAACCAGCTCATGCCACCCCCATTTCTGTTCTAACACCTATATTTGTAAACATCAAAAAGGCACATAACTCTGTACTGGCTGGTTTCCTGTGTTGATTTGACACAGCAGGCGTTATCACTGAGAAAGGAGCCTCCCTTGAGGAAATGCCTCCACGAGATCCAGCTGCAAGGCATTTTCTCAATTATTTACAAAAGAAGGAGGGCCTATCCTATTATAGGTGATGCCATCCCTGGACTGGTAGCCCTGGGTTCTATATGAAAGCAAGCTGAGCAAACCAGGGGAAGCAAAGACTCTTCCATGGCCTCTATATCACCTCCTGCCTCCAAGTTCCTGCCCTGTGTGAGTTCCTGTCCTGATTTCCTTTGGTGAAGAACAGCAATGTGGAAGTGTAAGCTGAATAAACCCTTTCCTCTGCAACTTGCTTCTTGGTCATGATGTTTTGTGCAGGAATAGAAACCCTGACTAAAACAAACTCCAAAATATGATTATCTGTCCTGAAATTATAAACATGGATTAATCTCTCCTTTATTCTTTGAAACCCAGGTTAAAAGTCACTTCCTTCTGTGACCCACATCCTTACAAAGTCACACCTTCCCTAAATTTTCACAGGATTCATGCAAATCTCTCTTCTGCAGATTCTAGTTTTCTGTTTGCCAACCCAGTTAAGGAAACTCACTATCGTCCTCACCAGTTCTAGCAGTTCCCAAACTCACTATCGTCCTCACCAGTTCTAGCAGTTCCCAAACTCACTATTGTCCTCACCAGTTCTAGCAGTTCCCAAACTCACTATTGTCCTCACCAGTTCTAGCAGTTCCCAAACTCACTATTGTCCTCACCAGTTCTAGCAGTTCCCAAACTCACTATCGTCCTCACCAGTTCTAGCAGTTCCCAAACTCACTATCGTCCTCACCAGTTCTAGCAGTTCCCAGACTCACTATTGTCCTCACCAGTTCTAGCAGTTCCCAAACTCACTATCGTCCTCACCAGTTCTAGCAGTTCCCAAACTCACTATCGTCCTCACCAGTTCTAGCAGTTCCCAAACTCACTATCGTCCTCACCAGTTCTAGCAGTTCCCAAACTCACTATCGTCCTCACCAGTTCTAGCAGTTCCCAAACTCACTATCGTCCTCACCAGTTCTAGCAGTTCCCAGACTCACTATTGTCCTCACCAGTTCTAGCAGTTCCCAAACTCACTATTGTCCTCACCAGTTCTAGCAGTTCCCAAACTCACTATCGTCCTCACCAGTTCTAGCAGTTCCCAGAAATAGATTTATGCTTGGGAAAAGGGTGGAGCAAGGAAGCAGCGAAGTTAGAATTCTTTCAGTTCATGAAAGGCTTCTGGGTAATTGGCCAATTTTTGGTCACTGAGAGGTGGTTAGATGGTAGAGAGTGCGTGAGGAAGAGGAGAGCAGAGAAGTCAGGAGGAGGGGAGGGGGCAGAAGTAGTTCTCAAAATAGTGAGGAAATGAAATAGAATGGGTGAAAATATCCACGTAATGTCTTGAAGAATGGGTGGGGGGGTCCATTACTTTATTATTGACTTATTTTGTAAGACTCCATCTGAGTCTTAATTTCCAGGAGACTCCCATAATGAGACATGAGACCAGAGATGCAATAGCATGAGGATTATTATTCCAACAAGCTGGGGTCTGCCTACTTTGAGAGGAGAGGTGACCCTGAACAATCTGTTAGTACAGTTTCCTAAAGGGCAGGTTACAGCGATGGAGATTGGGCATGTGGGGACATTGGTGAGCTCAATTGAAACTTAGGCTGCTACAAACCAGGCCAGTGTCGGGGGTCCTTGAAATGCATTCCTTTAGATAAGGTTGAGATACTCCCGCTGTGAGGACGGGGCTCCCTGGTGACCTCTGGGAACTGCCCCAGATGAGATTGGTGCACTCCCTCCTGGATGGGAGGGGCTGTCTGAGTCTGGTGGAAAAATATGAGCTCTCTCAATTTATTCTATATGTTGTAGGTGTGTTTGTGAGTGCCATGGAGGGCAGAGGGCCTCCTGAGAGGAGGTCAAGTCACCAGACCTGTGTATAAGAAGTTCGATCCCTGAGACACGTCTCTGTTTCCATCGCTCAACTTTAGATTAAGTTCTCTACCTCTGTGACATAACCTTCCTGGTCATCAGACTACTAGCAAAATCATGCCCCATTCAGTTGACTCATGTGTGTATGTATGGGCTCTCCATGAGTTCACCCAGGAAGCCAAAAGAGGGCATTGGATCCCAATGAACTAGAATTATAGATGGTTGTGAGGGACCACATGGGTGCTAGACACAGAACCCAGGTCACCTGCAAGTGCAGGAGGCGTTCTTAATTCGAGTCATTGCTTAAGCCTCCCGTGTGCAGTGTACTTTATTAAAGGAACAAGTAATCAGGGTTATCATGTAACTTTGGGTTGAATCCAAGGAAAGAACAAAGAAACAGCTGCAAGACAGAGTGGAGAACAAAAGTTCAGCAGACACTGGAGGATGAAAGCCAAAGTTACTAATCATGACAGGTATATAAAGAAAATTTGGCAATAGCTTTGACCTTCTGTGGTCTGCTGGCTGGGAAATTTGAGCAAATCTAATCTAGATCTCAGACAAGGGTGGGAAAACCCTGTCGGCATTGGGCTTACTCTGTATGTGACTCTACTGTATCTAGATCTCCTCATACTAAGTGGCAAATGCTTCAAAGACAGAATCCATATCATCTGTACCCTTAGTTAAGCAGAGTGCTTGTTTTAAAAGGAGTAACAAATATTAAAATATTACTTGGTAAGTTTTAACTATTTAATGAACACTAAGAAGTTAGGTAATCCTGATTGGAATTTGGTAGTTTGAATGAAAATGGTCCTCATAAGCTCATACATTTGAGTGCTTGGTCCCCAGTTAATGGAACTGTTTGGGAAGGACTAGGAGGTGTAGCCTTCTTGGGTCACTGGAGGTGGGCTTTGAGGTTTCTAAAGCCCATGCCAGGCCCAATCTCTGTCTCCTTCTCTCTCCCTCTCTCCCTCTCCCCCTCCCCTCGCCTCTCTCTCGCTCTCTTGCTCTCTCTCTTTCTCTCTGCTAGCAACTTTTGGATCAAATGTAAGTTCACAGCTACTTTTCATACACTATGCCTGCCTGCCTGCCTGCCTGCCTGCCTGCTGCAACATTTCCCACCATGATGATAACAGACTAACCCTCTATAAGCAAGCCCCCCCCAGTTAAATGCTTTCTTTTAAAAGTTACTCTGGCCCTAGTGTCTCCTTACAACAAGACAGGGAAGCTAATACTCAGCAACTATTGATCAAAACTATTATTATCCAACAACACTCCTGAATCTTGTATTTGTTATATAATAAAATAAATTTACTTATTTTTATGTTTTCATGTGGCTAGAACATTCCTTGTGCTTCTGTGGTATTAGGATGAGTATCAATCTCTCTGTCTTTACTCGTTTTGTTGTTTTCTGTTTGTTTGGTTTTTTTTATTACTTAAAGCAATATTTTAAATTTAAATATATTTCATCATATTCTTCTCAGCTCCCAAGTCCTTCCAGATCCTCTCCCCCTCAGTATCCACCCAGCTTTAAGTTCTTTTTTAAAGCAAACGGAAACAAAACACCAATACAATAGATCCCTCAATTCCAAGAAAACAAAATAAAATAATACCCAAAACAAAGACAAAACACCAAACTGTAACCAAACAAAAACATGCAAAAACAAACAAACAAACAAACAAACAAACAAACCTGTGGATTTCCAGATATCTTGATCTCTACTCCTGAACATGAGGCCTGTCCTAGAGTAGTCAGTACACCCAGTGTCACTCCATTGGCAAAAACTGATTTTCCCTCTTCCAGAGGGTGTAAATGAGAGTTCAGTTGTTAACCTAATAGCTAGGTTTTCATTCAGTCATTTAAAAATAAATATTGGAGCATCTTTTGGGTGTACATCCAGGAGTGGTACAGCTGGGTCCTCAGGTAGCACTATGTCCAATTTTCTGAAGGACCGCCAGACTAATTTCTGGTTGTACCAGCTTACAATCCCACCAACAATGGAGGAGTGTTCCTCTTTTTCCACATCCTCGCCAGTATTTGCTGTCACCTGAGTTTTTTATCTTAGCCATTCTGACTGGTGTGAGGTGAAATCTCAGGGTTGTTTTGATTTGCATTTCCCTGTGACTAAGGATGTTGAACACTTCTTTAGGTGTTTCTCAGTTGAGAATTCTTTGTTTAGCTCTGTACCCCATTTTTAATAGGATTATTTGATTCTCTGGAGTCTAACTTCTGAGTTCTTTGTATATATTAGATATTAGCCATCTATTGGATGTAGGATTGGTAAAGGCCTTTTCCCAATCTGTTGGTTGCTGTTCGGGATCCAGCCCATATGCAGCCACCAAACCCAGTCACTATTGCTGATGCCAAGAAGTGCTTGCTGACAGAAGCCTGATATGGATGGCTCCTGAGAGGCTCTGCCAGAGTCCTACTGACACAGATGAGGATGGTTGCAGCCAACCATTGGACTGAACAAGGGCACCCCAATGGAGGAGTTAGAGAAAAGACTGAGGTAGCTGAAGGGATTTGCAACTCCATAGGAAGAACAAGAATATCAACCAACCAGACCCCAGCAGAGCTCCCAGAGACTAAATCACTAACCAAAGATTATACATGGAGGTCCCCATGGCTCCAGCTGCATATGGAGCAGAGGATTGCATTGTCTGGCATCAATAGGAGGAAAACCCGTGGTCCTGTGAAGGTTTGCTTCCCCAGTGTAGGGCAATGCCAGGGTGTTGAGATGGGAGTGGGTGGGTGGGAGTGGGAGCATCCTCATAGAAGCAGCGAGAGGAGAGAAGGGGTAAGGGAGAGAGGGGAAAGGGGATAACATTTAAAATGTAAATACATAAAATATCCAAGAAAACTAAAATTTAAGAAAGTCATCACTGGAAAAATAAATAAATAAATACACAATAAGATAAAACAAACACTATTAAATCAAAGTCAGTTAAGACAAACAACAGCGGGAAAGGATGCAAGAGAAGGCACAAGAATCAGAAGCCCACTGGCCACACACTCAGAATTACTATTAAAATCCTAAACCGGTATAAATGCAGAGGAAGGTGCAGGCCCAGGCAGACCCTGTGTGTGCTGCTCCAGTCTCTGGAAGTTCATACAAGCTTCCAGCATATTGGTTTAGAGGCCTTGTTTTCTGGTGTCCTCCATCCCCTATGGCTCTTACACTTCTCTTCAGAGGATTCCTGAACTGTTTTCCCTGACTGGAAAGATTTGATGGTGACATCCCATTCAGTCCCATCCAAGTTCTAGCATCTTTGTGTAAGTCTGACTGTGGGTTTCTATATTGTTCCCATCTGCTGCAGGGGATCGTTATTAACAGTCCACGTTGAACAGAGCCACTGCTGTAGTTTGAATATTGAATGCCCCGGAAGGCTCATGTGTTTAAAATTCCTGCTCCTTCCACAGGTGAAAGGCAGAGCCCTCTGAGGGTTTCTTAAGTCACTGGGAGAACAACCATAAGGGGGACTGTGAGCTTTGGTTCCATTCTGTATCTCTGCTTCCTGGCTCATGATGTGCTAACGTGCACTCCCATAATTATGTGGTACTTTAACAATCAACCAAACAACCAGTCACTGAGGGGAGCCTCCAAAACGCTAAGAGAAAACAAATCTTCTCTCTTCATAGAACAATTATCTCAAATATTTTATTATAGTGCTAAAAAGCTAACACATCCAGATGACCTGAAGTTTAGGCCCAAGTACCAACTAGGGATTAATACACACACACACACACACACACACACACACACACACACACACACACACACAGAGGCACTGAAAGAAAGATTCATAACCACATGTGATTGTATACTGTTATGAACTGAATTGAAAATCCTCTACAATTGAGATGTTAAAAAATATTAAAACCTCCAGAATCCCTGATCACCTATATTCGGAGATCAGGCTTTGAAAGAAGAAATTCCATCCAGTACAGCCTCAGACGGAACGTTAATCTGCTGTAACTGGTGTGCTCACCACAAGAGAATGCTAAGAAAGAGGTGAGAGTCCATGTAAGGACACAGAAAAGGATGGGAATTTTTAAGGTAAAAAGGGCAGGCTCAGAGACCAGTCTTACAGACACATGTTGATTTGCAGCATTCACAACTATAAGAAGACAGATTTTCATTTTTAACACCCCACCACCATCACCAATATGTCATGTTTGACTATAGCAAATCTAGAAAACTAATTCAGGAGCAGCACTCCCCAAACTAAGAATTAAGGCAGGGGACCTCACACAATGCAAATGATACACGGACACGGGACTAAAACACATTGGATCACAACCCAGGCTCACTGAGGCTCACTCCATTGCTACTGCAAAGTCTTACTTTCAGACAGAACTTTGCCTGGTCTTAGGGAAACATTTCTACTTTGTAACCTCTAAGCAAAAAACTGTCTAAAACCGTGGCTGGAAGTCTCCCCCCCCCCCCAGCTTGGAAACTAAAACTACACCACCCACCGCATCCTCTTTGGGTCACTCATAAAAACAAATGGAATGAAATGTTAAGAAAGAGAGAAACTGGACTTTCTCAGCCTTAACAGTTAAGTGTGGTCTAAATTATTGCAATGTCGCACGGAGCTATTTTTAGGAAAAGAGGCAAGTTGAGAATCCTGCACACCTCTGTGAAAACAAGGCCTTTGAGAGAAAAGACACAGAATTAGAAGAGACCTGGGGTGAAGAGAAAAAGGTACTTTTTAAAACTAAATAATATTCAAGATGTAAATCGAAGAAGGAATTGCAAGTTGGCCCTGGATGTTGATACAGCGCAAATTGGACACAATGCCTGTTTTTATCTCCCTCCATGTTAGAATTAAAACAAAAAGTCAAAGCTCTCATGTATTAATCACACTCCAGAGAGAGAGAGAGAGAGAGAGAGAGAGAGAGAGAGAGAGAGAGTGTGTGTGTTTAGAAGTCTGCTGGGGATCTAGAGAAAATGTTGACCCCTGTGAGATCCTCCGGAAATGCAAGCCAGGTGTGAATTCCTTTGTTTCTCACCAGCAGACTTCAGACTCAGCCCTTCTGTTATTACTCTGTCATTCAGCTAAGGATGAAGGAGACTCAAACTCGGTTTCTGGACCAAATACAAATATTCAACTCTGGGGCTAAGACGGCCAAGAAGAATCAAATATAAAATTGCCCAACTCACAAAAGGCAAGGAAGAAATAAGCATAGCAGGAGAAAATTAAATTACACCCTGTCCTTAAAACACATGAAGGGGGGAGAGGTCTCTTACGCTAAATCTTTGAAAACTGTTACTCCCAAATCAGGTGTTTCTAACTCACTCTTCCAAAGTAATACCTAAATAAAAGGATGAAATGTTAGGCAGAAAACTGCCCCGTTCAGAGGGAAGGTTCTAACAAGAATGAGTGCTGGCCAGGCAAAGTGAAGAGGAATGTCTCCCTGGAGAAGCACGCACCCCCCACCAGGGCCAAGGGAATTCTTGGAGATTATCTTTACAAACAAACAGGGCTTCCTGACACACAAAACCAGAATCTCTTTTAAAAAAAAAGAAAGCAGTTAAAAAGAAACTCACTGAAAATGGCTGGTCCCTAAATGCAAACTGCACATGAACCAAATTTTAAATCCTCAGCCTTCTGCAGATTAAAACTGCAGGCCCAGGAGATGGAAAAGAGCCCTGGGAGAGACAGCTTCTTCAGTGCAGGACCACAGGTTTCAGAAGTCTCTCCTGATGCTAAATGGCCTCTGGCGGGTTACTTCACACTGCATCTGTGCTCTCCTCTGTGAAGGGGAACTAGCATCATACCGAAGCTTGAGGATAAAATTAGATGATTTAAGACCAGTCTATAGAAAATGCCAGGCCCTTGGCAAGAACCCCTGCCGGTACCGGCATGGCTGCGTAACCCATAGGTAAACTTCCCTTCCTTTTCTCCTGCTGGCCAGGGAGGACCCATCATGGGCCAGATGCCGGATAAAATACTGGTGATTTAAGCTCCAAAGATACAGCCCAAGAACTACTGAAGCTCTGACAGAGTGATATAGAGGAAGAAACCAAACACCAAACACCAAACACCGGCACTGACTCCCTAGGTTGGGCACCACTGCAAAGACCTCTGGGAGATCCGCTCTAGAAATCCCCACTGCCAGTGGCCTTCAGCAGTTACATGAAGGCATGGAGGAGCCTCTTCTTACAAAGTCTGATTTGTGCTTCGGATATTCTTGTGGAACTAGTGAGCTGTTTCCTATTTCTTCCTGCTTTAATGTTGTCTGCCAACTCCCAATCCCAGCCAACCCCCTTCATCCCATATATGCTACTTAATCCCAGGACATTAATCAAACTTGTTTCTTAAGCCCCTGTATCACACTCATGAGCATCTGAGTCTGTTTGTCCCCTTGTCCTTCTTGTCCTTGTCCTCACTTCATCCCATCCGAGTGAGCACAGCTTTTCAGCTGCACACATTCTGATTATAGACCTTACAGATCTTTCCCAAATCCCCATGATCCTTAAGAGGGAAGAGAAGAAAACCAGTTTAAAAGCAGGGTCAGGGGATTTAATTATACTAATCATGTGTGCCATTTGACAAACAAAGTCCCTGAATTTGCGCTGTCTATAACTCAAATACTCTGGTTCAGGATTTCTGCAACATGAGCTTTTACAGCATGTGTTTCCTAGTACACTAAGGACAATCAGCTCTCTTTAACAAGACCAGGATCAACAGTACACAGTAAGGAGTCATTGACCTGGGAACCCTGAAAGTCCCAGAACCAGTGGCTAGCACACAACCAGTGAGTTAAGTTGTAGATAAAGATAAAGCCAGAAGCATAGTCGTGCTAAGCCAGGCAGGACCTTACAAGCCAAGCCACAGGGTCCCATCTGAACCCTTAAAGCAATGGGAAGTTTTTAAGAATATTAAAGGAAGACAGAGGACCGAAACGCCCACCCATGACCACAGTCATAGTTCAAATTTTTTCATCAAGCAACTGCTTGGAGATGGATTAAAAGAGCCCAGAGACATCACGATAAGCCAATGGGGAGACTAATTCTACAACCCTGGGGAAAGATGAGGATGACTTAGAAAATGGGGCAGTATCTTAATGATTATTCTATTGCTGAAAAGAGACACCATGGCCAAGGTGATCTTTCTCATAAAAGAAAGCACTTAACTGTGGCTTAACACACAGCTTCAGAGGGTGAGTCCATGACCAGCGTGGTAGCGGGCAGGCAGGCATGGCATTTAAGCAATAGTTAAGAGCTTACATCTTATTCACAAGATGGAAGGCAAGGGGTGGGGGGTGTTGCCTTTTAAAACTTCAAAGCTCACACTCACTGACACCTCTCCACCAAGGCTACATCTTCTAATCTTTCCCAAACAATCTACCAACTGGGAAGTGAACATTCAAATGCACAAGTCTCCAGGGGGCTATGTTCATTGAAACCACTATAGGCAGTGGTTAATTGGAATCACCTTATATAGACTATAATATTCTTCACAGAAACTATAGATTATAAAATAAAAGGCTCACTGATAGGTGTGGAATACCATACATCCAGCTGTTAATCACTGGTATCCTAGGGTATCCTATGAGCCAGTGGACTTGATCTTGCTTTCCCACAAGAACTTTATTGTAAGACCCTATTGTTAAAGATACGACATTCTCTGGTCATAGAACACTGAGAAATAAGTTGGTACTAACCAGGAAGCTTCCCCCACTGCCCTTCCCCATGAGAACTAGCTCTATAGTACTGGAAGGTCCTACTCCGGTTACTTTGGGGAAGAAAAGTCAAGAACAGTTTTAGCCAGGTCTGACTCCTGTGAATTCCAGGAAAGATCACTGTGGCAAGTATGTCTGGGAGCAATGGTGGCACAAACGTTTTGAGAACAACCCACTTTCTAATCAGATTTAAGGTCCACTCCACAGGTAGAAATGCATGCCTGTATAAGTCTGCGAATCTGGTTGAGAAGCTCACAAGCCACACACAGAGATGACCCCACTCCTGCTATGTTACTAGATACATCAAGTCACCCTCTAAATTAGTATCTCTCTGCCTGCAGATGAGCGCAGCTCTCAGATCTAATCAGAGAAGTTTCTCTATGCAATGGATAGTGACTAACACAGGAACTCACAACTCATGAAAGTATAATAAATTAGTGTCTGTATACATTCACCCACACATAGTACATCTACATCACACTCTTCTCCGCAAAGCTCACTCAGGGATCACGGTGGCACAGGGAACAGAAAGATTGTAAGAGTAGGAGGTGAAAGACAGCCAGAACAAAGTGTCCTCTGTGATATGAGGACCAAGACCCTGGTGAAGTCACAGCAGCTGTGGTCACCTGTACAAGCCCTGCACCAGCTCAAGCCAGTTAACATCCTAGGTGTTCATCCTAGGTGATCAGGTGGGGTTCATGAGCCCCACCCCTAGATGAGAAGCTGTTGACAGTTGGTGACCCTGGAGAAGGGAGGGTTAGTTTCCTTTAAGGGTTTGGTCTCCTGTGGGTGAAGCGGATTCCACTAGAAAGCCCTATACCCTGGAGTATATGCACAGCATGATTTGGACTTGGTGGACTTAAAATAGATAACATGAAATTTGGAGAGAGAAGGTAGATTTTGGAGGCGTTGTGGGGAGGATTCAAGAGTGAATATGATCAAATTATATTGGACTCATCTTTGAAATTTTCAAAGAATTGATTAAAATATTATGGTTCTTTAAAAGACACTCAAGAGATGGCATCCAGTCAACAGCTAAGAAATACGGAGGCTGGCTCTGAGATTTTGAATCTGCACCAAGTTGGTTAGATTATCAAGAGGAAGAATCCCAGAAATGGACCGAAGCTGGAATGAAGAACATCTACTTACATCTGAATGTATTAATTCAGTGTGTCCACAGGACATTCAAGAGTAAATGTCAGCTAGAGCTTTCTGCTCTTGAGTTTAGAGCTCAAAGGACAAGTCGGAGCTGTGCGTGTAAGGATAGACAGGGAGGAGGCGGGGAATATTGTATAAGGATAAAATATGGAGGAAAGAAGCCCACGACAGAAACACACATGACATTACAGGTCTCCCTTGGTGCATAGATGAGGAAAACGGGCCTTTAAAAAGCCAGAAAAGGAAGAAGGAGGAGGACGTGAAGGAGGAGAAGGAGGAGGAGGAGGAGAAGGAGGAGGAGGAGGAGGAGGAGAAGAAGAAGAGGAAGAAGAAGAGGAAGAGGAAGAGGAAGAGGAAGAAGGAGAAGGAGAAGGAGAAGGAGAAGGAGAAGGAGAAGGAGAAGAAGAAGAAGAAGAAGAAGAAGAAGAAGAAGAAGAAGAAGAAGAAGAAGAAGAAGAAGAAGAAGAAGAAGAAGAAGAAGAAAACCTGAGGTTTTTTGTGGAATGAAACATGAGGGGTGGCATTTTCTAGGAAGAAGAATGTGCAAGGAGAATGCAGAGAAGAGGGATATCAGTAAGAATGGGGTGCATGGAGGTCCAGCATGGGGAGGGCTAAGGAAAAAAAGAGAGACAGAGCAAACACAGGAAATTCCCTCCAGTACTGTGGCTGGGTCGTCAGCTGAGGAAGAAAGGAGGAATTCTAGAGAGAAGAGGAAAGGTTAAATGAGAAGCTGAGAGTTATTAAAGAGACAGATGTTGATCAAGGAGGAAAACACGTAAGTAAAGAGTAAAGCCATGCTCCCAGAAGTTAGCCGTGGCACAGGTTTGCCTGGATAGGCAATCACTTCTCACCATGA